>NC_133327.1:452424375-452749931 GCF_042186555.1 Aquarana catesbeiana
GACTATGTAGATTCCCCATTTTCTTTTGTCTTATTGACCACCCTTATTTTTCCTAGTGACATTGTCCTGATAAAAAAAAGTTATGGGAAATCCAGAATTTTAGGGTTGTCACCAGAACAATAGTTGAGGGTATATCCTCAATCACTTTCTCTGCCTTAAAAGTAAGGGGTTTGTTTAGACCTCTGATATTTTGCCAAAGCCCCCCAACAGGGCTGTAAAAAAAAAAAAATGTATAATAAAAATAAAAAAACTGGCCCTTACAGTGTGAATGAGCTGTTTGTTACTGTACAGAGATGCAGTGGCAGTACAAGACGTAGGGCCTGAATTGACAGGTGTGGAGTGGCTGTACGAGCCAAAGGTCCTAATGTGTGGAACTGTGGATGAGTGGCCCTCTATGCCTGTGAAATTAGGACCTGTGGCTGTGTTCATACAGCCGCTGTACCCCCATAGCATAACATAGGTTGCCTGCACATAGCTCCAGCCTCATAAAACTGATTCAAACTGTACAGGCCACAGCACCCATGTGAATAAACCCCAAGACCTCATTCATACACAGAGCTTTATTAACCAGTTATACCAGATATACAGCGGCAGAATGGCTTTCCTGGGGAAATCCTGTATATATGGCTTTGCCCAGGAGAGCCACCAGAGGGCGCTCGAGCACCTCCGGAGGCATGCGCTGCACAGCGATTGCATGCACAAGAGCCAGCACGAGGATTTGTGTGTGTTAACCCCTTCCCTGCCAGTGACATTTATACGGTAATCAGTGAATTTTTATAGCACTGCTCGCTCTATAAATGTCAGTGGTCCCAAAAATGTGTCAAGTCTCTGATCTGTCCTTTGCAATAACGCTAAAAATCGCAGATCGATGCCAATACTAGTAAAAAAAATAAAATAAATAAAAGCGCCATAAAAATGCCATAATTCTTTCCCATAGTTTGTAGACGCTATAACTTTTGCACAAACCAAGCAAATATACACTTATTGCAATTATTTTTTTCCTACCAAAAATATGTAGAAGAATACATATTGGCCTAAACTTATGAAGACATTCATGGTTTTTTTTTTTTTTAATTTGGGGGATATCTATTATAGCAAAAAGTAAAAAATACAATAGAAATGCACTACAAAAGGTGACATTACTTCCGATTTTTATTCTGTCTACGAGAATGTTCGTAACTTCAGTAACCTCATTTTCAATATGCGACTAGCATGCAAAAAAAACTATTCAATTTTTGGATCGTGTGTAGGGGCCATTAGGCTTCAAGTGCACTAAAACACGCCCCAGCCTTCCACTAATTTTCTTATTCCAACTTGCCATGTATGAAACTGCCGTCAAGTTGATTCGAACCTCCTGATACTGGAGACACTTGGTAGTTTTATGTGCAGAAATGACCTGCTAGACAAAGAAAAGCGATTAAAAGATATACAACATGCCAAATTTGTTATAGCTTTTTTATGTCTGCACAAGTAGTCTGGAGTGTGTATTACCTGTGTACTCTAGAAGGTTCAGGAGTAATTTTACTGCAATTATTATGAAAGTGCACTTATTTAAAATTATTAACCTTATTTAAGATGATATTTTTTTCCAATTTATTATTAAAAATGTGACTAAGTCTTGATGACCAATATCAGATGTTGAAGTTATGAAAGAAGCTAATCATGTGGTCTTCCAAGCTAACGCCACAACAGCTAGAAATAAGGGAATATACTGTAGCCATACATTTCACTGGAAGAGACTAGATTGTTCTTGTATCAGAATTCAGCCACTAATTCCTTAGTGAGTTAGACTAATGATATTATTTTTTTTTTTTTAGACTGTTTTGATCAAAATAGCATACTGTATCAGAAGTTTGAATTACAATTTTTACCCACAAATGCTAATTATGTCTACTGAAATGGAATGCATAAAGGTGCCCATACCCTGACTGTGGTGGAATATTTTGTACAGAAATGTATTTTGTTGCTGATCACTGTCCTAGTGAGAACATGCATTTTTACTTGTCTCTCCGGTTGCAGACAATTGTGCGTTCTATGCACACCCAAAAATATGTCACCGTTGTACACAGAGCGTGTGTAGAATGTCCAGTCCTTCTGCCCTGCTGCTTAGACCCCCCTTTCCCATACACAGTGATTCAGTTCTGATTAATGACAACTGCATTGCCAAGTACATATAGAAGGTCCCGGCCATTGGAGCTGTCAAGAAAAAAAAGCAAATGTTTATCAATAACATTGCTCAGCCACAAATACAGAAAGATACAAAGAAACATTGTTTAATTTTGTGTCTTTCTGATCATTCATCTACAGATCCCCAAATCACTTTTACTTACCCAATCTTCCGCCCCCCTGTGCTCCAACAGTGGACTGCTATCAGCGTCCTCACGTCCAATACAGGGCTATGGATTTTGCTTCACCCTAGACAGAAAAAAGCAGTTAACCCTTGTAAAGCATCCAGTGAAAGAATGACAATTGTGAGAAAAACATAAAAACACCATCCCCCTGATGCAACCTGAACCCCACAGAGCTCAAAGACTTAGTGTATGTTACCAATATGTCAAACAAATACCTGGTCATCCTGACCGTCCCCTTGCTTTCCATACATGGATCAAAATTCGGCCAGTCCCTGCTGAACCGGCCCAATTTTGATCCATGTATGGCTTAAGCATTGGTACCCCAGGATAGGAAGTGATTTTGACTGCATCTGCATAATTTTCTTTTTCCCTCCTTTTTTTTTTTTTTTTTCGTTCTTTCCGCTTGTATTTTTTTTTCACTTTTTTCCTTCAACCTTATTTGTCGTTTTTTTTTTCTTCCACCTATATTTTACAGGAAAGAAGTAAATACCAGAACTTGTAGCTCACTAGTTTAAAAAAAAGTATCATGATTAAATGGGATCATGTCAGATAGGGTGATGGACAATGTAAAAAGATAATGCTGAGATGTTTCCCTAGTGTATCTTTAACATTATGACCCACAAATTTGTCAAGTGAAATAGCGGAGTCATCTTTGCATATCATTTGCACCGAGCCTGTATGTTGAAGAAGATAAGCAGGTTATGTTGCTCCCAAGAAATAATGATGCTAATTTATCTGCCTGTCCACCTAGGAAAGGAAAAGCTCGGCAAGGTATTCGGAAAGGAAATTGAGAAATAACTGAGCCATGCTGTGCAATTTCTTCCAGTTTATTTTTCTGCTATGGTTTTGAAAACTCTGAAAATGTTGTCAGGTGGATGTTTTTCTGAATTTTAGATTGTATGTTGATCCTTTTCTTAGGAATATGAATATTGTGTGAATACAGGCACACATATCCCTATAATGTTCTTACTCTTTGCCTAAAATTATTTTTAGCATTAAAATGCATTGTTGTTCTAGTGTAATAATTTTAAAGGGAATACATAGACTTCACTAATAAGCTATACACATGCATAGTAGAAGTTTCTTTCCTACAAAAAATTTCTTCTAATTCATTTTGGAAACTGTGTCATCAAAGCTTCTGGCGCTCCTTCCATATATGCAGGTCTTTTTCTAGCAAAGCTTTTAAAAACTGCTTAACACAAAATGAGTACACCTCTTTATAAAAAATAAACCCCATCTTCCTTTTGGCTTGCCACTGTATTTTGGAAAGCATCTGAGCGCTTGAGGCCTCCAGTAAATGCATTGTAGAACTGTAGTAGCTACCCTATTGATTCTACTCTTACAGCCACTGCACATGTCTATTTCTCATAAGACCGATTTTCTTTAACATATAGCCATAAGTAATGTATTTACATTTGTATGTTTCCAATTATTTGCCGTTCTGGTCCTTTAATGTGTTTTTTATTCTCTCATGCTTATGTCACCAGCCAGTCGCTAGCTGAATGTGCTAGCATTAGTAGAATGGTCATGTGAGCTTAACACAGAAATTGGCTTATTTCCTGTTAGTCTTAAACAGTGGATGAGTTCACATTTCACCACATTGTAGCAAATGTATTTACTAGTGCATTTGTGACTGGTCTTCTGTTGTCATTTATTTTAATTTGCTGTTTGTATTGATTACAGTGGGGACGGAAAGTATTCAGACCCTTAAATGTTTCACTCTGTTATATTACAGCCATTTGCTAAAATCATTTAAGTTCATTTTTTTCCTCATTGTACACACAGCACCCCATATTGACAGAAAAACACAAAATTGTTGACATTTTTGCAGATTTATTAAAAGAAAAACTGAAATATCACATGGTCCTAAGTATTCAGACCCTTTGCTGTGACATTCATATTTAACTCAGGTGCTGTCCATTTCTTCTGATCATCCTTGAGATGGTTCTACATCTTCCTTTGAGTCCAGCTGTGTTTATTTATACTGATTGGACTTGATTAGGAAAGCCACCCACCTGTCTATATAAAACCTTACAGCTCACAGAGCAAATGAGAATAATGAGGTCAAAATAATGAAGAGCTCAGAGACAGAATTGTGGCAAGGCACAGATTTGGCCAAGGTTACAAAAAAATTTCTGCTGCACTTAAGGTTCCTAAGGGCACAGTGGCCTCCATAATCCTTAAATGGAAGACGTTTGGGACGACCAGAACCCTTCCTAGAGCTGGCCGTCGGGCCAAACTGAGCTATCGAGGAGAAGAGCCTTGGTGAGAGAGGTAAAGAAGAACCCAAAGATCACTGTGGCTGAGCTCCAGAGATGCAGTCGGGTGATGGGAGTAAGTTGTAGAAAGTCAACTATCACTGCAGCCCTCCACCAGTCGGGGCTTTATGGCAGAGTGACCAGACGGTAGCCTCTCCTCAGTGCAAGACACATGAAAGCCCACATGGAGTTTGCTAAAAAAACACCTGAAGGACTCCAAGATGGTGAGAAATAAGATTTTCTGGTCTGATGAGACCAAGATAGAACTTTTTGGCCTTAATTCTAAGCGGTATGTGTGGAGAAAACCAGGCACTGCTCATCACCTGTCCAATACAGTCCCAACAGTGAAGCATGGTGGTGGCAGCATCATGCTGTGGGGGTGTTTTTCAGCTGCAGGGACAGGACGACTGGTTGCAATCGAGGGAAAGATGAATGCGGCCAAGTACAGGGATATCCCAGATGAAAACCTTCTCCAGAGTGCTCAGGACCTCAGACTGGGCTGAAGGTTTACCTTCCAACAACACAATGACCCTAAGCACACAGCTAAAATAACGAAGGAGTGGCTTTACAACAACTCTGTGACTTTTCTTGAATGGCCCAGCCAGAGCCCTGACTTAAACCCAATTGAGCATCTCTGGAGAGACCTAAAAATAGCTGTCCACCAACGTTTACCATCCAACCTGACAGAACTGGAGAGGATCTGCAAGGAGGAATGGCAGAGGATCCCCAAATCCAGGTGTGAAAAACTTGTTGCATCTTTCCCAAAAAGACTCATGGCTGTATTAGATCAAAAGTGTGCTTCTACTAAATACTGAGCAAAGGGTCTGAATGCTTAGGACCATGTGATATTTCAGTTTTTCTTTTTTAATACATCTGCAAAAGTGTCAACAATTCTGTGTTTTTCTGTCAATATGGGGCACTGTGTGTACATTAATGAGGAAAAAAATGAACTTAAATGATTTTAGCAAATGGCTGCAATATAACAAAGAGTGACAAATTTAAGAGGGTCTGAATACTTTCCGTACCCACTGTATATGAATGCATCAATATGGTGCTAGTAGAACATCTGTATTTTTTCCTTTAGGCTGCTATGACCAAGTCTTGACCTGTACTCAACATTTCTGTATTTTTTGAACATTTCAGCGTTTACATTCCACATGCCTTCTTGTGTTTTAAAATCAAGTTAGGTCTAGTTTTCTGCCTTTTAGATATGAGCTAAAAAATCTTCTGTAGGTAATTTTACTAATGTTTTGAACACTTAGATATAAATATCAAAGTTATCGTTGTAGTTAGTGGCAACTGCCGCGTTGTGCATTTTTGTTTACCTCTCTAAGTTATGTCCAGCATGAAATGTTGAACACTTAAAGTGTTTACTTAAAGTGGAACAGCAGGACTATGAATAAATTATCAGGATGGCCATACATCTTTTAAGATTTCTTATGTCTCATTGATGGCCAACATCATTGTGTCTACCTATCCTTAACTACTTCAATACAGGGCACTTCCACCCCCTTCCCGCCCAGACCAGTTTTCAGCTTTCAGCGCTCTCACGCTTGAATGGCAATTACTCAGTCATGAAACACTGTGCCCATATGAAATTTGCGTCCTTTTTTTCACATAAATAGAGCTTTCTTTTGGTGGTATGTAATCACTAGTGTTTTTTTTTATTTTTGTGTGCTATAAATAAAAAAAGACTGTAAATTTTGTGAAAAAAATGCCCTTTTCTTTGTTTGTCATAAAATTTTGTAAATTTAATTTTTCTTCATAAATTTTGGCCAAAAGTTATACTGCTACATATCTTTGGTAAAAATAACCCAAATTAGTGTATATTATTTGGTCTTTGTGAAAGTTAGAGTCTACAAACTATGGTGCCAATCGCTGAAAATTGATCACATCTGATCACACTTGATGTACTGAAGGCCTATCTCATTTCTTGAGACACTAACAAGTCAGGAAAGTAAAAATACCCCCTTTTTAGAAAGTAGACATTCCAAGGTATTAACGACTTGCCGACCGGGCCATAGCTGAAAGACGGCTGCAGCGCGGTCGGCTAGTTCTGGGTGGACGTCCGTGGGACGTCCTCCCAGAATACTGCTCTCGCGCGCCCACCCGAGAACTTCCCTGACCGCCGGGTCCAGAGCTAATCGCGGCCGTTTACCATGTGATCGCTCCGTCAAATGACGGAGCGATCACATGTCAACAGACCGGCGTCATGTCATGACGCCGGTTCCTCCCGCCCCTCTCTGTACCGATCGGTACAGTGCGAGGGGGGAGGGATCGAATGGCTGCACCGCTGTGGGCTGTATGTGTAGTGCCCACAGCGGTGCTCAGTGACAATTGCAGTCACATCCATCCATCCCTCCATGCTCAGCCATCCCTGCAATATGCCTCGCAATACTCTGCATAGTACACGGCAATACTCTGCATAATACACGGCAATACTCTGCATAATACCCCGAAATACTCTGCATAATACCCCGCAATACTCTGCATAATACCCCGCAATACTCTGCATAATACCCAGAAATACTCTGCATAATACCCAGAAATACTCTGCATAATACCCAGAAATACTCTGCATAATACCCAGAAATACTCTGCATAATACCCTGCAATACTCTGCATTATACCCCGCAATACTCTGCATTATACCCTGCAATACTCTGCATTATACACGGCACTACTCTGCAATATACCCCGCAATACTCTGCAATATGCCCAGCACTACTCTGCAATATACCCTGCACTACTCCGCAATACTCTGCAATACCCCGCAATTTTTAACCAGTTCCCGCCCACAGTCATATGACGTCCTTGACTTTGAGCGGGGATATCTGAATGATGGGTGCAGCTACAGGCATCATTCAGATATCAGCTTTTTCAGCCGGCGATTTCCTACACCATAAGAATGATCATAGTGGCTGTTACACTGCTTGATCGTTCTTACGGGAGGCGAGAGGGGACTCCCCCCCCTTCCCACCACCCTCCGGTGCTTCTACCGACTCACCGCTACGATCGAAGCCAAGATCATTTTTTTTTTATTTCAGGCTTCCCAGCCTAGAGGTGAGATGTGGGGTCTTATTGACCCCATATGTCACTGTAAAGAGGACCTGTCATGCCATATTCCTATTACAAGGATGTTTACATTCCTTGTAATAGAAATAAAAGTGATCAAAAATTTTTTTGGGGGGGGAAAAGTGTCAAACTAAAATAAATAAAGTAAAATAAACAATAAAAAAAAAAAAAAAAATGTTTAAAGCGCCCATGTCCGTGTGCTCGCATGCAGAAGCGAACACATACGTAAGTCCCGCCCACATATGAAAACGGTGTTCAAACCACACATGTGAGGTATCACTGCGAACGTTGGAGCGAGAGCAATGATTTTGGCCCTAGACCTCCTCTGTAACTCAAAACATGTAACCAGTAAAAAATTTTAAAGCGTCACCTATGGAGATTTTTAAGTAGCGACGTTTGGCACCATTCCACGAGAGTGTACAATTTTGAAGGGTGACATGTTAGGTATCTATTTACTCGGCGTAACTTCATCTTTCACATTATGCAAAAACATTGGGCTAACTTTACTGTTTTATTTTTTTTTTAAGCACAAAACTGTTTTTTTTCCAAAAAAAACGCGTTCGAAAAATTGCTGCGCAAATACCATGCGAGATAAAAAGTTGCAACAACCGCCATTGTATTCTCTAGGGTCTTTGCTAAAAAAAATATATATATAATGTTTTGGGGTTCTATGTAATTTTCTAGCAAATAAATTATTATTTTTACATGTAGGAGAGAAATATAAGAATTGGCCTGGGTGCTCCAGAACGCCTGGAGGTGCTCCGTGCATGTTGGGCCTCTGTATGTGGCCACGCTGTGTAAAAGTCTCACACATGTGGTATCACCATACTCGGGAGTAATAGCAGAATGTGTTTTGGGGTGTAATTTGTGGTATGCATATGCTGTGTGTGAGAAATAACCTTCTAATATGACAATTTTGTGAAAAAAAAAAAAGAAAAAAAAAAATCTTGATTTTGCAAAGAATTGTGGGAAAAGATGACAATTTCAAAAAAACTCACCATGTATCTTTCTAAATACCTTGGAATGTCTTCTTTCCAAATAGGGGTCATTTGGGGGGTATTTGTACTTTTCTGGCATGTTAGGGTCTCAAGAAATTAGATAGGCCGTCAGTACTTCAGGTGTGATCAATTTTCAGATATTGGCACCATAGCATTTGGACTCTAACATTCACAAAGACCAAATAATATACACCAAGTTGTACTTATTTTTACCAAAGATATGTAGCAGTATACATTTTGGCCAAAATTTACGAAGAAAAATTACTAATTTGCTAAATTTTATAACAGAAACAAAAAAAAATTCATTTTTTTTACCACATTTTCAGTCTTTTTTCTTTTATAGCTCAAAAAATAAAAAACCCAACGGTGATTAAATACCACCAAAAGAAAGCTCTATTTGTGTGAAAAAAAGGACAAAAATTTCATATGGGTACAGTATTGTATGACTGAGTAATTGTCATTCAAAGTGTGAGAGCACCGAAAGCTGAAAATTGGTCTGATTAGGAAGGGGGTTTAAGTGCCCAGTGGTCAAGTGGTTAAGTAGCATGGTGATTTTTTTAAGTTGTAATTTTTTCCCACGATTCTTTGCAAAATGACGATTTGAAAATGACAAATGATTTTATTTTTATTTATTTATTTTTTTTTACAAAATTGTCACATTAACAGGTTATTTCTCTCACAGAGCATATGCATACAACTAATTACACCCCAAAATACATTCTTCTACTCTTCCCGAGTATGGCAGTACCACATGTGTGAGACTTTTACACAGCCTGGCCACATACAAAGGCCCCACAGCACCTTCAGGCGTTCTACGAGCATAAATTGCACATCTCATTTCTCAACCACCTATTTCACATTTGAAGGCCCTGGAGCACCAGGACTGTGGAATTGCCCACAAAATGACCCCATTTTGGAAAGCAAACACCCCAACGTATATTTTATGAGGCATAAATGAGTCTTTTGAACGGTTCATTTTTTTCCAGATGTTTTTGGAAAATGTGGAAAAAAAAAACTTTTTTGTTTTTTACGCAAAGTTGTATATTTATCAGATATTTCCAACACATAGCATGCACATAGCAAAGATGACACCCCATGATACATTTTGCTACTCCTCCTGAGTATGGCGATACCACATGTGTGAGACTTTTACACAGCCTGGCCACATACAGAGGCCCAACATCCAAGTAGCACCATCAGGCGTTCTAGGAGCATAAATTACATATTTAATTTCCTGGCAACCTCTCATTTTTAAATGCCCTTCATAATTCTAACACATAGCATGTACATACCAAGAATTACAATCCAAAATAAATTCTATTGCGGAAAGGGTTAAAAAAAATTACCTGTGCTTTTAGTAGTGTCCACAGAGGAGAACACTGGTCCAGGCAGCAGGCAGGGATGTGCTTAGCAACAGCAATAGTAATTATCCAGGCAGCAGGCAAGGATATTGTCAGTACAGCACAGTCCTGGTACACTGTTACCTGCAGACACATTATTGTACCACTCTCAAGCCCTTCATAAACATACTGCCTTGCTACAGCTAATTATTTGCATAGTCCAGGTAGCAGGCATAGGTGTGGTCCGTTCATGCGGCAGGCAGAGGCATGATGGCAGTAAGTCAGCAGCAAGCTGAGGGCTGCAATCAGGTAAGACCTATGCACAGGAGTAGAGGCTTCGCCCACCCAAATATCTATGAAGCCTCCGGACTCAAGACCCTAATCCGGAAATTACAAAACCCGGAGAAAACAAAAAGAATTTTCTCCACCTGGAAAAACAGTTCTAGAGCCCCTCACACATGTGAGACCCCTGTGTACTACAGTAGCAGGCTAACAGATCAGTCCAAGCGGTAGGCAAAAGCATAGTCCATAAAACAGGCCAGGGTCAGTTCACCTGGAAGCAGTCCAAACGGTAGGCAGAGGCATAGTCAAAAAACAGGCCAGAGTAAGTTCACTTGGAAGGCAGTGGCATGGTTATTTGGGGAAGCATTTAAAATGGTCAGCACGGATGATGAAAATGGGGAAATAGTTTAAAAATATGGGCAAATATTTTAGCCATGTATGATAAAGTTGGAAGCATTCACCAGTGCAAAGGCCAGGTTGGGAGGGACACTGGGGACAATGGTAGCTAGTATCTTTCAAATCCCCTTTTGCTGCACATTTTTTTTGCCATCTTCGGCTTGCTTCAGATGGTGGAATGTTGTATGGGAAGTGGCACTCATGAAGTCGGCTAACAGCATCAGAGCGAAGGTCTTCTGGGGGAGGCGGGGTGTCTTTGTTGATAGATGAGGGACGTGACAACAACTTCTATGAATTTTAGGAAGGGGGCAGGGCTTTCCGTGGATTTGGTGTATACTACGTAGGAATTTTTAAATGGCCAAATGGATGAGATAAATTGCTACCTTCTTGTACCAGAATCGGGACCTCCTTGACAAATAGGGCTGAGTAATTTGTTCATTGAAATCCACCCCCCCATGTAGAGAGTGTAATCTTGGACACATGTTGGCTTTTCAATGGGACCTCGTCGCCTTTGAACCTCAATTGTAGTGTCATCATGGATGGTGGTCATCATGTGCACTTCCCTTTTATCCTTCCACCTCAAGGCCAGCACTTTGTTGCATCTCAATGTTGCTTTTTCCCCCTTCGCATCTTTTTGTTCGCTAGAGTTTGTGGGAAGCCCTTCCTATTTTTTCTGGAGGTTCCGCAGGCCAGGGTTTTTGCGATGTATAAGTGTTTGAAAGGGGGCAGGCTGGTGTAGAAGTTGTCAAGGTATATGTGATATCCTTTGTTCAGAAGTGGGTATGCCAGGTCCCATACAATCTTTCCAGTTGTGCCCATGTAGGCCGGGCACTCGGAGCTGTGAATCTCTTCCTTCCTATATGAGGAACGCATAGAGATATTCCGTGACTCTCTCACAGAGCTTGTAAAATGTGACTCCGTATCTGGCCCTTTTGCTAGGAATGTATTACTTTATTCCTAGCCAGCCTGAAAAGGGTACCAAGGACTCGTCTACACATATATTCTGATCGGGGGCATAGAGTTCTGCAATTTGTTGGGGAAAGAAATGTATCAGTGGGCAAATTTTATATAACTTATCGTAATTTGGATGATTGCGGGGTGGGCACTGGATGTTGTGGCTAAAATAAAGGAATCTCGTATCGGGACCTGGACATTACGGCAGAATAAATGGGCATGTGGTGGATAGGGTTGGCGGACCAATAGGCATGTCCTTCATTTTTTTTGGTGAGGCACATAAACGATTTGAACTCCAACTTCAGATCTCTCCACTCAGACGGGCATATGATGATTGGGGGTTGTTGGCAATATACTGCTGGGCATATAAATTGGTCTGGTCCACAATGAATTGCAGCAAAGTGTCAGGCAAAAACAGATAAAAACAATCAATCTCTATGGAATTGTGGGTGTTGGCCTGCACACCTGACTGTGCTGTGAAAGGGGGGTATAATTGGTGATCCCGAGTTGGAAGGCAGCCATGTTGGGTTGGCAAGACCATCTGGCATGTATGTAGAGGCCCTGGCTCTTGGGGGACGTGACACTCCAGTAGTTGTGGGATTTGAATTTCCTGTGCTGGTACTCAGGCGTTATGTGGCAGCACTGGTACTGGTCCTGGGCATTCTGTCACCGGTGGCAGCACTGGTACTGGGCATTTGTTCCCAGGGGCTTATGGCTGGTGGCAGCGCTAGTACTGGGAATTTGTTCTTTGAGCCTATTGCTGGTGGCAACGCTGGTACTGGGCCTGGGAATATAATCCTGGTTGCTGGCGGCTGCCTGGTTTCCAGAGCGCCATGCACTTTTAGGAGAGTCCTATTCTTCCTCCGAATCATTTGCTGATTCACTACTCTCAATCGGTTCAAATGCCAAATTTGAGTCTGAATCAGAATTGTAATCTTTTGAGAACTCCCCGCTCTCATTAGTTATGGAGAGGATCTGGAACGCTTCCTCTGGTATATAATCTTTTGAGCATGACGCTGATGGCTGTGTGACAGGTGGCAGGTGATGGTCACTGATGGGCTGTGTGATGGGTGGCAGGTGACTGATAGGTGATGATGGTGTGACGGGCGATGGTCACAGATGGGTGACAGGCCAAGGTCACTGATGGGTGCCACGCTGATTGTCACTGATGGGTGTTGGATGACAGACCACGGTCACTGATGGGTGACAGGGCAGGGTCACTGATGGATGATGGATGCACCACTGAGGGGTGATAGGCCATGGTCACTGATGGGTGCAACGCTGACGGTCACTGATGGCAGTCTCTTATGTGACAGGTGCACTTTATGGGGTGACTGTTGGGTGACAGATAACAATGGGGGGGGGGGCGACGGGATAAGTGTTGTGCTTGGTGCAGACACTACAGAACACAGATCTCTAACTCACTGCTCCTGGCTCTTCTCTCCTCACACTGGAAACTATGTGTGAGGAGGGAAGAGCCGGTAACAGGTAATTACTGGTCTGTGTTTACATTTAGTGATCGGCTGTGAAAGAATCACAGCCGATCACGTGGTAAACAGCCGCCAGCCAATGGCTGTTTACCAGCGTCGGTGACGAGCAGTGTTCCCGGGAACATGCTGCCACCGACGTCCACGCGCAGCGAGATCGCGCCGTGTAAAGTGGGGAGGTACCATCTGTGATCGGCCGTGACTTCATCATGGCTGATCACGTGCTAAACGGCCATGCCCAATGGCTGTTCACCCCCCGTCGGTGACGAGCGGTGTCTCGGTGACACGCCGCCACTGACAGTACAGGGCTGCGCGCACACGATCGCACGCATGCCCTGTTTAAATGGCTATCATATGACGCCCGCCCAGCCGTCATATGACGGTGGGTGGATGGCAAGCGGTTAAGCTCCTTGGGATCCACTGTGATATTTGTTGTAATTTGGCTAATATGAGTTAAGCTGGTCATGGATAGAATTTCGAACTAAAATTTTTAGGAAAAGTCTTGTACGAAAATTCTCAGAGCATCCGAATGTTTGAAAGATTTTGTTTATTTATTACAGGTACTTTTAGTACAGGTAGCACCATCAATTTACACAGTTCTTTACGTTTTTCATACATTCACATCAGTCCATGCCCTCACATTCATACATACTAAGGCCAATTTAGATTGGAGCCAATTAACCTACCAGCATGTCTTTGGAGTGTGAGAGAAAAATGGGGTACCCGGAGGAAACCCACGCACACATAGGGAGAACATGCCAACTCTAGGCAGGTAGAGTCGTGGTTGGGATACAAACCAATGACTCTAGTGCTGCTAGGCGGAAGTGCTAACCACTTAGCCACCACATTTGCTTTTGGAATGAATGGACTTTATGTAAAGAAAACCACATACACTTAGAAATGTTTTTGTTGTAGATAAAATTTCAATCCTGCTTCTTCAAATTTTCTCATCACTGCAGTCGGAAAAAAACATTGACCCACTAATGATTTAAAAAATGAACAAATGTTCTTATAATATTTCTTTCCTAAGAATTTTTGTTCAGAATTCTACCCATCCATGGCTAGTTTTAGAGTCATAGTGTCATGGGAGATTGAGTCGCTGACCTGGAACAAGTATAGAGATATGTAGTCCAGTTATTTCTGACACAGCAGGCTTGTTCCAGGGATGTGTCTGAAACATACTAAATGCAACACTTGGACATCAGTCCCTACTTGGCTCAAGGTCCACCTCCAGCAATAAAAATGAGCAAGAGATGCTGGATAAATCTACAATATTTTAAATCTACAATAATTAATTAATTGTTAAGGCATTAACCACCATGAGATCTGTTCAGATACTATTTAGTGAAGATCTTTTGGTTTTTGATATAGGGGAGAGTGATTCCCCTGCACATGTATATTAGCTGCAAATATTTTTTCATCTTGGCGCAGCAAGCCTGCAGGGATATTTGTACAATATGGCAAATTTGATAACCTGGATGAATCAATAGCATTAGGATGGGAATTTTTAACATATCGCTTAAATGCACCTTAGATATATGTCGCAACAGTTTATCTTCTGTTTGCAAATGTCATAATGCGTTATGGGTGCTTTTCTTTTACAGAGACGTGCATGATTCATGCAGGTTTTTGTCCTGATATTTGTTTTGTCAAATTGTGCATCATGGACCTTGGTTCTCTTGGTTCTCTTTGAATATTCAGTAGAGTCCTTTGTATACATGTGAGTACAAGTCCTGTTTTTTTTTTTTTTTTTTTTTTTTAATAATGAAAAATAAAACCAAGTGAAGTCAGACATATAGTCAGGTAGCCTTTTGAATGAAAATAAAATCCTCTATAGGTCACTTTTATACATTAACAGATTTTGCCCCAAGGGTTGTAATGATGCAAATGGACATACTGTGCTAATTAGTTGTAGCTTTTGAGCAGTTTAGTGGCTAATTTAATAGAACTAGACTGCGGGACTGCAAACAGGGTGACCTGCTGGTCCTACTAACCCAGGGAATTGGATTTTTTTCCCCAATAATCTCCTTCATTTTTTTTAAAGTAATTTGGGCTTGAAGTGATTGTAAAGTATAATTTTTCTTAAAATAACATGTTATACTTACCCGCTCTGTGCACAAGAATTGCAGAGCTCTGCCCCGATACTCCTCTTCTGGGTCCCCTACCAGCGCTCCTGATGTCTCCTCCATGTGCCACCATTAGAAGCTGCTTCCTATTGTAGGACACCTGCGGGAAGCCAATGGCTTCCGCTGCCTCAGCAAAGTCTGTGAAAGCAGGGAGGGCCTCTACATACTGTCATAGCACTGGATTGAGTGAGGGCTTGGTTAAAGGGGTTGTAAACCCTCATGGTTTTTCACGTTAATGCATTAAGGTGAAAAACCTTCTGTGGTGCTGCAGCCCCCGAGCCCCCATTTTATTTACCTGACCCTGATCTTTCTCTGGCTGGGAACGAGCACACCAGCACTAGCTGGCATCTCGTGTCCTGATTGGATAGATTGATAGCAGTGCAGCCATTGGCTCCCGCTGCTGTCAAATCCAATGATGTGCCGCCCGGGGGCAGGGCTGAGTCCTGCATTCTGTGTGAATGGACACAGATGCGGGACTCAGGAGCGCGCCCGCATGGGTGTCCACCAAGGAGAGCGCTTCTCCAATGTGGACACTCGATGTGGGGAGGAGCCACCAGCGCCGCTGAGGGACCCCAGAACAGGAGGCCCAGGGCCACTCTGTGCAAAACGAACTTCACAGTGGAGGCAAGTATGACATGTTTGGTTTTTGTTTTTTTAAACGAGGGTTTCAACCCCTTTAAGTAAAAGGGGGAGGGGGCAATACAGGTACTGGAACATTTTTTTTGTAACATAATGCAGGTAGTGCATTAGAATAAAAAATATTCGGGATTTAGAACCACTTTAAAGCTAACAGGCAATCTAAAATATGTATTTGAAATCCAAATATGAGAGGAATTATATCCGCTAAAAGCTTGTACTTCTTCCCCCCAGTCCTAAGATTTACACAGTCCTACCACACTGGTTGGTGACTTAACTAAAAGTTGCTTATCTAGCTGTACCCTGCCAATTACTAAACAACTAAAGAGCAGCAGCGGACTGATGAGGTCATGTATCTGCTCTCCGTTTAATGATCTGGTCAGTGCCTGTACACATCGTACAACCATGTTAATCAGTCTGACCAGTACCTGCACGCACACAGCAAAAATTTGTTGCCTCCTAGTGCTGCCCCTTCAGTCTTTCAGTCTTGAATTCTTCTGTTCAAGATATAAGTTGCAACAATTAAAATCTATAAAAAAATATTGTAGTGATTAAAAAAAGAAAGTCAACGCATGAAAACTTCCTAAAAAGGCAAAAATATCTCAGGAACTCTTTATATAGAAGATCATATCAAAAACTTATATAAAATATGCATAAAACCTACTAATCAGCCAGAGAACATTGGGAATCAATATCCATGTTCAAGCCAGTAGGTTGTAAGAGAGAACACTTCAAAAAATCAATATGGCTTCTTGTTTAGCTATATATTTTTTAAGATGCTACTCCAAATTGGAACAAATTTTACGATTTTCCTTTCCCTGGAAAAAAGTCTAGGTTAGAAGGCCATAGGCACATGGAAAGTTTATAGGCATATGCCTAGTAGAAGTTTCACAACGCTATCCAGGGAGCCTCACGTGCCACATACAGACTGCCATCAAGTGAATGGCTGTACACAGGCATAGTCCTGTAAAAGCTAATGCTGCTTTGTGTTTACCCACGCACGCCCGTCCAAAATATTTTCTGAAAACGGAAGTCTCATGTTTAGAAAATACTTTTTGAACATACAGTGCCTTGAAAAATTATTCATACCCTTTAAAATTGTTCTAATTTTGTCATGTTCCAACCAAAAACGTAAATGTATTTTATTGGGATTTTATGTGATAGACCAACACAAAGTGGTACATATTTGTGAAGTGGAAGGAAAATGATAATGAAGTGTGGCGTGCATTTGTATTCAGCCCCCCTGAGTCAATACTTTGTAGAACCACCTTTTACTGCAATTACAGCTGCAAGTCTTTTTGGGTATGTCTCTACCAGCTTTGCACATCTAGCGTAAAATTTTTGCCCATTCTTCCTTGCGAAATACAAAGAAAGAGACCGGGCTTGTGCGCTCTGTCTCTTTGTATTTTGCAGCAGTCCGTTTTTCCCCACTGGTGGGATGGAGCAGCATAGCACGGTGCACGCCACACCAAGTTAACACTAGAGGTCGACCGATATATCGGCCGGCCGATGTTTAGAGTTTTTAATTAATCGGCATCGGCCGATTGTGCTGATAAAGAAGGCCAGTTAAAACTTCAGCGAGACTTGCAAATGACTTCTCTAATAGAAGTCAATGCAAGTTGCCTAAAGTATTCTGTGGAGTGACTTCTCTCCTCTCTGGGCAGCCTGCCAAGTCTGATAAAAGAAGCTGAAAAGATACAATGTTTATACTTATCAATGGACTGAACTGTGTGTAGAAGCTCTCAGTTTAACCATTTAAAGATTAAATCTTTTCTGACACTTGTTGCTTACAAGTAAAAATCCTGTATTTTCTGCTAGAAAATCACTTAGAACCCCCAAACATTATATATATATATCTTTTAGCAGAGACCCTAGGGAATAAAATAGCGGTTGCTGCAATATTTTATGTCACACGGTATTTGCGCAGCGGTCTTTCAAACACAATTTAAAAAAAAAAAAGTACACTAATGAATTAAAAAAAAAAACTAAGCAGTAAAGTTAGCCCATTTTTTTTTCGTCCAAAAGTTTTGATTACCTGTTTTTGTGTGTTTAATATTTAAGATATAGGTTTTTTTTTTTTTTAATTTAAATTATAGATACAAGTGAACTGATTGGAGGTTTGTTTTGTTTAAATAAATGTTTAAATGTAAAAAAAATTTCTGTATCACTTAAGGTTGCTTGCACACTGGAGCGGGTATGCGTTGACAGTAAAATACTGCTAGTTTTAGCGGCGCTTTATCGTCATTTTAGCGGCGCCATTCGGCTGCTAGCGGGGCGCTTATAACCCAGCTAGCGGCTGAGGAAGGAGTTAAATGCTCCGCTGCCGAAGCGCTTTGCAGGTGCTTCAGCAGCGGTGCACATTCATTTCAATGGGCAGGAGTGGTGGAGCAGCAGTATACACTGCTCCAAAGATGCTGCTTGCAGGACTTTTTTTTAACATCCTGCCAGCGCATCGCCTCGCCTCAGTGTCAAAGCACTCGGGCTTTCACACTGAGACTGCACGGGAGCCGTTTTGCAGGCACTTTACAGGTGCTATTTTTAGCCCAAAAGCGCCTGAAAAAAGCCCCAATGTGAAAGGGGTCTAACTGTTAGATTTTATAAGATGAAGGGAAAAAAAAAAAAAAAAAATCGGCCTAACATATCAGCCCAAAAAAAAAAAAAATCGGCATCATATATCGGCCACCACAATTTCTAAATATCGGCATTGGCCAGAGAAAAACCCATATCGGTCGACCTCTAGTTAACATCCTCATTGGTTCATAGAGATTTGAAAGACTATTTTAACCCTTTAAGGCCATATCCATTTTTGGTGGAACTTTGACTATTTTTTGCTTTTATTTTAAAGACTTTTTGGTCTTTAGCAGTAGCATGCCATTTTTGTTTTATGTTCCTTGCAAAATAGCTCAAGCTCTGTCAGATTGGATGGGGAGTGTCTATGAACAGCAAGTCTTGCCACAGATTCTCAATTGGATTTAGGTCTCGACTTTGCCTGGGCCTTTCTAACACATGAATATGCTTTGATCTAAATTATTCCATTGTAGCTCTGGCTGTATGTTTAGGGCCGTTTGTCCTGCTGGAAGCTGAACCTCCGCTCAAGTCTTTTGAAGATTCCAACAGGTTTTCTTCTAAGATTGCCCTGTATTTGGTTCCGCCCATCTTTCTATCAACTCTGACCAGCTTCCCTGTCCCTGCTGAAGAAAAGCATCCCCACAACATGATGCTGACACCACCATGTTTCACAGTGGGGATGTATGCTCAGGGTGATGTCCAGTGTTAGTTTTGGTCTCATTTGACCAGAGCACCTTCCACATGTTTGCTGTGTCCTCGACATGGCTTCTCACAAACTGCAAATGGGACTTCTTATGGCTTTCTTTAACGAATGGCTTTCTTTTTGCCACTCTTCCATAAAGGCCAGATTTGTGGAGTGCATGGCTAATCGTTGTCCTGTGGACAGATTCTTCCACCTGAACTGTGAATCTCTGCTGCTCCTCCAGAGTTACCATGGGCCTCTTGGCTGCTTCTCTGATTAATGCTCTCCTTGCCTGGCCTGTCAGTTTAGGTGGACGGCCATGTCTTGGTAGGTTGGAGTTGTGCCATACGCTTTCCATTTTCAGATGATGGATTGAACAGTGCTCCATGAGATGTTCAAAGCGTGGGATATTTTTTTTTAAAACCAAATCCTGCTTTAAACTTCTCAAAAACTTTATCCCTTGTCTGGTGTGTTCCTTGGCCTTCATGATGCTGTTCACTAAGGTTCTCTAACAAATATCTTAGGACTTCACAGAACAGCTGTATTTATACTGGGATTAAATTGCACAGCTGGACTATTTACTAATTGGGTTACTTTTAAAGGCAGTTGGTTTGACTAGATTTTAGTTAGGGGTATCAGAGTAAAGGGCGCTGAATACAAATGCACGACACTTTTCAGATATTTGTTTGTAAAAAATGTTGAAAATAATTTTCCTTTCACATCACAATTATGTGCCACTTTGTGTTGGTCTATCACATAAAATCCCAATAAAATACATTTACATTTTTGGTTGTAACATGACAAAATGTGGGAAATTTCAAGGGGTATAAATACTTTTTCAAGGCACTGTACGTGCATGAGTAAACGCCACTGGTACTTTAGCCATTCACTTGCTTTACGTAACACATGTGTCTCCTCTGTCATGAGAAAACATCGGGCAATGAACTCTAGGCATGGAAAGTGGCTATAAACTGTGTGCATGAACCCTTATTGCTACTTACACCAAGATATAGCATGTGTGTGTATGTATATATGTGTGGATAGATAGATCGATCTATCGATCTATCTATCTATCTATCTATCACATCTTCTGTTTTTTGGGTTATTTTTTTTTTAATATGCATGTGAAAGCACCACGATGGTGTGAACTAGGCTCATTAACAAAACATAAATGTTTCTTTCATATGCACTTGTACTATGTTTAAAATTCATTTGACTGCATATGGTGTAAATTAGCCTTTAGTCTGTCTTGATATGCCTTTTTTCTGTTAAAGCTGAATGCTAGATAGATACAAAATACAATCCTATCGAAATTATATATTCGATTAAAGGATACTTATGAATGCAACTAGAATACATACTTGAATTTGTCTTGGTATCAGCCTCCTTTAAAGTTCAACTCAAGCCAAAACTTTGAGTTTTAGGTTAGAGCAGGGAAGGGCTAGAGCCTCTGCGTTTTTTTTGTTTTTTTTGTCTGGTGCCTGTGTCCCTGTAGGAGGCTTTCCTCACTTTGTATGGATAGGAAGCAATGGGAAATTTCTCCAACAGAGGCAAGGACAATATTAGTGGTGGAAGAGTTGGAAATACTGACTGTTTTTGTTGTCTGTGCATTCCTGTCCTGGTGTCAACTGTAAAGTTGAAAAGACTTTTGCACTGAAGTCAGACAAACCCAGCAAAATCGCCCCAGTGGGATCACAGACAGGAATATGAGCCTGACAGAAATTAACGTTTTCCGCTCTATCCCAAAACCTAATAAAAAAAAAAAAAAAAAAATTGCTGGAGTTTGGATTATACCCTCTGTACAGAAGGACTGAAATCCAGTCAGGGATGTAGATGTAGAGCTGGGTGGTTATCTCGCTTGGACTTCAAATTACTTCATTTGTTGTGGAGATGTGTTAAGTTATTAAAAAAAAAAAAAAAATCAGGAGTTTCTCTAGAGGGGTTGGATGCTGAGTCTGCCTGTCACATGTCTGGTTGACAGCAGATCCTAAAGAGGAAGAACATGAGTTTCCTAAGTCTGCACAGTAGTTTGTGACCTTGGTGGGTGGTCCAAGGGGAGGTGTTAGAGGTGCTGGATCTGTTGAGATGTCATCGTATTATATGTTGCTGGAAGCATGCATTCAGGGTGACAATACTTCCACTGCCTGCAGGGTATAAAGTGTTGTTCACCTTGCACAGGATATCCTGGGGGAAATTTTTTATGCTTTTTTTTTTTTTTTTTTCCCCAATCAGTGTTTTTTTATATGTACCTTGGGGCTTATACATTTTGCATTGCCAAATTGCTAAAGGTCTTGGTCTTTATATAACATGCAGTGTTGCAGCCTTTTGGGGAAAAGTCGTTGCAGTCTTGCAGCCTATTGGGGAAAAGTAGTTTGTTTTTTTTTTTGTTTTTTTGTTTTTTTTTTTTATGCATAGCCTAGTCTTTTGAATGTGACAGTTGAAAACAACAAAGCGTGGCAATGCTTATTACTTCAAACTTGTTATGGTGTCTGTCAGTGTTAATCAGTTAAAAATGCATGTGGCATTTTAATGCTTTTTTGCTTCTTTCTAGGTTTTCTTACTGTAAACAGTACTTAAAAAACTTTTAATCCTACTTCAATGAACATATTACTAGACAATATGAACCACTTACCCAGTAAATATAATTTTGCTTGTAATTTGTACCAAAAGTTTATTTTGTTCATGTGTAATGCGTGTCGTCCTGGTATATGGTACTTTTGGAATAAATACTGAATTGTAGTGGAAAGTTTCTCTTTTCTATTCTCTGCTAGATAAAAGCATTCCATAGCATACTGTGTTAAAAATTTTGAGTTTCACAGGGCAGGTCTATGAGGGTGCTGCTATTACCATGCCTGAAATACTTCAGGGGCCCTGGAGGGGAAGCAGCTGAAAGCTTGTGCACAAAATGTGTGTGCCTCTAGATCCCTTGGGGCCAAGGGGCTTGGCTGGTGTTGATTGATAAGTTAACAGTTCCTTTTTTTTTTTTTTTTTAATCCACTGGTTCTTCTTTTAAATACAAGTGCTTTCTGTAATTATGTCTGTTATGTTTGAGCAGTGGAGAAAATGCATATACAAATATGTTAGGAAATCAGACATTTTAATAGTAGGTAATAAGAATTAATCCCCTCCCATTCACAGTTTCTTCACAAAGATTCCATCTGACTAGTCTAAAAAATTACTTATTCGTCTTTAGGTATTTTAGTGGCAATACTATATAGCCTTTTCTTTCTATTAATCTGTATTTTATAGTGTACATACAGAATACAAGGGGAATATTGAAGAATTAAGAGGATAAAAGGCTTGAGTCAATCGCTTGCGCTTATCCTAAGCAATGCAAATCCGGCTTTAAGTGACCTTATTGATGTTTGCTTAAAGCAGCTTCCTCCTAGTACAAATGACTGAGCTTTGTTGTAGATACTGTACAGGTAGTATTGTGTCCCCCTGGACATTGCCTATGCATCCCCTGTGCAACCTTTCTTTGCCTAAACAGCCAAAGCCTTCAGGAATGCCTGAAGCTAAGATAGATTGCCTCAACGTGCCTTGTTTGATCAGCTGTCGGTTGGCAAGAGGACAGGTCAAAGGGGAAAAAAAGCCCCGCTTTAGCAGCTGACAAATTTGAAATCATGCAGGCACCGAAATGGGGGAGCATAACAAAATATCTACATGTAACCTGTCCCTCTTTCTGGTATAATCTTGGCATATTTTTAAACGTGTTAGACAGTATTGGGTGCCTCTTATTAATAGCAATAATAATCGTTCTTGGCAAATCTCAGCAATGCATTCCTGGGCTGAAAATGAGTGCATTCTGTATGAGATTGCACCATCTTGTGGTGAAAATTAAAACTGGACATGCTGCTGAAGTTTTTTCATAGAATTTTGTTCTATGCTTAATCTTAAGCATAGGGGTTGAAACTAAAGACTTTGTAAGATTAAAGAACGCAAATAAACATTTTATTTGTAAAATAAAAATACATGCTCTCACTACACATTTCCACACATGCATAGTTGCTTAAGAGGTCTGTTTTGTGTCTGATAGCCAAGTGCATAGAGTCGTAGCATGTATTGAAACCCAGCAGTACTCTTTATCAAAGTGCTTCTTCATGGCATCAGCCTCATTCACATGGCCCTCCTGTGTTTGTTTTATTTAAACACAGTATACATTGACCTGGGAAGTATACAAAGTGGAATGTGAAAAAAATTGCATTTTCCAGATATGCAGAGATAATAGACACAGACACAAGACTGCAATTGCTGCCTGTGGTGCATCTTTCTTAACCACTTAGCCAGGACTATTCCTTTTTTTGTACATATCTTGCCTAAAGATTATAAATAGCCCCCAAACAATATACTGTGTGCACATTTATTAGGCAAAAGAGTATTTTGACCAAATCATCATTTTTATGCACAATGTCCAACTCCAAGCTATATAAACTTGCTTATTGGATTTAAGCATATCAGGTGATGTGTATTTGCATGTGCAAAATGGACCAAAAAAGGGATTTAAATGGCTCTGAAAAGTCAAGTTGTAAAGTCTTTCAGAGGGATGCAGCACTCTTGAAATTGCTAAGTTAATGGGGCGTGATCACAGAACCATCAAATGTTTTGGCGCAAATAGTCGACAGGTTTGCAAAAAATGTTTTGAGAAAAAAAAGACGCAACTTAAATAGTTACAAAGTAGGCAAGGTTGAATAAAGACAATAGTCCATCCAGTTCAACCTGTGTAGGTGTACGTGTATATAATTATTCCCCATATCCCTGCATGTTGTGTTCTTTATGCACATCCAAGAGTCTTTTAAAAATATCCATTCTCCCCGCTGCCACCACCAATTGTGGAAGAGTTCCACAGCCTCATTGCCCTGACAGTGAAAAACCCCCTGCGCAGTTGAGGTTAAACAGCTTCTCCTCCAATCTCATTATGTGGCCCCATGTCCTCTTAAACTCCCTGATACTAAATAGTTTTTTTCCTATGCTGGAATCACCATGGAGATATTTGTAAATCGCTATTAATTTATGTCCCCTCTCAAGCGGAACTTCTCCAGCAACTTAAAGTGTAAGTCCAGCCTAACGCTAAAATCCCTGCAGACATCCACAATCTTTATAACATTTTGTGTAAGGGCGCTCTGAGTAACAAGACTAAGCAGAATTTTGTTTTTATTGGAGGTGAAGGGGTTCGGATAATGAGGAGTCTTCAGTGCAGTTAGGGCAGCACTCTACAATCTATCACTATCCTATCTGGCCTTGTAAAGAGGGAATCGGTATATATACCTCTTTTGAAGCTGATCCAATCTCCAGCAGCGGAAGCTCTGCAGAGGACACAGCCAACAATGGCTGTGAAATGAATGGGCAGTGACGTCATCCATAGACTTACTATAGGGCTTCCGATGTCAGTGTTCTCTGCACCCGCCTCCACAGCAAAGCCATGGCTGACAGCTCAGCGTGTGATCGGGTTGGATCGGCTTCAGAAAAGGTATGTATACTGATTTCTTCTTTAGAGGGCTAGATAGGTTAGTGTTAAAACGTGGATGACTGTAGATGCAGGGAATTTAGTGTTAGGGTGGACTTCTACTTTAACTGCCAAAGATTTGAGAAGAATCAAATGTGAAGCCTACCAGAAAGCCATTATCCTCCAGTGTTTTCATATTCCAGAACTGTAACCTACCTGGAGTGCCCAAAAGTACAAGGTGTTCAGTTCTCAGACAAGGCCAAGCAAGGCTGAAACCCGACCACCATGACTGAACAAAACGCATGTTGAAACGTCACGACTGGGCCAAGAAATATCTGAAGAATTTTTAAAGGTTTTATGGACTGATGAGATAAGAGGGACTCTTCACGGACCAGATGGGCAGGCCTGTGGCTGAATCAATAACAGGCAAAGAGCTCCACTTCCAATCAGACGCCAGCAAGGTGGAGGTAGGGTGCTGCTTTGGGCTGGTATTATTAAAGATTCGCTAGTTGGACCTTTTCAGGTTGAAGATGGACTCAAAATCTACTCCTCCCAAACCTACTGCCAGTTTTTAGAAGACACTTTCTTCAAGCAGTGGTAGAGGAATAAGTCATCTTTCAAGAAGACCATAATATTTATGCAGGACAATGCTCCATTGCATGCATGGAAGTACTCCACTTTGTGGCTAGCCACTAAAGGCCCTAAAGTTGGAACGATAATGACATGGACCCCTTCCTCACCTGAACTAAACCCTATTGAGAACTTGTGGGCCCTTCTTAAATGGGAGATTTACAGTGAATGAATACAGTACACCTCTCTGAACAGTGTCTGGGAGGCTGTGGTTGCTGCTGCTCAAAAAGTTGGTCGTCAACAGTTCAAGAAACTGGCAGACTCCATGGATGGAAGGCTTTTGACTGTTATTGAAAAGGGTGGCTATATTGGTCACTGATTTCTTTTTTAAATGTCAGAAATGTTTATTTGTAAATTTTGAGGGTTTTTTTGTTCTCACTTTTACAGATAAAAATAAACGAGTAAGATGGGAAAATTTTCGTTTATCATTTAGTTGCATAATAATTCTGTACACTGAGGCCTCTTGCGCACTGCAACTTGAAAAAGCTCAGTACTGCTTTTATTTTTTATTTTTTTTACTGAGCCAATGCAGCCCATTAATTGTAATGTGCCTATTAATGTGCGCATTAACAAGTGCCGTGCATTCTTAAAGTTGAAGTTCATGCAAAAAATAAAATCCCTGCATCTGTAGACAACAGGGATCTAACAATAACCTCTCTATCCCCGTGAAGATAAAGATGAGTATACATTTTTGGGAGCCGATCTGACCCGCTCCGAAGCCTTGACTGAGCTGTCAGCCAAGGCTTCACTGCAGAGGTGGGTACAGAGGAGACAGACGACAATGCAATCCCCATAGAAACTCTATGGGTGACGTCACTTCCCATTCATTTTACAGCCATTGTCAGCCGTGTCCTCTGCAGAGCTTCCACCGCTGGAGATCGGGTCAGAGAGGGTCAGATCGGCTTAAAATAAACATTTTTTTTAAAAAGGCGTAAGGCCCCCAGGCCCTATATACTCTGAACAGCAGCAGTATACAGGCAGTCCCCGGGTTAAAAACAAGATAGGGACTGTAGGTTTGTTCTTAAGTTGAATCTGTTTGTAATTTGGAACAGGTATATTTTCTAAGTGTAGCTCCAGCCAAAAAAATCAATTTTTAAGCTTTTTGGATAACACAGGGAACGGTTATCATCACCCCTGAAACATTTGCTTTGCTGTCTGTGCCCCTGTTCAGAAGATTTCACCTCACTTTCTGCCCCAATGACAGTTGGATTTTGAATATTTTGGGTTATTAGGGAAACAAAGATTGGTGATAAAGCATCAGTGGAGACACCTTTTTCCCTTATTAACTCTTACAGGAGAGAATTTCCCTTCCTAGGGGTAGATTTCCTCTCACTTCCTGTTGTTTCCCGTCGTTTGTAAGTCTGATGTTTGAAAATAGGGGACCGACTGTATATACTATACGGCCTACCCTATACACTCGGCAGAAAATTGGACCTTAGGTGTTGGTGGCGCCAGAACACTGTAAGCCCTCAGTTACTCTTGGTAGGTGCTGGAACAGGCCCTGCTGTGAAATATTATATCAAGAATTGTAATTACGCACCCCTGTTAAACAGGGGCATAAAAATTGGGCCTTAGGCAGCGGTGGTGGCACAACACTGTAAAGCCTCACAGAAACTTTTGTTGAGTGCAGGAACAGGCCCTACTGTGAAATATTAGATCAAAAATTGTAATTGCGCGTCCCTGTTAAACAGGGGCAGAAAAATTGGGCCTTAGGTGGTGGCACAACACTAAAGCCTCACAGATACTTTTGTTGAGTGCAGGAACGGGCCCTGCTGTGAAATATTAGATAAAAAATTGTAATTACACTCCCCTGTTAAACAGGGGCAGAAAAATTGGGCCTTAGGCAGTGGTGGTGGTGCTCTGAACTGAAAATATTCCTAAAAGCTATCATTGAAATTGAGGAGGAATAGGATAGTCACTCAGCATATGCAGTCTTCAAGGGATCCCACAATCATAGAAAAATCAATCGGTTACATGGTAGCTGGTGATCCAAGACTGATTCATTTTTATGAATGTGAGCCGATCAACAGAGTCTGTAGACAGGCGCACTCTGTGATCGGTTACAAAGCCTCCAGCAGCACAATGTGCATTCAGAAAGAACGCTGAATGCAGGACAGGCCAGTAGCACAATTGCATATTGAGCAAGTTCTGGGAAGTGGTCCACCCTCAAGCCCCAGTAACCCAGTGGATGCTCTGTTGGAAAGGTCTGCAAGTCTGATCTTTCCCCTATATATTCCTGCACCATGTAATTCAGACGCTGGCGATGGTTGCTGGAACTGATCAGACCTGGGCGCTGAGGACGAAGAATTGTCTGAAGGCATCGGTCAGCGGGCCACCTTCTCCACCACTCTTTCTGTGACTGCATGAAGCCTCAGCAACACGTTGTCCAGCACCAGGAATTTGTAACCTCCCAGGCTCTGGAAACGCATTGCACAAACCTTTCTGCAAGGCCTACCAAAGATGTTTCATCCTCTGTGAAGGCTGGATAAGTTCTGCACCCTTACCCTTGTAACGTGGATCAAGAAGGGTTGCCAGCCAGTAATAATCCCTCTCCTTGATACCACGAATCCTAGGGTCCTTTCGCAGGCTTTGCAGGATCAGGGAGGCCATGCAATGTAGGTTTGCAGAGGCATTCAATCCTGAGTCCTCTGGGTCACTAAGGATCACATGATCCTCAACCACCTCCTCCCAGCCACGTATAACTCCATGGGTTTCTGGGGACGGCACAGTGGTGCAGTGGATAGCACTTTCGCCTAGCAGTAAGAAGGGTCGCTGGTTCGAATCCCACCCACGACACTACCTGCCTGGAGTTTGCATGTTCTCCCTGTGCCTGCGCGGGTTTCCTCCGGGTACTCCAGTTCCCTCCCACACTCCAAAGACATGCTGGTAGGTTAATTGGATCCTGTCTAAATTGTCCCTAGTATGTATGAATGCGAGTTAGGGACCGTAGATTGTAAGCTCCTTGAGGGTAGGGACTGATGTGAATGTACAATGTATATGTAAAGCGCTGCGTAAATTGACGGCGCTATACAAGTACCTGAAATAAAATAAAATAAAAATAAATATACATACATACAGTGGGGACGGAAAGTATTCAGATCCCCTTAAATTTTTCACTCTGTTATATTGCAGCCATTTGCTAAAATCATTTAGGTTCATTTTTTTCCTCATTAATGTACACACAGCACCCCATATTGACAGAAAAACACAGAATTGTTGACATTTTTGCAGATTTATTAAAAAAGAAAAACTGAAATATCACATGGTCCTAAGTATTCAGACCCTTTGCTCAGTATTTAGTAGAAGCACCCTTTTAATCTAATACAGCCATGAGTCTTTTTGGGAAAGATGCAACAAGTTTTTCACACCTGGATTTGGGGATCCTCTGCCATTCCTCCTTGCAGATCCTGTCCAGTTCTGTCAGGTTGGATGGTATACGTTGGTGGACAGTCATTTTTAGGTCTCTCCAGAGATGCTCAATTGGGTTTAAGTCAGGGCTCTGGCTGGGCCATTCAAGAACAGTCACGGAGTTGGTGTGAAGCCACTCCTTCGTTATTTTAGCTGTGTGCTTAGGGTCATTGTCTTGTTGGAAGGTAAACCTTCGGCCCAGTCTGAGGTCCTGAGCACTTTGGAGGTTTTCGTCCGGAATATCCCTGTACTTGGCCGCATTCATCTTTCCCTCAATTGCAACCAGTCGTCCTGTCCATGCAGCTGAAAAACACCCCCACAGCATGATGCTGCCACCACCATGCTTCCCTGTTGAGACTGTATTGGACAGGTGATGAGCAGTGCCTGGTTTTCTCCACACATACCGCTTAGAATTAAGGCCAAAAAGTTCTATCTTAGTCTCATCAGACCAGAGAATCTTATTTCTCACCATCTTGGAGTCCTTCAGGTGTTTTTTTTTAGCAAGCTCCATGTGGGCTTTCATGTGTCTTGCACTGAGGAGAGGCTTCCGTCAGGCCACTCTGCCATGAAGCCCCGACTGGTGGAGGGCTGCAGTGATGGTTGACTTTCTACAACTTTCTCCCGACTGCATCTCTGGAGCTCAGCCACACTGATCTTTGGGTTCTTCTTTACCTCTCTCACCAAGGCTCTTCTCCCCCGATAGCTCAGTTTGGCCGGACGGCCAGCTCTAGGAAGGGTTCTGGCCGTCCCAAACGTCTTCCATTTAAGGATTATGGAGGTCACTGTGCTCTTAGGAACCTGCCGCAGAAATGTTTTTGTAACCTTGGCCAGATCTGTGCCTTGCCACAATTCTGTCTCTGAGCTCTTCAGGCAGTTCCTTTGACTTCATGTTTCTCATTTGCTTTGACATGCACTGTGAGCTGTAAGGTCTTATATAGACAGGTGTGTGTCTTTCCTAATTAAGTCCAATCAGTATAATCAAACACCGCTGGACTCAAATGAAGGTGTAGAACCATCTCAACGATGATCAGAAGAAATGGACAGCACCTGAGTTAAATATATGAGTGTCACAGCAAAGGGTCTGAATACTTAGGGCCATGTGATATTTCAATTTTCTTTTTTAATAAATCTGCAAAAATGTCAATAATTCTGTGTTTTTCTGTCAATAAAATATGGGGTGCTGTGGGTACATTAATGAGGAAAAAAATGAACTTAAATGATTTTAGCAAATGGCTGCAATATAACAGAGTGAAAAATTTAAGGGGCTCTGAATACATTCCATCCCCACTGTATATCTAAATAAACTGCATATAACCGCCTGCCTGCTCAATCTAAATGAGACTCTCTCTCCGCCCACGCCAACAACACACTACACAAGGCCGACGTGCAGGCAGCCTTATATAGTGTGGGGCGTGGACTTAGTCCCCCTGAGCCATAATTGGCCAAAGGCACCCTGCCTTTGGCCAATTATGGCTCTCTTAGCTGAGGGCGCTGTGATTGGCCAAAGCATGCAGGTCATGGTGCATGCTCTGGCCAATCATCATACAGCAATGCACTGCACTCCCGCAGTGCATTATGGGCCATTTGGCGCGACCGGTTTTCGATGAACAGGGCGAACAACCAATGTTCGAGTCAAACTCATGTTCGAATTGAACAGAAAGCTCATCCCTAGTAAACATAAGTTAAGCATACGTTGTTTATTTATTGCACCAGCGCCAACTATTTACACAGTGCTTTACATGCTATACAGACACATTAGTCCCTGCCCTCAAGGAGCTTACAATCTAAGATCCCTAGAGCCTATTTAAAAAGAATAAATTTACCTACTAGTTTGTCTTTGGATTGTGGCTGTGGTCAGGCATTTTAAAGTAAACCTGTGCCCAGACTATACACAGTAAAGTATTTACATTTTCTAAACAAGCGCTAAACTGCTTGACCTCCGGAAGATTTTTAGCCCTTTTATGACCAGGTAATTTGTTTTCTATTCATCGTTGTGCTACGCATAGCGGTCACTTTACCCTGGCTGCTTTTCAGCTGGTGATGTACATGAATGTGATCCAGCTTGCCTATGCAAGTCTTTGCACAGGTGCATTTTTAAGCTTTGGTGTCCTATTGAAATGCTTAGTTTTCAAAGGTATGAATACTTGATTTGTTGAAATATGAAAATATATGTAGATTAAGAGCAAAATTTACTCTCCAAGCGAGTTTATTATTTGCTGTAATTTAGCAATTTTAGCAATGTAATTTTGCCTGCAGTAAATGTACTGTGGACAGGCGGGAACTGGGTAAAATAAGCCCTTATTCAACAAGTTTTCAAAAATCATCAAAGAGCATTAAAATGACAGCTTCTTTTCTGTTTACTTTTTATGAAAAGCAGAAACTTGGCAGCCTGTTTGCCTACTAATATGCACTGTCCTAGAGACTTTTTTGAACAAAAAGGCAGCTTGATTTGTGTTATTTGGTCACTAATTTTCTTGAGACCTGTCTTCATAAGTGTTCCCAAGCTGTCAAACTAACTGAAAGCTAGTCTCTTTTGATATTTGAGAATACATTTTTTTTGCAATACATGCAGCTAGATAGGTCAGTGATGCCTTGCCTTACAGCTATTTTACCCTCTAAAGATTATGCAAATGCTTTTTATGTTCATAGTCTTTGCACAGGTGCATTTTTAAGCTTTGGTGTCCTATTGAAATGCTTAGTTTTCAAAGGTATGAAAATATATGTAGATTAAGAGCAAAATTTACTCTCCAAGCGAGTTTATTATTTGCTGTAATTTAGCAGTTGATTAGGAGTAATGAAAAGAGTGTTAAGACTACTGCAATGATAAAACTACAACTGAATGACTGGTCTAGTCACTGTATTAACGTAAATGATTTATCGCACTAGTTCACTATTCTTCTGCTAAATGTTGTGCAGATTGCTGAACTCCAAATAAGCCATCTGCTTACCATTTGTTATTCCCTAAAGGGAAATACCAGCACTTTTTATAAATGATAAACTCTCATATTCTTGTTGCTAAACGGATGAATATTCGTTTATTGTATATACCCTTAAAGGTTTGTAGTATTTAACTTAACATGCACAGCTCAGTGTGCATTCTCAGCACACTCTGGCTGTGCGGAATGATGGACTCCCATGCACATGCCCGGGATGGCATTCCACCACCAGCCAGTCAAGAGACTGAAAACCCAGAACCCAGAAATAGCTGAGGAGATGATGACAGCAGCCAGCTAGGGATTTAATGGCTACATCGCTGGAATGAGAGGGGAGTGTTTCTCTGGGTTTAGTTCCACTTTAAAGCCAGTAGGATAGCATGACATCCAATTCACTAGACTTTTAAAAAGGTCAGTAAGAGCAGAAACGATATTTCTCTAAGGGACCGGTTTACGTTGCATCATTCCCTGCATACATACTTTACATTCACAGACATTAGGATAGCTTTATGTAAAAAATAGGTAACCTACAAATGTCTTAATGTTGTGGTTAGGTGCCTATGCAATGCAGATAAAACCTATACAAAAGCGTGGAAATGTAGAGATTCTACATCTATACACCATATTAATGGTCTTCTTAGTGGAAGTAAAACTATAGCTTCAAAAAACATGTTCAAAATTTTTATTTTTTCTTTGTGTAGAACCTCTGCATGTGCTAAAAACAAACGGATGGGATTGGAGTTCATATTTTGTCAGTTGTGTGCTTGTGTATAAAACAGTTGGATTTTTAACTCACCAAAATTAAATATTACTTTGCCTTTACTAATGCAAATAATCTGATGTGTTTGGATACTTGTTGCTGCTTTAGAAAAATTACTCAATCAACATTAATGTGTTACTAAACCCAGGACCCTGCATTCACTATATCTGGTCTTCCACAGTACACAGAACATGGACATGCAATTGTTTTAGTAAATCTAGACTGCTAAATACCTTTTTTCATCAGCAGTTAGAGCAGTCTTGTGACTTCTATCAGTGTCTGGTTAAAGCTTGTAGGAGGAGTTTTCATTCTGCTCTGATTGACCTATAAGGCTGCAGGACCCCTGACCCTCTGTCTGGACAGTGCTGATTGGCCCTGTGCTGATCACATGCACCCTCCCAAGAAAAAAAGAAAACTCTAGCAATACACACCAAACTGAGCATCTGCAGCTTGTCCCCTAGCCTCTATCAAGAGATGGTTTCAGGACAGTGGAAGAAGGGGAGGAACAGAGAAGACAGGATCAAACAGCCTTTTTACACAATGCAGAGGATTAACCCCTTAGGTTCAACAGTAAATATAACCAGCATGCTTTACTGCATATACAGACTGATTTTACTGTTGTGCGTTTAGTAACACTTTAGATATTTTTAATTCTTATGCTACATAACTTCAGTTGCTTCCTGGTTTCTGGCCTAAGCCAAATTATGTCATACATCCCAGGAGTCTTCATGGCCTTTTTTCTTTCCTTTCATCTGAAGGATGGTAAGAGGGGCTCTCTCAGTTAAGTACTCCTGCCTAAGGATAGATGAGCTAAGGGACAATGGATTCCAAGAAGTAAATGCTACATGAATCATCTGCTCTTACTCAAGATAGTTGGCTAGAAATGTTGGGGGGGTGTTTTCTAAAGTGATTACTCAACAAAATAAGGAATGGACACATGGATTGGTAAACGTGCATTGAATATTAAAAATGTATTAAGCAGGATCTCCCCTATAAATCAGTTAACTCGAATTGGTCTGACACATTCAGTCTTCCATAGCGGAGTGCTGCCTGCTTGCCCACGCACCCCACTTTCTACTGTTGCTAATATGCTTTAACCTGATCCTGGGGTGTCGCCCATGGATACTCATGAGCGCTTTACCCGCTTCGTTTTCCAGCACTTCCAAAACATATTCGAATCCATACTCCATGTTACCTGTAACTCCCCTTTACTGATATATGGGGCTATTCCTCTCCTGTTTTAATTAATTTTTTTTCTGTTCTGTTAATTGAACTTTGTACCATCTCAATAAAATATTTGAACAAGAAAAAAATAATTAAATAGCGTTTTCAGTTTGTGGTACTCAGTCCACAAAGGAAACTTTTATACTTTTATGTAGTATTCTTTAGGTACTAGATTTACTGACTTTTTTTTCCTCTGTATTTGCAGGCGGAAGGTGAAGACAGTTTAAAAAAGATGCAGTTGATGGAACTGGCCATCCTAAATGGCACCTACAGGGATGCTAACTTAAAATCACGTAAGCAGCATCTTTTTTATTTTATTTATTTTTTCCCCCCCAGCTGTGTTTTCTATTGATAGATGTTTAAGTAGCTTGTAGCGTTTTCTATTCGGTGCCCTAGAATTAATAGGAATAAAAATTCACAATGTAAATATGCAGAAAAATACCAGTTTGCATAAACAAACAAAATGTGGATATACCTAAAACTAAAGTAAAGCAAACTGATAAGAATAATTTGACTTTTAGCCTGAAATGGGTGATCCAGATTTTTTGGCTTTGAGAATCCTCAAAGACCATATAAAAAAAAAAACAATAACGCACCAGGCTGACTTGTAGCTTCACCAGTGGATGTTGGTACCCTGGCCAAATGCAGATCAATTTGGGCTCTGAGAATGCAAATCCACCGCAAGAAAATTGCATCATTACCAAATCCTTTTTTTTTTTAATTCTACAATGAGCTTTGTTACATAATCAACAATAATACATCATGCAGTAATGTGGGTAACAAAAAAGGCATACTGCAAGCCTAGCTCCTCCAACACGTTCCTTGCATGAAGCACAATGAGCGAGGAAGAGATGAACCTGATGGACAGCATTTTTATGTAATACCCTGTTCTTTAGGGCTGAAACAACTAATCGATTAATCGACAACTAATCGATTATGAAATTAATCGACTACTATTTTCATAATCGATTAATCGGCCAGTAACATAATGAGGTTAAAAAAAAAAAAAACAAGCCCTTTATAGTACAAAAAGAGCAAATCGCTACTGTAGATGTTACTTTCACAGTTCTACAGTAAAAAATGAACCCCTTACAGTAGTGATTATCTGCTTTTTTTTTTTTGTACTATAAAGGGCTAATTTTAGTTTTTTTTAACCCCATTATGTTACTAAACATCTTATACCTGGTTCACATCTGTGTTTTTTGGTGCTTTTTTTTGCAGAAGCGCACTGCAGTTCATTAACATGGTTTCCCATTGGACACGTTCACATCTATGCTTTTTTCAGCCACTGCGTATTTGGAAAGGGTCAGGGACTTTTTTTTTTTTTTTAACGCAAAAACTGTGCTTTTTTGGTTCAATATACTTCAATAGAGAAGCTGCAGAAAAGCATTTAATGTGTTTTTGCAGCAATTTGTGTTTTTTAATTTGCCCAACAACAAAATGGGCAAAAAAAAAAATGCAAAAACGCAAATAGCCGCAAAATCACGTGCGCAAAAATCAAAATGCACAGCAAAAAGCACCACAGAAACAGATCAAAAGCAAACTGCATAGGTGTGTAGCGAGCCTTATGCTGGCCACACGGATCAATTTTCAGACGAGAATATTCAGACAAAAAATCTTTGTACATTCGCTGAATGAAAGAATGTTTGAAATTCTCACTTGTTTTTAACATTCTGTTTTTAAAATGAATGTAATTTCTGAACGAAAACCACATACACTGTCTGAAAATTCATTTGACCAAGAAGTTTTCTATTTCCAAATTTTCCCGTCACTGTGGTTGAAAATGAACGTCGATTTGACCCCCACTGCAGATTAGAAAATCGAATGAACGTTCTTAAAATTAAATTTTTTTTGAAGGAAGACATTTGATCTCTGAGTCTGATGATATTTATCAGAATCACCCTTTAATATTATGTACAGTATATCTCTTTAACAGTTTATACAGTATATCTCCTCTAATAGTATATACAGTATATCTCTTCTGTCTGTTATTCTCAGAGTGGATTAGATATTTTGCTTCCTTACCGTATAGTTGGTTATTTTATATTTACCACTGCATAGAGATATTTAAGAATAAGTTTCCTTTTTTTAAAAACTTTACATATTAACTAAATTATACACCACACTTTTTTTTTTTTTTAAGGTTATTAACCGATTAATCGAAACAATAATCGGCCAACTAATTGATTATGAAAATAATCGTTAGTTGCAGCCCTACTGTTCATCATTCAGTATAGCTTACTAAAGAAGAAAAGGATTTGGGGTTGATGCGAATATCTTCAGGTGGATATGGGTCCAACTCCTGCTTGGGAGGGGGGAGAGTTTAAGGGTTAGTTCTTGTTCTAGTGTAGCCTTGGATTGGTTAGTAATTTGAATCATTTAGTTGAATACGTAACTGTGCCTTGGCTTCCTTTTTAAATCTTTGACTAGGTTTACACTTGCAGTTGGGGGCCAGGAGAAATAATTAACTGCCTCCCGCCCGCCGTATAGTGAAATTACGGCAGAGTGGGGTGGCTCTCGTTCTGGGCCGATGTCATATGACGTCACCAGTCTCACCACGATCGCTGCCGATGTGTCTCTGGGACATGGAGCGACCCCAATCTCAGTAAAGGGCAGCAGCTCTTTACCCATATGTCCATTAACAGCCAATCACATGTAAACAAGAAGATGTTGTTTATCAGTTCTTCACCTTTACCCTGACAGAGTGTGAGGGGGGCCGATCAGCGTGGCATCTCCTCACAGGAGAGACATGTATATCAATGCACTGATCATCAGTGCTCTAATTACAGTGCAGCCCCAACAGTGCCCATCGGTGATGCCAACCTGTGCCCATCAGTGACACCAGTCAGTGCCCATCAATGAGGCCAATTTGTGCCAGTGCTGCCTATCATTACCCATTAGTGCCACCTATCAGTGCTCATCAGTTCTACATATTAGTGCATCCTCATCAGCGCACATCAGTGGAGAAAAACTACTTACAAATTTTTCTGACAGAAACTAAAACTTTATTTAATTTTTTTTTTCAGAATGTTTGGTCTTTTTTTGTGTTTTTAGCCAAAAATAAAAAACCCAGTGGTGAATAAATACCACCAAAAGAAAGCTGTATTTAGATGGATGGTCTGGAGTGGTGAAACCGTGGTTCAACCACCTGCTTTTACCCCCCCCCCCCCCAGCCACTCATGTGAACAAGCCCTTGGAATCAATGGGGGCTACTGACAGTCACCCAACACCAATGTTTCCAGGGGAGGAAAGATTGCAGTTGCTAAGTGAAGGAGACATTTTTAACATTACTGCATTGTACAAGGCTGTTGATTTTACATGTTCCAGACTTTAGGGTTAGGAGCACAGGGTGGACCCCAGCATTCCAATATACATTTAGACCCCTTTTACACTGGGGCATTTTTCAGGCGCTTTTGGGCAAAAATAGCGCCTGTAAAGCACCTCCCCTGCAGTCCCAGTGTGAAAGCCAGAGTGCTTTCACACTGGAGTGCTGCGCTGGCAGGACGTTAAAGTCCTGCAAGCAGTATCTTTGGGACGGTGGAGGAGCGGTGTATACAATGCTGCTGCCCATTGAAGTGAAGGGGCACTGCTTTCGAAGTGCCTGCAAAGCACTTTGGCAGTGGTGTTACATGGGCGCATTTAACACTTTATTCAGCCACTAGTGGGGGGGTTAAAAGCGCCCCACTAGCGGGCAAATAGCGCCGCTCAAACGACAGTAAAGCGCTGCTAAAACTAGCGACGGTTTACCGTCAACGCTCGTTCACCCCAGTGTGAAAGCAGCCTTATATTGAGCAGGCCTGATGTGAGAAAGTGATAGAAGCAGCTACCAAACAACAGTTCTGGATAGCGGTACTTGCCCTTCAATGACTGTGGTTTGACTTAAAGGTGTGGGATTCAGGAGAGAGTGGCTGCACAGAATAAAACAATTCAACTTTTGTATTTGACTGTGGTTTTTTTTACCTTTTTATAGTAACTGCCATTATTTTATTTATTTTTTTAGGCATCAGCTTTTTAATGCCTGTTAGTATTCAGTTTGCTGAACACGCTTAACTGTTCTTTCATATGTATTTAAGAAAAACTCATGAAAAACACAACCAGCCTTATTCAGTTAAAAGTGCCAAGTACAAAATTCAGCTACCCAATAGCATCCAGTCATAGCTAACTGCACTTTGCACTTGGGGCTTTGCTTGCACTGTTTCATCGAATATGTTCTGTAAATGTTTGGCTTCTTCCTGTTTTTGTTTGACATTTAGTGCCTACTTCCATCTCTATTCTCTTTTTTGTCACACAGTTTAGCATGCTTTGTTTACTGCTTAGGTATTTAGAATTTCATTGATGCTAGTGCTTGATCTATGTGCATGCATGGTACTGTGTAGATTGATTAAAAATGAAAAGCATACATTTGTATGCTCTAAATTAATACAGCTTTGAAATGTCTCCTGAAATGCATTGTATCCAAACTCATACCGTTACAAACAGCAGATGATCCTTAGAAATCTGCTCAATGTTTGCAAATTTCTCCCTTGTGGTAGCAATTTTAAAATCCTATAGATCTCACTCCTCCTAACAAACGAGCAAGTATGATGCCCTTCAAAGTGTTACATTCTGTTGCATGAAGTATTGGGGCATTACCAAAATTAGGCCAATTTAACCATTGCAGGAAGTTGTACATTTTCTACAGCAGTGTGTTGCTCTGCTAATGCTATATTTTAGACATTGTCAGTTTGGAATGCAACCCTCTATAATTCTCCTAAATTATTTTCCAGTCTTAATCTTCCATTTTAACAGCATCACATATACCTGTCTCTTTTCTTGTGACTGCTGAACTTAATTTTTCTTACCTTTTGAATTCTTTATGGCGAAATCATTGGCTTTTTTAACCATTTTTTTACAGTGACTTCTGTTTGCAGTGTTATCTAAGTACTGATTTTCAGTAATCTGTGGCATTTTTGCAGTACCTTACTGTAAGGTATTTGCACTTAAGCATGATTGCATTTAATCACGCTGGTGATCTGGGATAGCTTGTTCGCATTTGAATGGTGTGCTTTGTGTGATCAACGCATGAACTAATGATTCTCCTTTTTTCCCCCCTTCCTTCCTGCTTATTTTCTATTCCTCCTTTTTTCCTTTTATGTATTTCCTACCCTACCTTTTTTGTACTGCTGCTTCTACACTTCCTTCTAATTTTTCTTTGCTTACTGTAGCAGCCCTTGCCTTTTCTCTTGCAGCAACAGCTCAGGCCCCACGGATTATAACTGGGCCTGCGCCTGTTCTGCCACCAGCTGCTCTGCGTACACCTACGCCAGGTGGCCCTACCTTAATGCCTTTGATCAGACAAATACAGACAGCCGCTGTCATGCCAAATGGATCCCCTCATCCTACTGCAACACTAGTCCAACAAGGTCCAGAAGCTGGCTTGATCTACACACCATATGACTATCCTTATACCTTGGCTCCAGCAACATCAATTCTCGAGTATCCTATTGAAACAAGTGGGGTATTAGGTAAGATCTTGTGACTTTATACTGTTTGCTGTCAAAAATATGCTGTAATTTGTTATATAACCTCTAAGTCTACTGCTAGCCATAATCTTATTACATAGCAAGATTGCAATATGTATAAAGTTGGGGTATGTGGTTTTACGTAACTTTTTAGAAATAATCCCTGGTATGCAATTCCCCAGTGAACAGTCACTCTTACTAAATGTTATCCCCAAGGGGTTAAGCTTTGATTCAGTCCCAGAAAAAAAAATCACACATTACTCCGTTTGCATGCTGCATGTGTAATTGGTACAGTGATGGGTCAAAAATTGTAATTCAGCTTCTGAAAGATTTGTATGTCATTCCTGAAGGACTCGTGTAGACAAGTCCACCAGTCCACACTGCAAACACACTAGTGTGTGTTGTGTAGGGGTAGTGAGAGGCAGTGCATTGCACTGTTTACTTTTTCCCTCCAACTTTACTGAAGTGTCCAAAAATGACGCTTCATTCAACTCCCTGCTGCGCATCACATTGCAGCCTGCTGTGGTGGTGTGCTGCGTAAAAAAGGAAGGCATACTGCGTTTTTTTTTTTTTTATATGTAGGGCTCCGCAATTCACCTATGTGGTGTGGAGTGAACTGGGTACATTGAAATCAGTTGTTTGTTATATGCCCTTTCTGACATGCTGGTAAAAAGCCCTCAATGTTTATGGAATGTATTGTATTAACAAAGTGCAGCGCGGATGTACAGGCTATGACTTGTAGTTCTCAATGGAATACAAGTGTGATGATCAGTGCCCTCATAGTTTAATCACTCTTCCTGCAGCTCTGAAACTGACAGCCCCTACAGAGGTACGACCACAGAGCTGTAGGAAGAGTCTGCAGGAGCCTGATAATGCAGCCGCAATAATATTTATATGGTTGACCAGTGCAACACAAGTGTAGTTCCTTGAATACTTTTAAAGCGCATCTTTGGGGTTGATACTAAAGGAGTGCATTTATGAAAACTGGTCCTCAAACACGTAGAGGGAAAAAAAACTCCTAAAAGCCAATAGGGTGTTTACTGCGCTGTAAGAATTCTGCATTTTCTGACATTCTTATTTGATTTATTGTTCACACGTTATTGAACTAATTTCCTTGCCATAGAATTACATTAGTAATATAAAAATTTTTACATAATAAAGTGAACAATTAGCCATTCTTGGCTAAATATCTTTTGGTTTTGTTCATATTAAACGTTGAAATATAGACACACAAACATATACAACTATTTGAACTATGATTATGCATTTATGGTATTATTATTTTTAGTTGGAAAACAGATGTCATGGTTTAGGCAGAAAAAAATCATTATATTTAGAATTAAAGCTTTTAACATGAACCCAGTTGTGAGACAATAAAAATATGCAGTGATGGCTTCTTTATTAAAACTGTTCAGTATTGTTTTTGCAACAAATTTGTCTTTTAGGAATGAAAGCTTAAAGTAATTGTTAAGCTTAAATGTTATTAATTAAAATAATGAACATGCTATACTTACCAGCTGTGTGCAATGGTATTGCACAGAGCTGCCCCAAAGCTCCTCTTCTCAGGTTCCCCACAAGCGCTCTCAGCTCCTCCCCTTCTCTGTGCGCCTCCATAGAAAACTGCTATGGGTGCGCACCTGCGGGCTCACTCCCGAGCTGGATTGTGTGCGTTTGCAGACAGACACCGCCTGGATCTACCCTGTAACAAGATTTGATTGACAGCAGCATAGACCAATGGCTTTCACTGCTCTCAACTGAGTCCTGTGAGGCGACAGCAGCGCTGCTGCTCTCAGGCACAGCGCTGGATTGAGATAAGACTTAGGTATATGCATTAAAGAATAAGTTCACCTTTTGTAACATGTTACACCCTTATTCAGGATGTAACATATTACAGATGCACCGATCCCCCATTCTGACAGCCAGCGGGGGATCTTCTCCCCCCTGCTAACTGTCACAATCTGCAAAAAAACACGGGCCGGGCAGGCAGTGTAATTGCCTGGCCGTATCGGAGGTATGGCCAGACAGATACATGGACAGTCTGCAGGACCGTGGCATTACGATTTGCTGATCGTGGGTGCAAATGCTTTACAGGTCAATTACAAAAAATAATAAATGCACATTTTTTTTTTTTTACCTGGAAAAAAATGTGCATTTATTTTTTGTAAAGGTGAACCTTTAAGGTAAAAATGTCATCCCTGTAGAACCACTTTAAATTTCCCTGAGCGCATATAAATATAGAAACTATCATTGCTAACCTGTTTTCAACTGTGCAGACTAGCATCCTGATCTTGGCTTTATGCCTAATTAATCACTGAACTGTAGCAAGCATGGAGCCAGGAAAATCTTTACCGCTGCCCTGTATGCTTGCTCTGGGCTCGCTTACTAAGTAAAATGTTCAGGTTCGACAATATTGGTTCCTACCACAACAATATTTCACCCTAATTTGAGGATAAAAATAAGGTCCCTCGAGAGCCAAGTGATGTATGTTTTGTAATTTCTCCAAAGCCACTGATATTCTGAATTTGTGATGTATCCTTTTTGCAGCAACCTAAGTTAGTATTGACTAGACATGAGCAAAATTTCTCTCATATACTGTATGTGTGTGTCCATGACTGTTTCTCCTGCAACTCCCAGCTGCTACATCCTCACAGGCTCGGGCCTTTCTCTGACCTGACCTGGACAGTACAGTGCGACATGCACCTCAAAGCTACCTTCATACACTGACCCCCTCGGGAGGGTGGGGCCACCTAACTCTAACTCTGTCTCTAACATAAACCCAGCACACACCTGCATCATTTGTGTGCATGTTTCCTGCAAAATCTGGCATAGACTGCCATTTTAAGACGTGGCACGGGCTCAATCTGCTACATATCTCCTCCCCCCCAACCCCCTTGTTTTGCATCGGAGGGAGAAACACACCCACTCTTCACACTGGCACCTCTGTGCCTGCTACCACCCCCAGGCGTCCAAACCTGGCTGACCTTCTTTCTAAAGAGGCACTCTACCCATATCTTTTTCTGGGTGTGCCACAATCACTTCTTCCTAACCCTTGGGGTCCCACTGATCTCTCTACCATCCCCAGGACTGCTCTCCCAGAACTGTAGGGGGCCTACTTCTATCATATCTGTCAGGGAACCACCTCCCCTTCACTACCTGTATCAACCTTAACCAGCACCATCTGTTTTTCAGGTTCGCGAATACCTGGGTGGTTACCCTTGGCAACCAATTTCTCAGAAAACCACAACTCATTATTTTCAATATCATCAGGATCTCTTGTCCCATTGCTTGCTAGGACAGTGTCTGAGGAGGGACCACATACAGGCAAGCAGTTACTCCCTATGGGACCTTCCCAAATTTTCACATCGTCCCTTGTTGTCCAACACTCCAATAGCGACTGTCCTACCAACAAACATTTATCACCACATTGTTTCACAGCAATCTCTTTAACCATTTCTGTTACCTCTGGTATTTTCAATACCTCTGACCTGTCCAACAGTGCTCCAGAGTGCTTCTCATGCACAACATCAGTATGAAGCAATCCAGCACACTGTGAGACATCTTCCACATTAACACCAAACATTGCATCATATAACTCCAATATTGGCCCAGTACAGTCTGTAATATCCAGCTCCAATTAGCAGTACCCAGTGGTACAAGTTCTCCTGACCCAGGAGAGGACAGCAAGATATACACTGGCTGTACAGTCCATGATCCTAACATTTCTTTGAGCATGTCTGTCATCACAAGACTCACTACATCATCAATTCCTTTATGCGTTGTGGGCAAAATTTCTGCTGTGCGTTTGCGCTTACTCAGACCTTCTGTCATGAGGGCTCTGCAGCAGCCAACGCACCATGGTTTATAGGCTGTTCAGCAGACCCTTCTGGCACAGCAGCAATAGTGTCCACCCTATTTTTACACCACACTTCATCCAGTAACACAAGTACTTTCTTGCTCCACGCATCCCAGTCTGTTTTAACCACTTGAAGACCAAGTTTTTTCTGGCACTTTTTGTTATCGGTTTAAATCAGTATTTTTTGCTAGAAAATTGCTTATAACCCCAACACATTATTATATTTCTTTTTTGTCAGACACCCTAGGGAATAAAATGGTGATTGTTGCAATTTTTTGTCACATGGTATTTGAGCAGCGGTTTTTCAAACACAATTTTTTGGAGGAAAAAATGCATTTTAACCACTTGCCAACCAGCCACCGCAGTTAAACTGCAGAGCGTCAGTTCTCCTGTGCGAACCGCCGTACATGTACAGCAGTCCATGCATGTGAAACTGGGCTCCCGCTGCACGTCTCGGGAGCGTGCCCGCGGAATCTTATGTGCACCGGCGATCGCGGTACACAGAGGCAGAACGGGGATCTGCCTATGTAAACAAGGCGATCCCTGTTCTGACAGGAGACATCTCAGAGATCTGCTCTTCCCAGTGATCGGGAACAGTGATCTGTCATGTCTCTGGCAGCCCATCCCCCCTACAGTTAGAACACACCCAGGGAACACAGTTAACCCCTTGATCGCCCCCTAGTGTTAACCCCTTCCCTGCCGTGTCATTTATACATTGATCAGTGCATTTTATAGCACTGATCAATGTAATAATGTCACTGGTCCCCAAAAAGTGTCACACAGGGTCAGATTTGTCCACCGCAATGTTGCAGTCCTGCTAAAAAAATCGCAGATCGCCACCATTACTAGTAAAAAAGATGTAAAAAATAATAAAAGTCCGTAAATCTATCCCCTATTTTGTAGACGCTATAACTTTTGCGCAAACCAATCAATATATGCTTATTACGATTTTTTTTTTTTTTTTTTACCAAAATTATGTAGAATGTAAACTGATGAATACATAGTTTATTTTTCTTGGATATGTATTATAGCAAAAAGTAAAAAATTGTGTTTTTTTTTTTTAAATTGACACTCTATTTTTGTTTATAGTGCAAAAAATAAAAACCGCAGAGGTGATCAAATACCACCAAAAGAAAGCTATATTTGTGGGGGAAAGAAGGACATTGACTTTGGGTACAACGTCACCCGATCACGCAATTGTCAGTTAAATTAATGCAGTGCCGTATCGCAAGAAATGGCCTGGTCAGGAAGTAGGTAAAACCTTCCGTGGCTGAAGTGGTTAACGAAAAAAAAAAAAAATGAAACGCAATATACAGGTGATACTCGAAAAATTAGAATATCGTGCAAAAGTTCATTTATCTTACTAATGCAACTTAAAAGGTGAAACTAATATGAGATAGACTCATTACATGCAAAGCAAAATAGTTCAAGCCATGATTTGTCATAATTGTGATGATTATGGCTTACAGCTCATGAAAACCCCAAATCAGCAATCTCAGAAAATTAGAATATTACATGCAATCAATAAAACAAGGATTGTACATAGAACAATATCGGACCTCTAAAAAGTATAAGCATGCATATGTACTCAGTACATGGTTTGGGCCCCTTTTGCAGCAACTACTGCCTCAATGCGGCATGGCATGGAAGCTATCAGCTTGTGTCACTGCTGAGGTGTTATGGGAGACCAGGATGCTTCAATAGTGGCCTTCAGCTCTTCTGCATTGTTCGGTCTCATGTCTCTCATCTTTCTCTTGGCAATGCCCCATAGATTCTCTATGGGGTTCAGGTCAGGCGAGTTTGCTGGCCAATCAAGCACAGTAATCCCATGGTCATTGAACCAGGTTTTGGTGCTTTTGGCAGTGTGGGCAGGTGCCAAGTCCTGCTGGAAAATGAAGTCAGCATCCCCATAGAGCTCGTCTGCGGAAGTAAGCATGAAGTCCTCCAAAATCTCCTGGTAGACGGCTGTGTTGACCCTGGACTTAATGAAGCACAGTGGACCAAAGGCAGCAGATGACATGGCTCCCCAAATAAACACAGACTGTGGAAACTTTACACTGGACTTCAAGCATCTTGCAGTGTGTGCCTCTCCATTCTTCCTCCATACTCTGGGTCCTTGGTTTCCAAATGAGATGCAAAATTTGCTTTAATCAGAAAAGAGGACTTTGGACCACTGAGCAACAGACCAGGTCTGCTTTTCTTTAGCCCAGGTAAGATGCTTCTGACGTTGTTTGTTGTTCAGGAGTGGCTTGACAAGAGGAACACGACATTTGAAGCCCATGTCCAGGATCTGTCTGTGTGTGGTGGCTCTTGATGCACTGACTCCAGCCTCAGTCCACTCCTTGTGAAAGTCCCCAACACTTTTGAATGGCCTTTTCCTGACAATCCTCTCCAGGCTGCGGTCATCCCTGCTGCTTGTGCACCTTTTTCTTCCACACTTTTCCCTTCCACACTTTTCCCTTCCACATAACTTTCTACTAATGTACTTTGATACAGCACTTTGGGAACATCCAACTTCTTTTGCAATTACCTTTTGAGGCTTTCCCTCCTTATGGAGTGTGTCAGTGATGCTTTTCTGCACAACTGTCAGGTCAGCAGTCTTTCCCATGATTGTGATTTCTACTGAACCAGAATGAGAGACCATTTAAAGGCTCAGGAACCCTTTGCAGGTGTTATGGCTTAATTAGCTGATTAGTGGGACACTTTGAGCCTAGAATATTGCACCTATTCACAATATTCTAATTTTCTGAGATTGTGGATTTGGGGTTTTCATGAGCTGTAAGCCATAATCTTCACAGTTATGACAAATCACGGCTTGAACTATCTTGCTTTGCATGTAATGAGTCTATCTCGTATATTAGTTTCACCTTTTAAGTTGCATTAGTGAAATAAATTAACTTTTGCACGATATTCTAATTTTTCGAGTTACACCTGTATACACAAAGCTTTTTTGTAAAATATGAAAGATGATGTTACGCCGAGTAAATAGATACCGAACATGTCATGCTCTAAAATTGCGCACGCTCGTGGAATGACGACAAACTATGGTACTTTAAAATTTCCATAGGCGACGCTTTCAAAATTTACAGAGTTAGAGGAGGTCTAGTGCTAGAATTATTGCTCTCGCATTAACTGTCGTGGTGATACTTCACATGTGGTGCGAACACCCTTTCCTTATGCGTGTATGACCTAAGTACGCTTTACATATATATATATTTTTTTTTTTACTCTGTCCCTTTTTTAAATTTTTTTCTTAATCATTTTTTTTTTTTCCCTATTACAAGGAATGTAAACATCCCTTGTAAAATAAATAAGGACAGGTCCTCTTTATGGAGAGATCTGGGGTCAAAAAGAGGGGGCCCACCCCCTTCTGCTGCTTCTGAAAGCATTTCAGCGGCTCATGAGCTGCTCTGAGTGCTTTCATGAGAGAGCCAGCCGCTGGCTGGAAAAAAAAAATGGGGTTATGACCGATACCTTCAGCCATAACCCCGGTAAACCACTTGCAAACCGCAAAGTATGTATACGTATTGCAGTCGGCAAGTGGTTAAGATCACATTGCATTAACTCATCTTCAGACATCATTGGGTTGCAATTCCATCGTGCACTGGCAGTGCGTCATGCAGTACATACAAATTTGCATTTTCAGCAGGCTGTATTAACTCACTATTTACCTGAACATTGTTAACCCTTAAGCAAAACATTATACTCAGTTTTCCCCCGTGTTTCCTCACTATACAGGGTACTACACAGCAGCAAGTCCTTCTTGGAAGCAGATCTCCTCATCAAACTTCCAACCACTTCACCAGTATTAAACTCAAAAAAAGTCCCTTTCACATTTTTATCAGGAACAGTCTTACCACTCCATTTGGCGTTTCTCTGAGTGTATCTCCCCATTCAGCCACCGGATGAAACCACAGACATCCTGCTAGGTATCACAAGCTTTCGGACATCCCAGCCCTCTTTGTGGGGACGATGAGCCACCTCTTCACTGCAGCTTCACCACCCAGATGATACTTCCTCTCTTGTTTCCCTGGGAGACCATGCACTCCCAACAAAGCTTTCCTAGCTCTCTCCAGACTGGATTGCTGGTTGCTTGTCGCAGCCCATCAAACAGTACACTTCCTGGAACTACGCTGGCAGGAAAGGCTGTAGCAACTCAGCCCAGCGGCCTCTGGGCCACGCTTTGAATGAAGCTATATTCTTAAATTCAGCCAGGAAGTCCTCAATATGATCCACAGGTAACATAGGCTGTATGAAGTCAACCCCACAGCTCAGTCCTTCGTTGCCTTGGGCAACAGTACGCATCTTTGCAGTCCTGGACACAGTTCTCCAGAAAAAAATGTTGACGTACTGTCTCTTTAAGGCTGCGAGACAATACACTTCTAGCTGCTCACACAGCAAAGCACAAACAGACCGTCTCTGGCAACTCACGGTTTTAGGCATGAGAGGGTCTACCGTTTTCTTTGAGCCCTGGCATTCCTCCACCAATTGTGACAAGTTGGGGAATTTGTAGCTCATTGGTAGTGTCAAAGAGCGAGTTACTTCAGGCCACAAATATGTTTTTGGGCTTTTTCTGCCCACTTTTATGTAAAACAAAGCTATTCAAGTGTAAATCAAAGTTCACACTTGAATAGTTTCCCATGCAGGGGGTTCTCGCCATCAATGCAACAAAACATAGAATTCGGCCCTGTGGCTCTCTTTGCAGCTTTACTACTCAGGCCTCATGCCTTGGTCCTCCAGACTGTCAAACACAAAGTGCCAGTGCTCGTGCACTAGGCATTGTACCTTTGACAGCTTGACTGTTTCTCCTGCAACTCCCAGCTGCTACATCCTCAAAGGCCCGGGCCTTTGTCTGTCCTGACCTGGATAGTATGGTGCGACATGAACCTCACAGCTCCCTTCACACGCTGATCCCCTCGGGAGGGTGGGCCCCCCTGACCTCTAACGCTGTCTCTAACATAAACCCAGCACACACCTGCCTCAATTGTGTGCCTGTTTCCTGCAAAATCTGACCTAGGCCTAGCCGCTGTAATGCTTTAACAAGCAGCGGGAGGGGGGCTCCTGTCTTTCACAACTTGCTTGGGATCTCCCGGACCACTAGAAGACCCAAGCAATCAGCCAGCATGTCCACCAGCTGATCAGTTAGCTAAACAAAGCCAGGAGCGGCTTTGATAGACTCTCTGCTATAGTAACCCAGAAAGCGATGACGTGACATCCCTTCTAGTTTACCCAGATGTCAATGGCATCATTTTTAAAAAAACAAAAGCAATAAAAAACACTGATCTTGGTGTTTTTAATGCTTTTAAGTGCAGAGGAGGGATTTGGGGTCTTATAGACCCCAGATTGCTCCATAAAGTCTATTGCTGTCACAAGGATGTTTAAATTCCTTGAGACAACAATAAAAGTGATACAAAATTGAATTTAAAGCATCAGTGAAAAAATAAAATAGATGAATAATTAAAGTGCCCCCGTCCCTCCGTGCTCATGCACAAAGGCGAACGTGCACTTCGGTCCCACATGCACGCAAACAACAATCGCCCCACACATGTGAGGTATCACTGCGAATATCAGATCATGGGCAGTTATTCTAGTACCATACCTCCTCTGTAAATTTAAAGTGGCAACCTGTGAAGGCCTTTAAAGCGTCACCTATGGATAGTAAAATTGACGTCGTTTGTCGCCGTTGCACGGGCGTGCGCATTTTTAAAGCATGACATGTTTGGTATCGATTTACTCAGCATAACAACATCTTTTATATTTTATTTTAAATATTGGTTTGTTTTTTATTTATTTTTTTTTTTTTTTGCATTAAATTCAAAAAAGTTTATTTTTTCACAAAAAAATGCCGTTTGAAAAAGCGCTGCACAAATACCATGTGACATAAAAAATTGCAAATCCCATCATTTTATTCTCTAGGACCTTTGCTTCAAAAATATATGTTTGTGGGTTTGAAGTAATTTTCTAGCAAAAAATACTGATTGTTTCATGTAAACCGTGCCAGAAAAGGCCGCTCTAGAAGTGGATATGATTGCAACTGTTTTATTTTCACTGGTCCTGCAAAATACAACAAACTTTTATCGTGAATGAAGATTTGGTCGATGTGATAAATTCTAAATTTAATGCTATCTAAACCCAAAAGCAAAATATGTCTGCTTACCAGCCACCAGTAGGATGTGGTGGCTTCATTCGCCGTCCTGTTGTTTTTTTTTTTTTTTGTTTTGTTTTGTTTTTTGATTAACTTTTTTTCCTTTTTATGTGCACCTGATGACCCCGCCCTTTCCTAGGAGGATGACACTCATGCACACAACTGTATCTATGGAGAGAACAATGTTATCGCCTTTAAGCTGTTCTCCTTTTTTGGACTACAAGCACCTTCTCTTATTTCCATTATATGGGGGGAGTGTCTTGTAGTTCCCAGATTACATCTGGGAAAGCTGATAACCCTTTTTCTTTTTTTTTTTTTTTTTTTTTTTTTTTTTTTTTTTTAGTATTAGTACACTAGAAGTAAGTCAGGATTTCTGACAGGGTCAATATGTATTTTCTCGCACTTGCAAAAAATTAAATAAGCCCAAAAAAAGTAAACTAATGCAGCCACCACATCTAAGGACTTGGTTAGCTACAATATGTAAACATTTTGTTCCTGAGTTTAGATATACTTTAAGTTTTTAGCATTGCCGTCTATGCTCTTTTGTTACAAGATTACTTCACCAGACCAATAACTCATTTGTAATTCCCTTCCTTTTATCTTCAGGTATGGCTTTCCCAACGAAAGGCTAAGAATTCAAGAAAGTCTCAAATGACCCCTTCATTGATCATATGATTTTAATTTTAGCAGTTGCCTAGTTTCATCAGTCTTGAAAAAGAGTATTCGTGAAACTTTGCCTAGCAGTCAGTGACTTACTTGCACTTATTTTATTTTTTATTTTTTTTTATTTTGCACATAGATAAAAATCCTTTGATCAATATTTGATTTAGTCTATACATTTAAGTAGCAGCGAGTGTATAGTAGAATACTGACTGCTAAGCTTTCTCGTTTGCACGCTTTACTAATCACTTAATTAATGTGGTTTCTACTTCTTGACTTTAGATATTAAGATTCAAAATAATTTAAACATATATAAAACTGGATTATTTTTATTATAACTGATGTCAGTATTAAAGTATAATAAAACTGCTCATCGCAGGTAAAGCACTTCAGTGATTATGTGAATAGTAAAGCTTCATTTTTCTTGGGTCTAACTGATTTCAAAAGAAAGTGGTAAATGAATGCATTATGATGCCCTTTAGTGTTACAGGTGCTTGCACATATCAACTGAACTCACAGGGCGGAACAGGTTAAGGCCAGATGTACAACATTAAATGCAATGTTAATCAGCACGCGTATCATTCACATACTGTAGCAAAGACTCCAAACTACTGTGCCTTAACGTGATGCTTTCTAAGCCTAAATGTTTTTGCAACAAATCTCCATGTAAAACTTTGTTTGATTAAACCTGCTGTTTATGTTGTGTGTTTTATTGAATGTTCTGTTTTCTAACTTTGTCTTGGTAATTACAATTTAACTAGGTGCGGTGGCAACTAAAGTGCGAAGGCATGATATGCGGGTCCATCCTTACCAAAGGATTGTGACCGCAGACAGAGGTTAGTTTAGCTGTGTAGTTTTTGCTTTGACAAAATGCTATTTCAGTAAGTTAACTTTACAACACCACACCTAATTTGCACCCCAACTACACTGAGCAGACACTGAGGGATTGGTTTTTGTGGCATATTATCCTTAATTTCTGTTTCCAGTTTTTTTTCCTTGATGACTATACAGCAGGTGCTTTTACAAAAATAAAAGATACTGCTAACTGTTGGTATGCAGGATTTAGTATGGTGTTGCAAAGCAATGACGACGACCTAACTGTAAAGGTAGTTGATGCATTTATTTGGGCTGAACGAATAGAACCTTCATCTCTGAAAAGAATGCCTACTGAGTATTCTTGCAGATAACTAAAGGTGATGGCTTAAAATTAAATGAAAGACCATTTTAAAGTGTTTTACATTTTTAAAGTTGAAAGTGGGCCTACCCTAAACCGCAAGATATGGCATGTCAGCTACATGTCAGTTGAATGTCTGATATATACTGAGATTTACTAGTTTTAGTTCTAGTTTTAGAAATAAAGTGGGGATCCTTATAGCCAATAAATACTCTTTGAATCTCAAGAGCTTTTGTTATGACATTGAAGCATACATTTAGTTGTATGAGGTGTAATTTCAGACATTAATTGTTTTGGATAAGTCAACTTTAAATGCATCACTTTTACTAAAGTGATTTGCACAGGTAATTTGTTCACCTCTCATTTGAACTATTACCCAGTACAACCTAAGCATTCTAAAAGAGTTTTTTTGTTTTTTTTTTTTTTTTTTATCTTGAAAGTGTGTACAACAAATTAACATGCATAAATGACAAGACTGAAGCTTCAAAAATATATTGCAACCTATAACCTCTATACAAAAAATCATTTATTTAGTTTCCCATGTACTAAGGGGTCATTTGAAGAGCTTATTGATGGAAGAATTGCTTGTGTGCAGCCTTTTCAGTTCTGAAATGTTTTTAAATTCAGCCCGATGCAAAAACTGCTTTTATGATTACACGTTCTTGATTATTGAAGGGCAGCCAAGTGAATGGTTTCTCATTATATGTATGTTACAATATCCTGTTTAATTGTTGTAAAAAACCAACTGAAATACATGTTATAATCTGTATATGATGTTGCACAGTTATTAAACCTGTGTGTACTGTGTATAGCCAGGGACTTTGCAGAGGATATATCGCAGGTATGCCAGTACATTTTGCCACCTGATCTTGCAGTAATACTGCATGTATTTAACCTTGTAACAACATTTAATGGATCTTTTAATCCAGTTATAAATGGTACATTTCATTAATGTACAATAAATCATATAGGTATACATGTCATTTGACTGTATAAAGGCACTGTGGTAATAATAAACCACATTTTTTATTTATTTAGGTTCCTTCTGCTTAATCAAAGGGCAAAATATTCAACAATTCCCAGTTCTTACTAAGAACTAAAGGGAATAAACTTTAATGTTATTGTTCCAACATGACACTGAAATACTGGAAGGGAAAATTAGTAATATAACTAAATCAAGGACACGTGTGTTTTTAGTTTTCCCTTTTTAAAGCTGACCAATAGCTTTACGTCTTTAAGACAAAGCTATATTGAATCTACTGGATTTCATTTTACGAAATGCCACAAGTCTGACTTTGCACTGATTTTTTTTTTTTTCTCGTTGACATCTCCTCTGCTTTAGTCATTATGGCAACAGTACAAAATAAAGCAAATTGAACCTCATAATATATAGTAAAGCTGTTGAAAGAGTCTTAAAAAAATACTACTGTTAAGTGGACCAAGTTTTGTGAAGGAGAATGTGAGTTACTAAGGAAGGAAGAGCTCAAAAAACACTGAGAATGTTAACTTTCCACTTGAGAACTTTTTATGTTTTACTGTATTTTTTTTTTTAAGAAAATAGTATTTACAGATGGCGTAAGAAATATAAAGATATAATGCAGGAATGTATATGAAATGACAGATTTTATTGTATTTGCAGAGTATTAGCTTTGAAAATAAAGAGGGCTGTTTGTAGTTATAAATGCTTTATTAGTGTATTAGATTTTTTTTATGTACTTCAATTTTTTGAGTCTAGAAATATATATATATATAAAAAAAAAATCCAGGACTTTTACAGTGTTTACATACAAAATGCATTTTATATGTGTCCTATATGTGTAAATTAGTATTTCAACTGGAAATGCTGCCAGTAGCAATAGCATTATAGCTGTTCCTGGTTCAGATGATGCCTACTGTGCTAGACCAGAGTTTTATTGCTTTGTATTATGAGGCCAAGATATTTTGTGTTTTGTAAATAGAAAATGAGCAATAAACATTTATTGAACAAAACAAATTTGTTTGGCCCATAGTTTATGTTAAAATGTTTACTTTTATTTAAAAAAAAAAAAAAAAAAACTTTAAATTCATTGCTCTTAACAAGTTAATAATCACATCATCATTAATAATAGATGCTTCAATGCTTGCACCTGTGGGAAGTACTAATGCTTAATAGCAGTCAGATACTGATTGTGTGCACTGACTGTCTCGAAATTTCTAAGTTTCAAGCTGATTCATCATTTTTGTCTCCAATTTCCGACTGCTACTAACCATTAGCCCTTAGTTTTTTATTTCCATTTTTTCTTCTTGTTAACCAGTTTTATGGGTGTGGGCTCCTTCTTCACACATTCAAATCATGATACCTGGTGTCATGATTTTGTTGCATTCTGTAGATTGTGTCAATCAGTATGTCAGTATTAAACATGCTTGTTTTTTTTTATTAGTTGTGATTAGTTTTTTCATGTTATTAAACAGTCACTAGCTGAAACTAATCTCTTCTCTATCTTTTCTTTCTTTTTTTGTTTTTGTTTTTTATTTTTTGTTTCTAACCACCCAGCCGCCACCGGCAACTAACCTATGACCTTCTGACCTCTGAATTCTTCACCCAATGATGACCTGACCATGCCTGCCTGCTGATCAGTTAACTGGTAATCGCCTCTGCTTGTCTGTCTTCAGTGCAGCGAGCTGAGGCATTTGTCCGTTCGTCTTACCATCTAACAAGACACACAGAGAAATAGTTTTCTTCCAACTCCTTTTTTTGTTTGTTTTTTGTTTTCATCCCCTGATTGGGTGAAAGTGATTCTAGAACCTGCACTGAATTATAGAAAAGCAATAAGGTCCATTTCAGCCCTCCGCACTGATCATATTTTAGTGTCCTAACCAAACGAACGGTCTAAAAGCTTCACCTAGAGTACTGGCAAGACATCTGATCCTCAACTACCAATGACAGAGGCAGTTACTGTGAGAAACTTTTAGGGAACTTTATTTTGTCTTTTCTCTTGTATTGTGAAGTAAGAAGCTGAATGTACTGTGTTGTGATGATGCATCATGCATGAACCTGATTGGTCAGGGATTTCACTGGTGAAGTTAATTACATATTTAAGAAAATTATTAAAATATAAATTAGTATTTAGTCACTACAGTGCCCTCCCAGGGTCAAAACATTGCAATCTGTTCTCTTTGTAATATTGCCTGCCAAATTTGTTACATTGATAAGGGTGCCATGAAAAAAATTATAATATTTTAACCTTTTAAAATTATACTGCAACACTGGTATACAAAAACAACTGTTGTGATGCAATTAGCAAAGCATTACTTTTAAAAGCCTCAAGTAATATTACATTGGTATAAGGTACATGCATTATGTATCACGTTACTGGGCAAACTGTTCAAGTATTTGTTTTTAGACCTCCCTGTATAGAAACAAACATTAAGGATGTAAAAGCCATGCTTGCCTATTGCTATATAATTGTAATGAAATTGTAGATATAAGTGTAGTGCATTGAAAAATTGAACAAAATTAGATACTTTTACTATACAAGGGTGCTGGTGCAGAAAAAATATATTTTTGGAAATGTAGCATTTTATACTTTCAAGTGTTATAAAAAAAAATAGGAAAAAAAAAAAAAGAAAACCCTTTATTGCATTGAATGATTTTTGGTGGTAGTCAAGGAATAAGACCAAAAAGAGCCTTTTTGTCTTTTTTTTTTTTTTTTTTCTCCAACTTTTTTTTCTTTTTATTTTCAGCATTGGTATAAGTTCATTAAAACAAGTGCCTTATTTTTCTCCATGATCATTTAGTCCAGTGTCTTGTATTTTTTTTTTTTTATTCAGGGTTAAGGGGGTATATAGTTTTTTGCCAAGCAAGTTTTAAGAGGCCACATCTAATTCGTGAGCATTTTGAGACATTCTAACATTTTAATCTTGCAAGTTAGTCGCTCAGTATAGTATGTATTAAATATAAAGACAGTCTGTAACCGATACTGTGCTTTGCCAAGATATTTTTAAGTAGATATTTTTATTTTCAACTTAGGAGATGTCAAATTTTGTATTAACATGTGTCAACCTATTCGGATCAATTTTATAAGTTTCAATAGTTTAGCCATGGCACTTGAGTGCCATTTTAAAAAATAAATAATAATTTGGCAAAAACCTAGCACATTTTCATCACCTTATCAACGTTTATGTTTATTCTGTTTCTTATGGAAACTCTGGTAAAGGTCAAGCAGTAAATCTAAAATTTTTAGATTTCAAAACCCCTTTTGTGGTGACCTCATGCTTTTTTGTCACACTGAAGCAAATTAATAGTTATAATTTACTATGCAACAAACATTCATCCTATCCTATTCTATTCAGAAGCTAGCTTTTATTTAACTTTCCACCAGCTTTTGTCTTCCTGGTCATTTTTATTCTATTTTGTTTTGTTTAATTATATCAGATTTCATCCCTTTGCTGGGAACTGTTTGAACAATTTTGCGACACTTGCGCATTTAGAGAGATCAACTAGTTTTAAAATCAGTATTTGATCCAGTTTCATCTCAAGCTGCAATAAACCTGGATATTTTTTGTCATTTTATTTTATTTTTTTATTTTTTTTTTTTTTTATGGTGGATAAGGTGTAAGTCTATTGAATAGATATGTGACACTTAACTTGAGTGCTATGAACAAACAAATGGGTCAACTTTAAAAAAAAAAAAAAAAAAAAAAAGCATGACTTATGAAATCTCCAATTGCCTTGGATTTCAGTATTATAAATTTTATGTTTTTATTCTTATTAGGTAGTTTTCAGTCTTTAGTTTTTCCTTTGACAGTATTATCATTTTTTTGTTTTTTCTTTAGAATGATTAGATGGGAGTGTCACTGATATGTAACCATACAGATTAATTGTATGTCTTTTCTTTATTACCTTAGTAGTTTCATGCTATGTATGTATCATGCCAACCTATTGCCTAAAAGAACCTGTAAAATAATGTATTTACAGCCATTGTTACAAGTTTATAATGTATTTTTCTATCTTGTTTTATATGTATGTTATATAACATTCAAAAGGAGTTTTTCCTGGTTGAGAAAAAGGATACAAAAATGTAAACCCACGATTTTGATAACTAAAACGATGCCAATTGTTTTGCAGTACTTTATTATATCGGGAGTGTTGTCTTTCTTGGCTTTTAGTTAGCAACTGGACGACATTAGACATATTGGGTTTTAGTTGGGTTTTTACATGGCTTGCGTTTTAATTCTTTGGTTCCTTGCTGTTTCTATTAACCCCATAGCATTATTTTAATAAATGTTATAATACCAAGATACTAACTCTGGACTTTGTCTGTTTATTAACATTGTATGTTTCGTTAAAATAAGATCTACAAGGAAAACAAGAATGTAAAGTCTTGAATTACAGGACTAACACTGAAGAGCGTGACCACAGATAACCCAGCGTTACTTGTTTTAATATTGTTTGTCGCCTGACATTCTGCACATTACTTTGAAAGTAGCTATGGATGGTTAATCTGGCCTGATCTCTTGCCAGTGTGTTATAGTAGTGGTTGGAACAAAATATTCTCTACCACACCAGGCATTTGCTTGTCCTTGGCTTCACAGCATCTGCATTACTAATGTCACAGTTCCTTCTTGTTCTTCAAATAATCAGCTCTCTGCAAATGGAAAAGTTTCCCATTTTCTTAAAAATAACACTCACTGCAGCATTTTGTTAGCTTCTGAAACCTAATTTTATGTAAAGTTTGCATATGTCCATGATATATTTTATTTCTTGTTCCTAATTGGGCACCATCACTGTTTACCAAACTCTATAGAATGTTGATACCTAACATACTTAAATTGTGATACATAACTGACATAGTTCTCTACTAACCAGAATCTTTGGATCTTGTGTTTTTTAAAAAGCAGTTTCAGTAATTTAAAGAGATTTATATTTTACCGGTGACATGGTAGCCCCAGAAAAGTTAATTCATAATATTGTTCTCTATATTATTGTGATCCTAATGGGAAGAAAGCACCTGCTGTTTATCTGGGTGTAGAAAAACCTGAAGAGGCGAGTAACCCCTGGTGGCCAGGCTGAAACAAGTGCAGGTTGGAGCAAATTAGAAGTGACCATGAGCAGTTCATTGCAAATCAGTCAAGGCTTAGAGGAAAATCTGGAGAACACTGGAAAATAGAGTTCTGAGGTTGGCGGAAGGTGCCCTCATAACGCATAGCAGTAACTGGTTAAAGTTTGGAATGTACTTTTAGCGCATTCGAACTGCAAGGGGGGTGATTTTCCCAGAACATCATATTGCCTGCATCAAAACACATTTCATCAGTTGTTGGCCTAGTGTAATACACCAACACCTGGATAATAAAGAGCCCTGGTCAGGTAGGCTGTTTGCTACTGTATGAATGTAATATTTTATAAACTTTCAATTCTCATCACATCATGTGATTTACTATTCTGCTGGCATTTAGCAAAAAAATTTGAACCATGTTTTGTTTTGTTGGGGGGGATCCTTCCTTTATAAAGCCTTCAACCTGTTTGCAAATACATATAGGTTCTGGTTAAGAATTCTTAGATAAAATAAATTTTTTTCCACTGCGTGGAATTATGTACACATAACACTAATGAATGTTGGTTATTTTAAATTATTTTCAACTGGTTCACATTTGTTAATCCTAGCAAAGGAAGACGCCACATGTGAGGTATCACTGCGATCATTAGAGCGGGAGCAATAATTCTAGGACTAGATCTCTTCTGTAACTCAAAACTAGTTACCTGTAGAAATTTTTTAACATCGCCTATGGAAATTTTTAAGTTCCAAAGTTTGTCGCCATTCCACGAGCAGACACAATTTTAAAGCATGACATGTTGGGTATCAATATACTCGGCGTAATTTATCTTTCACAATATAGAAAAAAATTGGGCTAACTTTACTATTTTCTTATTTAATTAAAGTGTATTTTTTCAAAATGTTATTCTCTAGGGTGTGTGAAAAAAATATATAAAATATTTGGGGGTTCTAAGTAATTTTCGAGCAAAAAAAAAAAAAAAAAACGAATTTTAACTTGTAAACACCAAGTGTAAAAAATAGGCCTGGTCCTTAAGTGGTTTAAACACCTGTGTCTGTGAGATGTGAGTGTGGTCATTGCACAAAAGGAAAACCGTAGAAATTGCACTACACTATAAATAGCATCCCAGCTAGGGAGTTCAAAATATACTAACAGCACAAACAAATACCCCGCAAACTATTGCACTGCTACCTTGTAATTTTATTATTTGAAAAATAGCAATAGTGAAGAACAGTTTCTGTTAGTATTGGAATTATAATATCAAAACAGAAAAGCTATACTAGCATGGAGATCTGCATGATAGGAATAGGAAGAACAGGCTTGACCCAAGGAACAAAAAAAGTTACAAATGCATAGAACGCCACACAGCTGTTTCGTACAAGCAACTATTTGATGTCTGCTAATGCATTGGTTTAGCTGTTTGCGGGGTACTTTTTCTTGTATATGTTGGTTGAGTGTCACTAATAGAAGTTATGAATTCCTCTAAGGGCTAAGCCCAGAGTTTAAGGAGTGCATTTCCTTTATAGGGAAGCTGCTTATCTAGGTGTAGGTTTGCCCCATCTGACATGCAGGTATAACATTTAAAGCTCTCCAGGCAAGAATGTACAGCATAAATAAGCAAAGGTCAGGGAATGTAGCAGTTGGGCAAATTGGTCACGCTTGCCAGTCATTACATTACATCTGGCATGAAAACAAGCAACAGGATCCAGGTTCATAACCAGACTAGCAATATAAAGTAAAATAGTGCAAAAGTACTTTTCACTGAACAAAATTATTTGTCACCACCTAGGTCCTCTGGTCCTAACTTTTGAGAAAAGCATTGGTAGAATATTACCTAAGGTTTGGGGGATGACTGACGAGATAAAGTTTTCTGCCTTAGGATGTGGGCCTTTACCTTTCACCCAACTATACTAGAGCTTGCCTATCAAAATACAATTTGTACTAGAGCGAGTCTATCAAATGCACATGCAACTTTTAATTTGTAAAAATTAAAAAAAAATCACTGCAGAAATATCAATGGAACTTGAAAGAAATTGGATTTTTGTAGAAATGACTTTAACCTTTAAAACTGTGTCATATTGGGTGGATCCCCTCAAAAGGGATCACTCTACCACTTGGATAGGTCCCCATTTTCATTGAACAGCTAAGAAAATGTCTGGGGCCTTGGGCTTCAGTTGTGATGGCTTGTCACAATAATCTAAGCTTGTGTATAGCATGGGATTACTGCCCATACAGATGTGCAGAGTACTCTGGTAGTGTGCTTGGGACACTAATGCTTCATCCAAGGAGTATCAGATTTGACTAACCTTTTAAGGACGATGGGGGAGATTTAATAAAACTGGAGCACACAGAATCTGTTTCAGCTGTGCATCATAGCCAATCTTCTAACTTCAACTTGTTCAATTAGGTTTTGACAATAAAACCTAGAAGCTAATTAGCTGCCATGCACAGCTGCTCCAGTCTTAGTAAATTCCCCTCAATGTCTCTAAAGCCCCATACACAATTATATTTTCTGCAGATTTTTGTCTTCAGATTTACCAAAACCAAGTAGTGGAAGGGCCTGCCTGATTGCATACAAATTGAAACCCTTAAGGTTTGACCTCATATTATATGGTATTGGTAAATCTTAAGACAAAAATCTGCAGAAAATCTAATAGTGTATATGGGGTCTTAGGGCTCTGCTCATGATACCATGATTACCAGTGCTACAGGTGGCCAGAGTGTGCTGCTTTAGTGCAGAAGGTCGTCATATCTTCATTTACTTCAGCAGCAGTTACTTGTACCTTGGGGTGAGGGAACCCCTCTCAGGATGGTCTCTCCTTTTCTTGTTGGCTCTCAGGCCTTCTCAGTACACTTTGTATATTTAGACCTGGGCTCTAAGTGAGGCATCCAGATTGTCTCTACGGTCCAGGTAGTCCTTGATATGACCCCTTAGTCTCCTCAGGTGATCAGGGTGTCCCCCCTCCCCACAAAGGATCCCAATTGCTGGGGTTTCCTCATACCTCGGCTGTCAGTCTGACTCCCCCGAATGAGCCTACTGAGTTAGGTGATGTCCAATGGTGTCTAAGTGTTGGGAGTACATTCGTCTCTGGAAAGGTGTGGGAGTCCCTCCTGTCATAGGGAAGGTGACCTGGTCCCTGTGTTGGACGATGCCTAGCCCAAAACATGTCATAATAATCCTGCTGGTTACTTTAATAAAGGAAAGTTACTTTGCATTTTGGTGTGCGCCATTCCTGTTGCTGATAAAATTGATGGTAAGAGTACCACTCTCAGCAGACTGTCTATCTCAAAGACTATGCAATGGCATATAGCTATCCTCATCTAAGGGAGAGGTTTGAGCAACTGGGTGCTCCTCATCTCAACAGGTGGGACATGCTGGGTTCCTGCCGAAGGTACCCCTTTGTTGGGGATAAAGTATGTCTGAAGGACTTCATGGGACCTGATCACCTGGTGATATGTCGTCGTCCTGTGGCTGATCCGCAGCCTCTTGTGGAAGTTTCACAGATGCCTTCCCATGTTCTTCCCTTCATTGGGTGAATGTTTATCGCAGTGTGATTAAGTAGTTTCTGTTCCTCACTCTAAATTTGGATGCATTGCTGGACTGTGGTGAGTCAGGAGATTCTTACATCCAGGTTCTGTGCACAAGGTTAGGCATGTCCTGCAAAGTTTTCTCATTCGTTCATTGACAGACACAGCCTTGTTTATTCAGAACCATAGGGTTATATTGCCCCCTACAAGAGTAGGACACTAGGCAGAAAAAAAGACTCGGATACGCCCTTTGGCAGCCCTAGGTGATATACACCCCCCTCTGCTATAGGCCTTCCTTTTTTTTTTCTGCCTAGTCAGGAGTAAGGACCTAGTTCCCTGCTGGGATCTCTTGTCCTGGCAATTTTTATCTTTTAGTTGTTTTTTTTACTGGATGAGATCTACAATCAACTGTCGGGCTGGACATTCGATCCAGTGGTCACCCCAGTCTGGCCAGCGAGCTCATGCAGGCCACAGCTACGTGCTAGGTCGGCCACGACATAGCCCCACTGGACGTGGCTGGCCCTGTGAGTTAAATGTCTTGCTAGGTCGCATACAACCGGGTTTCAGCTCGAGTCGCAGCGTCCCTCATGGCTGTCAGCCCTCCCACTTCTGTGGCGAGGAGGTTCTTTCTGGAGCGGTGCCCGCTTGGTCCTGGTATGGTGAGTAAATGTCCCCCTCTCCTTTTAGGGGGTTTTTGTGGCAGACGCGGGCCCCTCCTCGGGTCGGTTGGTTCTGTGGGTCCCCTCTATCCCTGCACCCTCTTTTCCTGGCCCTGGGTTCCCTTGGTAACATCCCTTTCCCTCTCCCCCCTCCATATGAGGTGGTGTGCCTGTGGTGGGTCCTGGGGGATGGGGTTGAGTACTGGTGGGCTGGCGGTGCATGCCTATCGGGGGGAGGCACTGGGTCCGGTGCCTGGATCCTCTCTGTCTCTCTCGTTCTCATCCTGGGAGGCTACAGGGTTCCCCTGCATCTGTGGTAGTCTCGTGCAGCACGGCCAGCGGCCATTTTACCTTAGCCGGCATCCTTTTTCCTAGTGCCTGATGACTTCCTATGGCCGGCGACCATGTTTGTGTAGCTCGGCAGCCATAATATGGTGGATTTTGGCTCCGGCAAAGGCGGCCATTACTGTGTAGCCCAGGACAGCATTTTTGGGAGGCGGAAGCTCCTCCTTTTAACCTGGCGCCGACTCCTGTTTTCTTCTCCCTTGGACACCACGTGTGTGCAGGTCTACATCTGAGGCAGCAAGCGCTACGCTCGTGGGGTGGTGAGTCTGGGGGATCCCTCCTCTGCTGCAGGCTGTGGAGTGTCCTGGTGGTGCGGTACCACTACTGGTGTGGGGTGTCACATTGTAGTGATCACTCGGTGTGGGGCTCTCTTTTTTTTCTCTCCTATGGAGTCTTAGGAGCATGTTTCCCCACCTGATCCCCTGTCTGAGGCTGCAGGTCCCTCTGGGTCCCAGTCATCCATTGACGCACTGACAGCGGCCCTGGAGGGTGGTGGACTAGCAAGAAGTTCCCCCCACCTTCCCCTGCTTAATCTGTCTCGTCAGATCCTGAATCTGACTCTGCTGCCGTGGATGATTCCTCTGCCCTAGTGGCTGCGCACGAGAAAGCACTAGTGGACACGCTGATTGCTTCTGTGCGGGAAACTTTAAAAATGGAGGATGCAGCCATGGCCACAATGGAGGTGCCGGTCCCCTTTGGCACTCACAAGCCACCTTGCGCAGCAAAGGTGTTCCCTTATCCCTCCTTTTTTGACAAGTTTGTCTATAAAGAATGGGAGCGTCCAAAACACCTCTTTGTGATCCCAAAGTGTTTGCTGTGCATTTATCCCTTTGAGCAGTGTGCTCAAAAAATGGACAACTCCACCTGTAGTGGACCCCCCGGTTTCTCGGTTGAACAAAACCACTATAAAGGTCGGATAGCCCTCAATCGGAATCAAAGACCTGGCTGACAGGAGGGCAGAGTCTGAGTCGCGCTATGTTCTCTATTGCGGGTTCGGTGCTTCGGCCATTTTTGGCTATTGCTCTGGTGTCACAAACACTGACAGAATGGGTGAAGCTGTTGCGCCGTGACCTGGAAGGTGACCAGTTTCCTCCTGCCTTCATGGAATTAGTGGACCAACTGGTCCAGGGGCTGCAGTTTGTCTGTGATGCCTCTTTGGTTGCAGCTCCCTCACTTTCTAAGCTATATGTTTCAGCGGTAGTGCTTCAACGGGTATTGTGGCTGAAGTGTTGGACTGCGGACCAGACCTCTAAAAAGGTCCTAGCTGATCTGCCTTTTCAAGGTGATTGGGGCCACTCTGGATGATATCCTTGAGTGTCACAGTGGGGAAGAGTACTTTTCTTCCACAGTCAAAGAAGGGGAGGGAGCCAAGTCACAAGCGTGACCCTTCCTTCTCAGCACACAATGTTTTTTCATCCCTCAGGGTCCACTGGCAAAAGCTCAAAGTCTTTCAAGCCCACCTCAGGAAGTCCCAAGTGGCCCTGGTCGGGCAAATCAAGAGCGGGCTTTTCCAGACCCCCAGATAAGGCTCCTTTGGCATGAAGAGGCGCCTTCACCTGCAGTCCGGGTGGGGGGACGTCTTCGCTGTTTTCCAGGGCCGTGGACCTCTCTGCTAAACGACAAGTGGGTCCGCTAGGTAATACTGTCTGGTTACAAGATCGAGTTCCAGATTTGTCCCCCAAGCAGAGTTTTTCCGTCCAATCTGCATCTGTCTCCGGACCGCTTGTTAGCCCTCCAGGGGGCGGTGCAAGGCCTGTTGCTCCAAGGGGTGATTGTCCCGGTTCCGGTGACGGAAATTTTCCAGGGCTTTTATTCAAACCTATTTATGATCCCCAAAAAACAGGGTACAGTACGTCCGATTCTGGACCTCAAGGCCCTGAACTGCTATTTGTGGGTGCGGAAGTTCAGAATGGAGTCCATTCGCTCTGTGGTGGCATCTCTTCATCAGGGGAACTTTCTTGCCTCTTCCGACATCAAGAATGCCTACCTGCACCTTTCCGATTTGTGCACAGCACCAGCGGTTCCTCCGATTTGCTGTGGGAGAAGAGCATTATCAGTTTGCGGCGTTACCCTTTGGTCCCGCCTCCGCTCCTCGGGTCTTCACCAAAGTGTTGGCCCCAGTTCTGGTGCTGCTGCACCAGAATTGCTGTTCTGGGCTACCTGGACGACCTGCGAGCAGAGTCCCCAGCGGCCCTGAGGGGCAACGTTCGAGATCACTGTTCAGACAGGCAGATTTTGGGTGGCTGATAAATTACCAAAAGTCTGCGTTGGTTCCAGTTCGGGAATTGTTTTATCTGGGTCTGACTCTGGATTCTGCTCGGCCAGAGTGGTCCTTCCGCAGGACAAACTCCAGAAATGACAGGCGGCAGCCCACTTGCTGCTGTCCAGCAGGTGGGTCTCCCTGCGGACTTGAATGCAGGTACTGGGCCTGATGGTGTCTGTTTTGAGACGGTCCCGTTCGCTCAGTTCCATACGAGACCCCTGCAAAGGGAGATCTTATTAAAATGGAACTAATGTTCCGAGTCTCTAGAAAGATTCGGATGGGTTAAAGAACCAAAGGGTCCCTGATCTGGTGGCTTCGTTCCTCGACTCTCCGGCAGGGAAAATCCTCTCTCCCTCTGTACTGGACGGTGGTCACCACCGATGCCAGTCTGTCCGGGTGAGGGAGAAGTCCTGGGCCTGAGCTCGACTCAAGATCACTGGACGCTGGAGGAATCCAGGCTACCTATCAACATCTTGGAACTCCGGCCAATCAGATTCCGTCTGGATCATTGGACGGATCGTCTCCAGACAGAGCATATCGTCCCAGCCATCTCCGCCGTTCACATGCTGGGGGTGGACAACTGGCAGGCAGATTACCTCAGTCGTCAAGTATTGGATCAAGGGGAGTGGTCCCTCCATCAGGAGGTATTTCAACAGATCTGTCTACGCTGGGGATCTCCAGAGGTAGGTTTAATGGCATCCTGAATCAACAGGAAGGTGCAGAGGTTTGTGGCCAGGTCTCAGGACCCTCTGGTGTGTGCCTCAGATGCTCTGGTGGCTCCGTGGGGCCAGTATCGTCTGATCTACACTTTTCCTTTTCTCAAGCTTCTGCCGCAGCTGTTGCGCAGGATTGAGGCCGAAGGAATTCCGGTCATTCCAGTGGCCCCGGACTGGCCTCATTGGCCCTGGTACGCCGACCTTTTGCGTCTGGTCGCAGACACCCCCTAGTGGCTGCCTCTCAGGGAGGATCTGCTATCCCAAGGGCCAATATTCCACCCTGCTTTACCGTCACTGGCTTTAACAGCCTGGCTGTTGAAAGCCAGGTGTTGAAGAATAGGGGCTTATCTGCGCCGTTCCAACACTGCTCGAAGCTAGAAAGTCTACTTCCAGGAAGGTATATTATCGGAAGTGAAAAGTGTACATTTCATGGTGTGAGTCAGTGGGGTTTCACCCATGTTTCTTTTCAGCGACTCCGATTTTGACTTTTCTTCAGAGGGGCATTGAAAAGAATTTGGCCTTGAGTACTTTCAAGGGCCAGGTGTCGGCCTTGGCGGTTTTCTCCCTGGCTTTGCAATCCCTGGTGTGCGTACCTTCATTCAGGGAGTGTGCGATCTCCCTTGCCACCATGCGACTTGAATCTTGTACTTTCGGTTCTACAGATGCCTCCGTTTGAAAACATTCGAGAAATTCCCCTGCTCACGCTATCACATAAGGTGGCCTTCTTGGTGGCTATTACTTCTGCTCACAGGGTGTTAGAGTTGGCGGTGCTATCCTGTCGCATGCCCTACTTGGTGATTCATAGGGATAAGGTGGTGCTTCGTCCTTGTCCTTCTTTCCTTCCAAAGGTTGTCTCTGATTTCCATTTAAATAAAGACGTTGTGTTGCCTTCTCTGTGTGTCCCAAGCTGCAACATCCGAGGGAATTTGCCTTGCACACCTTAGATGTGGTACAGGCTGTCAGGGTGTATTTGGCGGCCACTGAGTCTTCTCGAAAGTCAGACTCCCTGTTCGTGATCACGAATGGACCAAAGAAGGGGCTATCTGCTTCCTCGTCGACCATTTCTAGATGGATCAGGCAGACGGTGACTCAGGCCTATTCTATCAAGGGTCGGGTTCCTCCCTTCCCGGTGAAGGCGCACTCGACTCGGACGCTGAGTGCCTCCTGGGCCTTCCGTCATCAGGCGTCGGTAACGCAAATTTGCAAGGCGGCCACCTGGTCGACGGTGCACACTTTCACAAAGTTTTACAAGGTGGATGTGCTGGCATCTGCAGATGCTTCTTTTGGCCGCAAAGTTCTGCAGGCTGTGGTCTAGAGGGTTTTTTTCCCTCGTGAAGGGTTTTTTTTTTGCTGGTCACTTGGGCTCCAGGTTGTTCTCACTGAACTCCAAGTTGTCTGGTTGGCCTGGTTTTTTGTTGGCTTCCCCACCCCTCATGTTTGGCACTGCTTTGGGACATCCCTATGGTTCTAAATAAAGAAGGCTGTGTCTGTCGATGAACGAATGAGAAAATAGGATTTTTGACCTACCGTAAAATCCGTTTCTCTGAGTTTGACAGGCACAGCACCTACCCCTGTATGGAGTTTTAACACTTCTGATACTGCTTGTTCCATAACTGAAGGCCTATAGCAGAGAAGGGGGTATATATCACCTAGGACTGCCCATGGGCATAACCAAGACTTTTTTTCTGCCTAGTGTCCTACTCCTGTAGGGGGCGATATAACCCTATGGTTCTGAATAAAGAAGGCTGTGTCTGTCAATGAACTCATGAAGAGAAATGGATTTTGCGCTACGTCAAAAATCATATTTTTTTCTATCAGACCCCAGTGACACCTCAGGGTGGGATGTTTTTTGTTTCTGTTGCCCGCATCTCACTATTCTTAAGTTGAGGTAAACCGTTCATCCTTGCCTACCCTTGTAGGGGTTGCCCCTCGTACACCCTTACCCTTTCAGTCAGGATGACTTAGTGGAGTTTTACCCTTTACAAGTCGCAGGGGTCCCTTTGCAATCCTTTTGGGCTATGTGCTGTAGTGATTCTAACATTCCTGGATATCATGTTTAGTGAGATTGGTTGCCTGGCTAGGCAACAACCTTTCTTAGCATTGAATTTTCCTTCCCTAAGGGTTGGGATTCTAAAGCTTGAGCCTTCCTGTATAGACGAACTGGTCTTTTTAATTACAGACCTGGTTTTGCCCAAGGTTCCCTTTTGGTACATGTTCCCCTAAGGGCATTCCCCAGTTTTTTCTGTTTCTGATCACATGTTAGTCTGTTCCTTTTTTTTTAGGTGATGATGATCCACCCACAGAGTCAGGCCACAGTGTCCTCAGTTTCCCTTTATATCACAGCTCTCCTTTACACTATAGTGCCCCTTTTCTGTGCAGTCCCCTTTACAGTGCAGTCCCCATTACAATAATTTACATTACGGCCCCCCATTACAGTGCCAATTGCAGTCATGGCACCACCCTTTCCTATCTTACATCCTGTCCACCCCCTGCCATGCGGCCTGGTCAACGGGCTATGGACCGCTACCAGTCCGTGGCCCAGGAGTTGGAAAGAAATTGATCTTGGGAAAATACAAAAATCTTTTAATGACCAGTGTAGATGGTAATGAGATAACGGCTTACCATCAGTAGGTGGTGCTTCTTCGGAAAAGCTATTTTAAAAGTGAGACATTTCCAAACTCTGACACAAACCTTCAAAAGTGTTTTGTTTAGTAAGCCACAGCAGCCAAGAGAGCAGAGAGAAATGTATCTACTCCTAAAGCTGAAATATAAATTTCCATTAGTAATTGCCATGTGGCATCAATCCAGTAAAGTGCAAGATGAAGGTAAAAATGCTCCATTTAGTATCTCAAAAACCTAAACTACATGTACAGCCTTCGCTTGATTATAAGGATAAAGTTCTATTAAACATGAAAGATACATTTTTAAAGATGGTAGAGGCATTGTGTTAATATCATGTGTTTATTTATGTTGACTTGCTTTAGAATACTTACCGGTAATTGAAGCCCAACCTAAAAAAACACACAAAAAATATTTTTGAGAGAAATATGGAGGCTGCCATTTCTACCCTTCAAAAAATGGTGGTGACCTCAGTACTTTACATTCAGTTCAGGGTCATTGAATTTTAAAGTCTTTTGAAGTTTAGGAAAGTCTGAATTGTGATCTGCATAATCATCAGAGACTTGGTAAACATTGAAGCCATATGGATTAGCATAACAGCCAGGCAACAAGAATTTTCAAGAGTTTATAAATGATAGCCTGCTTATTTTTTAGCTTAGGTTTCACACAGGAAGGCAAAATGTTGGACAACATTTTTTGGTACAATAGAGGCTGTTGTGGACTAAAGACATTGAAATAATGAGCATAAGTTAGTGGGCTGGCCAGATAATTGTAAGCTTGTCATGAGGCATTGATGATAGCATGAGATGATTGGTGTTCTTCAAAGCAAATGGCTCCCCATGCAAAAAATTAACAACCCAATTGGCATCTGACAATTGGTGTGGTGGAGGGGGGCCAGAGTCTGGGCAGTCCTAACAGAACAAGGTTTTACAGACTCTGGAATCACTCAAGAACACTGGTTTGTCACTGAATAACCTCCCATTGACAACATCAGATGTGCTTTTTGTTTTTTAAAGGAGGATACAAGGTTTCTGTTATCTGAAGCCTGACATTTTGAGCATTGCCAGAGAAATGTCCCTGTAAAAAACATTATTATCTTTGAAAGAGGCCACCATGTCATGTGTAAGTTTTCTGGGTAGAGCGGGAATAGCAAAGTTTGGGGATCCCTCCCCTCCAATTCATCATATGCTTTGGTGGATCCCTGCCCCTTTGGGGAGTTATTGGCAAAATGTTCTTTCCCAGGTTCTGGTTCTAACATTGATTTCATTTTCTGAGCCTTACACAGTTTAAGGACAGGCAAGTTATATACTTGTGAGAATAAATACATTTGCAGCGCAAATCTATGGAATATCCATAATTGTGTGGACAATTTTCACCAAATATGTATTTATTCTAAAAAAAGATGGACTATATATGGTTCCAAAATACCCAGCCCCTCACTAGAACACTCTTTCCCTATTATATGTGTGAAATTAGCCTAAATTGTGTAATTAATCATATATAAAAACAAGTGCAAATTCTCTATATTATTGTCTGAATAAAGTGCAAGTGCTTATTTAATGAATATGTGTCTGTAATAGCACAACATTGAACGTGTTGAAAGCGAAGCTCTCTTGACCATAAACAATAATGTGTGTAATAATAATTAACTCCTGCAAAAAACTGTTGATACGATTGTGATAAACCCAAAAATGCGTGAAAAGAACCTCCTAAAAAGAAATCTATGTATACCTCATCTTAAACTGTGCAAACACATATGCGTGCCATGATTATATGTGAATAAATGTGTTCAACCAAAGAAAAGGGAAATTTTTTTTTGACAAAAATAGCTTAAAGCGGAATTCCACCCAAAAGTGGAACTTCCGCTCATTTGTCTCCAGCCCCCCCCCCCTACCCCCCCCCGGTGCCACATTTGGAACCTTTCGGGGAGGACAGGATACCTTTACTATCTTTGACAGGTATCCTGTTCCCACTTCCTGGAGCCATGGCTAATGACATCACCGTTTGGCTGCCTCCTCCTCCTCCCCCTGTCGCCGATCCAGTAGAAGAGCGAAGCGGAGCATATGCGCAATACTGATGGAAACATCGCTGGACTCCAGGGCAGGTAAGTATCCCATTATTAAAAGCCAGCAGCTGTAGTATGTGTAGCTGCTGGCTTTTAATTTTTGCAGCGGTGGGCGGACCTCTGCTTTAATATCCTCCAATGCATGCATGCTTTTTGGAGGATATTGGTCTTCAAAGCAAATGGCTCCTCAATGCATGCATGCTTTTTGGAGGATATTAAAGCGGAGTTCCACTTGAAAATGGAACTTCCGCTTTAAGTGATGGGGACCCCCTGACGTGCCACATTTGGCATGTCATTTTTTTTTTTTGGGGTGGGGGCGGATACCCAGTTTTTATGGGACACCCAGCTACCACTTGCTCCCCGGCACCGGAAGGAAGTTCACCTCTCCCCCCTCCCTGCAATCTTCTGGGACACGTCACAAGTCCCAGAAGATTGCCCGACCATTCACAGCGCAGCTCGCGCCCCGCTGTGAAGCCACAGGAGGCGCCCACCGTTAGAATGTCAGCGCCTCAGAGAGGAGCGGGGCTGCGTGTGCCCGCATCGCTGGACCGTGGGACAGGTGAGCGTCTGATTATTAAAAGTCAACAGCTACACTTTTTTGTAGCTGCTGACTTTTTAAATGGGTAGAACTCCGCTTTAAGCATTTTTTTTTTTCCCTTTGATTAATCACATTTATTCACATATAATCATGGCACACATTCGTGTTTGCACAGTTTAAGATAAGGTATACATAGATTTCTTTTTAGAAGGTTCTTTTCACACTTATTTTTCACATATTTTTTGGTTTGTCATAATTGTATCAAGTTTTTTGCAGGAGTTAATCATTATTACACAAATTATTGTTTATGGTCAAGAGAGCTTCGCTTTCAACACATTGAATGTTGTGCTATTACAGAGACATTCATTAAATAAGCACTTGCACTTTATTCAGACAATTATATAGAGAATTTGCACTTGTTTTTATATATGATTAATTACACAATTTAGGCTGATTTCACACATATAATAAGGACAGAGTGTTCTACTGAGGTGATGGGTATTTTAGAACCATATATAGTCTATCTTTTTTAGAATAAATACGTATTTGGTGGAAATTCCCTAGCTTTACGCTGCAAATTTATTTATTCTCACTTTCTACCAGTATTTTACAAGGAGCAGCATTCTTAATTGGTATCCACAATTGTCCGGGTATTTTTGTGGCGCTGATTCCTCTTTCTGCTGTGTGAAGTGATATACTTGGCATGTTCATGTTCCTGGAAGCAGATATCCATTTTATTGCCGAGGCACACTTGGTCATCATCTTTGACACAATTGTAGTACTTGGAAAGCAATCAGATTAATCGAAGATGGAATAATGTCGGGTCACAATAACAATGGATCGTTATTCTATTATGGTGATGAAACCCAGAAAATGGCAAGGAACCAAAATAAACCAATTGATGCTATCTGGGGGGGGGGGCAAAAAAAAAACCTCAGTGTAAGCTAATAACCCTGCATTCAGCGTTCACAGGTTCTCTTTGCAATTATATATGGGAGAGCTGGAAACCCCAAAGTAAGCAGTGGATGAGCTACATATGCTATACCATGGAGACGAAGTTCGTTTGGACCTCTACATAGACTCTGAAGTACCTAAATGCCATTGCGTATTGCAGAGTTCCACATTGAAGTACAGAAGTCTGTATGTAAAATATAGCCTGTCAACTAGCTGTGGTCAGGGCAAGCAGTGCTCAGGCAGAGTCACAAGATATGAACAAGTCATAGGTGGCTTGTAGGTAGAAATGTAATATAGGCAAAGGTCATGGCTAGCGGGCACATAAATACAAACTGTAGCCAGGCCATTTATTGATTTAGCCATAGTTGATTGATGTCCATAACCAGCTCTGGAGTACAGACAGTTGTCATATTGGTGTGTTTTCTAGAACTAGTAATTTTGAGTCTATCCAGAATTTTGGTTTGTCCTGATGACTTCAGCAGTTCAATGGTGAGCTCAAACTAAAGCTCAGTATTAACCACTTCAATACATGTAGGATGGATTGTATAGAATTATTCTAATGGCCCTCTAATCTGGGGTGCCTTTACACTGACATTTAGAGATGTAGGTGTATGTAATTTCACTTGATGTCAGTGGAGATTCTTATATCAGCCTAAACGCTTGTGTTTACACCAAGGAAGAAAAAATCCATTATTATAGAACTTCTAATGAGGTAAATCAAATTTTTTGTATTTTGAACATAAAATAAATCTATTTACATTATGTTTACTAAGCCTGATGATGTATGTGGTTGTGTTTTTTTTTTTTTTTTTTTTTTTTTTTTGTACTGCCAATGTGTTGTATATTCATGAAAAAAACAGATGCTGCTGCACAAAAGATTTACTTTAAATGATTGATATACTTATTTTGAATCACCCTATTTTATATACATGCATCATTTCAAAATAGATTTTGAACATATCCATTCAAACATTAGTATAGATTCCTCAAAAATATATTCTGCACTGTACAATTGAACGAATACCAGTAATACCCTATAAAGTTTCCTGATATGACCACACCATTTTTATGCACTATTGGTAACATGTCTATTCAGAAGGACAAGAGATTGCGTATAGGCACAGTATCCAGAACATAAGGCTTATTCTAACTAATCCTTAAAAGGAACCTGTCATAGCCATAGGTGTAAAATGTATATTATTGGTACAGCACAGGCACCTTGTGTTTAGGGATGACCCTGGGTCTTAGGCCAAGACCGTATACAGGTCCCAACTTGACTCCAAGTCTTGATTAGGTCCTGTTATTTAACATTCAATTGTTACATTTTGTGGCCAGAAATAACTCCGACATTTGACAGCTAAATGTTGGAAAAGGAGATCCAGTATGCATTTTAGGTCTAGAATCCCGTTAAGCTTCAGGGACACTAGTGAGTTATTTCATGCAACAAATAAAATAAATCAGAATTTGTGACATAAAACAGTCTTTGATTAAGATTAGTCTTGGAAAGTGTTTAACTGAAATTAGACACATTTATGTATGGGACAAAATTGCCAGTGGTGCTTCAGCTAGGAGGACAATTTCCAAATGTTATTTCTAGCCTAACTCAGAAGTCGAATGTGACCACATTTTATTTAAAACGTCCACTGTTATAATCAACACCCACTGAGAAAATTGCTAATGTTTAAGTTAGTGGTAACCATTTGATAAAAAAAAATTCCAAATTTCAGTTAATTTATTGCATATTTATTATTGTATGTAAATAAATAACTTCCATGTATACACTTTTATTTATTCTAATAAAATTATACTATTATGAGGTTTTATAATGTCTGTTTATTTCTGTTCACAAACTTACTGTGAATGTGTAAAAAATTGCTCATGCAATGTACAGGTAAATGCAGAAGGTGGTATGTGCTGGCGGTGCTCTTTAGCACTGACTTTTCGAAATTCAACTTGTATACTGCAAATTTTCCTGGGTTTTGGGGCTATCAAAGTACACAGCAGCATCTGGTTCACAAGTAAGAGCTACCAATTGATACATGGGGGTTCCTAGTATTTTCCTGAAAGATTAGTACTAACAGGTTTAGATTGCAATGGGACTGGTGGCTCAATCCTCTTAAGAATATCTCATAAGATAAGGAAAATGTCAATTCACTATCATCTTATGAGGTATTTTTAAAAAGAAAAACAGGTAAATAACTCATAAAATGGTGTTAAAGTCACTTCACTGAAGGAAATAAATAAATGCATGGGTTAAATTAGTGGTCCAGGCATGAGGCATTTAAGGAATGTAAAAATATAATGGGCAATTTTGAGTAGTGTCTACCTTTTTTAGATCAGTTTCTCAACAGCAATGCATAGATACCTAAATATGGAAAAGCACAGAATAATTGGGGTTGATTTACTTAAAATCTAACTAAAAACAAAACCTTTTTTTTGGATGGAGTGGAGAGGGGTTAGAACCTCTGCCAGGTTTGCATTGTTGTCTGTGTCCCATTAGGGAGATTCACCTTTTCTGTCCTGTTTACTGTTATCGTTGGAAGTAAAAGAAAATCCCCAATTATTTTCTGGGGACAATCCAAAAGTAATAAAGAAAACCTCACAATGGAGACACTAGTTCTGGGGGTCCCAAGGAATTCCCTTAATTTGTAGGGATTTCCTCTCACTTCCTGTTTTGGCTATGCATCAAGAAGTGAAGGGAAATCTATACTGGTGAATTCTACACTGACCAGCAATGTAATGAGGAATTTACAATGGCCACCAATGTGAGGGGTAATTTGCACTGACCACCATGTAACGGGGTATTTTACGCCACCCACCAATATAAAGAGGGATTTCTACACTGATTTCTACACTACACTGAATGTAATAGGCACATTTACACCAACCACCAGTGTAAAGGGGAATTTACACTGACGACCATTGTCAAGGAGATTTATACTCCAATGTAAGCTGACACTTCTATACCAACCATGAATGTTAGGGAGGATTTACACTGACCACCAGTGTAAGGGCAATTCTGTACTTGCCACCAATGTAAAGGGAAATGTACACTGATCACCAATGTAATGAAGAATTTACACTGATAAGCAATGTAATGGGGGATTTTACATCAACAACCAATAAAGGGGGATTTCTACACTGGCCACCAATGTAAGGGGGGATTTACACTCACCACTACCTTAAAGGGGGCTTCTACATGGACGACCAATGTAAGGGAGGATTTAAAAATGACCACAACATTTTTTTTTTTTTTTAGTTTTTTTACACTGGCCACCAATGTAATGGGGATTTACACTGACCACTAATGTAATAGGAGCATTCACAGTAACCACCAATGTAAGGACGGATTTACACTGACCACCAATGTAACGGGGACTTTCACACTGGCCACTAGTGTGAAGGAAAGGATTGCACACCAAGCCCCAATGTAATGAGGAGATTTAAACTGACCACCAATAACGGACATTTACACCATACACACTATTAGATTTTCTGCAGATTTTTGCCTTCAGATTTACCAAAACCATATAATATGAGGTCAAACATTAAGAATTTCAATTCGTATGCGGTCAGGCAGGCCCTTGCACTACATGGTTTTGGTAAATCTGAAGACAAAAATTTGCAGAGAATCAAATCGTGTGTATGGGGTCTAAGACTGCGTTCACATTTGTGTGTGTCGGGAATACATGCAAAATCGCCTTCCTGACACCACAGAAATGTGCTGCTCTTTAGCAAATACACAGCCATTCCAATAATTGTTAGACACCCTCACGCATCTACTGAGATGTGTGTTCACGTGCACCAAAATTCACGGTTCTGTGGCACCATGTTATTTTGAAAAAGGGTTCCACCTCCAATTTGCTTACCTTTGCAGAACAGGCTGATGTTGGGCTTAACCTCCCTGGCGGTATGATTATTTCAGATTTTTGGTGCTGAAAGCGGTATCATTATTTTGCATGGAAATTTGGCGTTTTATATTGTAAGCCTGTAATTCTTAGGAATAACATACACTTATATCTGTCCAAACAAGAGTCTAGTAGACATCCAGGGTATGAAAGTTTAAAACACTACATTATAATAAATAATTATAAGAAATAATAATATAGTAATAATAAAAATGATTCAATAATGTAATCAAATCAAAAACACCAAAATTTGCTCAGTTGCAGAATAGTCACTGTTGTTACATTCAGTGTTTTATGACGGATTTCCCCACAAATCACTGTCGCTCAATTCTGCAAGTGATTCTAATTTATTATTGCTGTTTTCTAGTTGGTCTAAACCTGCTTTTGATGTAAAGGGACAGTTTTGGTTGCTATGAACAATCTCCAGTTTCTAGGCAAAAAGAACAGTTTTTATAATATAAAACTGCATGCAGGGCACTGGAGAAACCACTAGGGACAAAAGGGAGTTGAAATAAATTGATACGGTAATATAATCTGTAAGATTACAGTGTACTGTGTATGTAGTGTGTTTTACTTTTTGAATTTGGTGCCGTTCTCCGTCCCTGTTTGTCACAACGCTCGCAGGGAACGGAGCCCGAGCACTGTGATAGATCGAGCAGAGGGCGGCTCGCTCACACTGCGGGGAGACATCGCAGGATCCAGGGGGCAAGGTAAGTAAGCTCTTCCTGGATCCTGCGATGCGATCCCGAGTCTGGCTCAGGGTTACCGCTTTTGGTACTGAAAATCCACCCCGAGCCAGACTCGGGAATACCACCAAGGAGGTTAATGACCACAGTTGTAGGCAGGTCTTTCAAGCATGCCCCTTTACCTCCCCAGTGGGCAGCATTCAGCAGAAGTGATGATGCATATGATCTCAGGGTTGCGTGATATACATAAGCATGCTGTCTCTATTTGCATATGCCATCAGTCTGCGGTTATTTACATATTCATGCTGCCGCTATTTAGATATCAATGCAGGTTATTTACATGTAAACACAGGGTCTGCAGGTGAGTCATCTGTACATGGCAATAGGGCCGAGCTGGGCAGCATTAGTAACAGGACTTCACACCGAGATATTGAGATACAGCACAGGACTAAAACTTCAAGGGACTTTAAACTGAGATAGTTGGGAAGTATGGGGCCCAGGACATCTTCCCCTTTTGCCCTGCTTTAAAGACGGCCCTGCCTGGACCTGCAACAGGCTCAGCCTCAGTGAGGCGCTCTGAGCCGGCTGCTCCCTCCACAGCCCAGGGCTTCAGTGAGCGTGGGGGGGAGACCAGAGAGCTGTGAAAACCAAGCGATTGGAGGTGTTAGATTGCTCGGTTCTCAGTCTTAGAGGTGCCAGGGGGCAGATGCAGTATCAGACCAATTCTGCGTCCATCTTGGTAAGTATGATTATTAAATAAAAAGAAAACCCATTCTTCTCTTTTGTGTTTCAATATTTTTATTAAAAGATTTTCACATAACAAAATAGAGATTCCAGCATTGATTTTGAACAATACATAACTTCCACAATTCCAATTGCATACTGTATAACAATAGAACGTCATACTTTATAATTGCATGAGTACGATGCGAAGGACATATTACAACAATCCGCACAGCAATAGGCCATGCTCCCTAAGATGACTAGCCTCTTATATTTCAGGTCTATATAACCACAATCTGTAATAATGATGCTCTATTAACCACAGTCTTATTTGCTAGTTTCAAAACGGGCTGTAAAACCTAGAGGTCTCGGTATGTCCTTCTATGTAACAACGCATTTTAACGGTGTTCAAAGTACGTTCTTCACATTAAGGAATGTACATCTCCTCAATCAAATAGAGGAGTCCCTCAATACCAAAATCCAACAAAAAAGGGGAACGAAAAAGAACAAAGAAGGGATGAAAAAAAGAAGAGGAAGAGGAAGGGGAAGGGGGAATGGACTCCAAGCTCTGGTCCTCAGCAACCAGGAGGGAACTTAGCCAGGCATAGTCCAGGGATCATTAGTCAAGTACCTGATCCATGGACCCTATACCTTTTCAAACACCTTCAATTTATCCTGTAAGATAAGCCAGGAAAGTTTATGTTTGAGTTGGTCAAATGGTATAGCACCTGACCTCCAGTTCCTGGCTATCGTAATCTTTGCGGAAATGAATATAAACGTGAGGAGTCATCTCTGGGTTTTGGAGACCTCCTCAACCTTACATCCCAGTAAAACGTGTTTTGGGGACTTGGTCAGGTTAATTTAGTAAAAATAAAATTGTAAACTCTGATCCAGAAGCGCCGTACCTTGGGACATTGCCACCATATGTGGTAAGCCGTCCCTTCCTGACCACAGCCCCGGAAACACTTGGATGAAGCCCCCAGAAGATAAGTAGCTAATCTGGCTAGTACCAAATACCACCTCAGTAATACCTTATAGTTTGCTTCTACAATAGAAGTGTTGATGAGAGACCTCAAAGCAGCTAGTGCCATTCCTCAAGTTCAAAGGTTTCCAGGATGTCCTGTTCCCATCTGGCCATATAGCTCTGTTTACCAGGGTCTATTTCAGAATAGTATATATTTAAGATATATGACCACGGATTTTATCATAGCAATGACACAAATATTCCATAGGTGACATGGTTCATACTTCTCTTTAAAAATAAACATACTTACCTGCTCTGTGTAATGATATTGTACAGAGCTGTCTCTTACTTCCTCTTCTGGGGTCCTGGCGATGTTCACTTCTTGTCTTCTTTGAGTGCCCCCCACCAAGCTGTGTTCTATGGGAACACTCATGTGAGTGCAATACTGAGCCAGGCTGTGTGTGTCCAAATTGATTGACAGAAGCAGGAGTCAATGGGTTCCACTAATGCCTATGTGTCATGTGAGAAAAGGGAGCAAGAGCATTGCTAATGCAGACAGCGCTGGATGGAAAAATGATCAAAGTGGGGAGAAGGGGGGGGGGGGGTTGATATTGGAAAGTTTTTTTCTCTAGTCATCTTCCAGGACGGCATAACCTGAGAGATGACTGGTCCACCTGACAGGAAACACAATCAACATACAAGGTTAAAAGGCCCCTCCCTTCCCCCTGCACCTCAGTTCTTGATTGTGTTTCCCGGCAGCGAAACGTTTGTTGTTTTTTCTCAGACCTGAAGCTAGGAGCGGATGGTCCCCCCCCTGAGGGCTGGACGCCAAAGCCGGGGAGGGTGGCGGGTCCAGCCATGGCCCTGTCCTTCTCAGGGGGTCCCCCCAATGGCCGGGGGAGAGAGTCTTCCCCGGCAAGGAGTCTCCCGGGTACAGAGGGGTAGCCTGGAACTCCTGTGAGCACATGAGGTGATGAAGGAACTGGAGCTCAGGCTGGTGTCTAGGCCACAGAGGAGGTAGAGGACGCCAGCCAGGTCGGTACCTTGGTGCCTTGTAGGGCTGGTGGAGGTCCTGGACTTCATAGGGAATGCTGAAGCTCCTGTGTTTGGAGCAGGCTTCCCAGGGTGGAGTAAGATGGCGGCATTTCCGGTTCCGGGCGCTGTAACTTCCGACTTCCGGTCTATGCCAAAATGGCGGATTCAGAGCACTAGAGGCCAAAATCCTCCCTCAGACAGTGGCTCTCCAACAAAATGGCGCCGATCATCGGTGTATAGGAGAAGACACTCAGCGCTCCAGGGAAAAGCAGGAGGCCTCACGATACTCCTCTCTTGAGGTCGGAAAACCTCACAAAGCAGCAGATATGGATGGAGAGGAGGTAACAGCTGCAACCTTAGCCCAGGAAGAGGCCAATGGTGGTGAGTCCTCTTCCGTTTTTTTGTGGTGAAGTAAGAGGGGTCTTACCTACACCATAGGGGGGGGGAGTGAGAGAGAGAGACACAGACAGAAAGTCTTAGGATACTGGTTAAAGTTTGGACTTTGTCTTTTTTGTCTCCCTAGATCCTGGCAGCTCTGCTCAAGGGGCTCACAAGATGAAGGGCAAAAATCCCCCCCCTCCCAGGTCAAAAAGATGTGGGAATTGTAATGATAAGCTCCCACAGGACCATGGGAAACCTTTTTGCTATAGGTGCATGCAAAAACTGTCTAGTAAGGAAACCTCACAGGTTATGAGGGACTTCCTTGCGGTACAGTCGGAGATGCTTTCTACCCTCCAGTCTATTAAGACTGCTATAGCACCTAAAGCGGAGGATAGAGAAATCCTGTCCTCTAGAGAAGGCACTTCCTCTCAGGGAGGTTTTTCAGACAGGGGTCAGAAAACCTTGCAAGGACCCCCTTCCTCTGTCACTTCAGGAGTTGAGGAGTTTGAGGACCCAGAGGAGTCAGAGGAGGACTCATTAGAGGAAGGTGTAGACACAGACGCTGACAGCCAGGATAGTGACAGTCCTAGAGCTAGTAGCCACCTCTTTCCCGTGGAAGACATGGGGCAGTTACTTAGGGCGATCTATGCCTCTGAGGATATCCCAGAACCTCTGGTTCAGGCGTCGGCCCGGGACAAGATGTACAGGGGTTTGGGAAAGCCTCAGTCCAGGGTGTTCCCAGTTCATCAGGCTCTAAAGGAGGTGATTTTGAGAGAGTGGAAAGACCCGGAAAGAAAGGTTCTTAGACTCAAAACTTGGAAGAGAAGGTTTCCTTTTGGGGAGGAAGAAGAGCAGAAATTCTTTAAAACCCCTAAGTTGGACGCAGCCCTGTCACAGGTTTCTAAAAAATCTGACTTGTCTTTTGAGGATTCAGGGAACCTAAAAGACCAAATGGACAGAAGGGCGGAGGCGCTTTTGCGCAGAGCATGGGATTCCAATGCGGCTGCCATGGCTCCTGCTTTGGCATCAGCATGCGTGGCAAGAAACGTGGACGCATGGTTAGGCAGACTTTCTAACCATGTTTCTAAAGGCAGTGATTCCAAAGAAATCACAGACTCCTTAGAAATAATAGGTAAGGCGGTGGCATATTTGGCAGATGCGGCTGTGGGGTCTGTCAGGAACACAGCCAAATCTGCGGCCCTCCTTAACTCCGCAAGAAGGGCAGTCTGGGTCAAATCATGGGAAGGGGACCATATGTCTAGATCAAGGCTATGTGGTTTGCCCTTTGAAGGTTCACAACTCTTTGGACCTGGCCTGGATCAGGTGCTGTCAAGGTCAGCAGAAAAGGGAAAAAAGTTCCCGGTCAAAGCTAAAGGAGCAAGGGGCAGGAAGTTTTTTCGTCCCTCCGTTAACCAGGGTCAATTCAAAGGAAAAAAGGATGCGAATAGGAGGTGGGGAAAGGGAAAGAGCGCACAAAAAGGTAGTCTGCTCTTTTCTGGACCTAAAGACGCCACCAAGCAGTCTAAGTGACGCCAGCATCAGGGTAGGGGGGAGATTGTCCCACTTTGTCCCTCAGTGGAAGAGAATCTCGGAAAGCCCCTATATCTTGCAGATTGTAACAGAGGGATATCGTTTGGAGTTTCTGTCCCCTCCCCCTCAAAACTTTTTTCTGACCCGTCTCCCCAAGGAAACTTCAAAAGCTGCAGGGCTGTTGGACAGCTTGCAGAGATTGGTGTTCCAGGAGGTGATCATCCCCGTTCCACCGGAAGAGCTTTACCAAGGGTTTTATTCCCATGTATTTGTCGTTCAAAAACCGTCAGGGAAATTTCGCCTAATATTAAATCTCAGGAAGTTGAACAGGTTTTTGCGACAAAAGAGCTTCCGGATGGAGAGTATATACACGGTGCGCAGGCACCTATTAAGATGTGCGTTCTTAGCCACGATAGATCTAAGGGATGCTTACCTTCATATCCCGATCACCAGGGAACACCAGTCCCTGCTGAGATTCGCAGTCCTTACGAGCGAAGGGATTCAGCATTGGCAATTCCGAGCTCTTCCCTTTGGATTAGCTGCAAGCCCAAGGATCCTCACAAAGGTCCTGGCAGAGGTTGTAGCTTACCTACACCTACAGGGGGTGTCCCTTATACCCTACCTAGACGACCTTTTGGTATACGGGCAATCCCTAGAGCAGGTGGAGATAGACGTAGGCAGAGTGATTTTCACTCTGGAGTCCTTGGGCTGGATAGTAAACAGAGAGAAATCTTCTCTGGCACCGTCCCAAATAAAAGTGTTCCTGGGATATCTGGTGGATACAGAGGTTCAGAAACTGTTTCTTCCAGAGGAAAAACGATTAAAGGTGGTTACAGCAGTATCCTCTTTAAAAGAAACCAGGGAGTGCTCTCGCAGGCATATCATGAGGGTCCTAGGTCTAATGACCTCGTGTATTCCAGCGGTTCCTTGGGCTCAGCTCCACTCCAGGGAGCTGCAGTTCTTCCTTTTGTCCTCCTGGGACAAAAGGAGAGAGTCATTGGATGCAAGGGTGTCTATTCCAACAAGAGTAAGGACCTCCCTAGATTGGTGGCTGGATCAGGACAAGCTCAGGGTGGGCTTACCCTGGGACCAGTGGAATCCCACAAGAATCACTACCGATGCAAGCGCTTGGGGTTGGGGCGCTCACCTGGGGGACATCCAGGCACAGGGGGCCTGGACGCCTTCTCAGGCAGGGGCATCCTCCAACCACAGAGAACTCTTGGCGGTGGGCCAGGCGTTAGTATCCTTTGGAGACAGGATTCAGGGCTTGGAGATCCAAGTCCTGTCAGACAATGTGACAACGGTCTCTTACCTGAATCGTCAGGGGGGCACCAGATCCAGGAAACTACTGAGTCTAGTCCTGAACATCCTAAACTGGGCCGAAGAGAATCTTCAGTCCATATCGGCGGTTCACATAAGAGGAACCGCCAATGTGGTAGGAGACTTCTTAAGCCGGCAACCCATCCTTCAAGGGGAATGGGAGTTAAATCAGGAGGTCTTTCTCCAGATAAGTCAGATGTTCGGGACTCCGGATATAGATCTTTTTGCCCACAGAGGGAACAAAAAAGTGGATCGTTTTTTCTCTCTCAACAGAGAAGGGGGATCCCAGGGAGTGGACGCTCTGTCTCAGGACTGGGACTTCCATCTAGCATACGCTTTTCCCCCACTAGTCTTAATACCACGGGTCTTACAAAAATTGGCCCGCTCAGATTGCGGACTGATCCTTATAGCCCCATGGTGGCCAAAAAGGACCTGGTTTGCCACTCTGAAAAAGTGGTCAATTTCTCCTCCGCTCCGTCTTCCAATCAGACGAGATCTTCTCCTACAGGGGCCAGTCCTCCACCCGACCCGGGATTCCTCAAACTGACGGCATGGTTCTTGAGGAGGAGATCCTTAGGGGTAAGGGGTGCTCTGATAGGGTAATTGAGACCCTCTTGGGCAGCAGGAAGCTGGGCAACCAGGAGGATCTACTCCAAGGTGTGGAATTGCTTCTCACAGTGGTGCCGTGATAAGGAGGTGTCTTACCCTTCAGTACCAGTGGTACTGGAATTTTTGCAAGCAGGGGTGGATCAGGGGATTTCCCCGAACACCTTGAGAATACAGATAGCAGCGTTATCTGTATTTTTGGATCAGAGGCTCGCACTAGAACCTCTGATTAAGAGATTTCTTCTGGCAAGGGAGAGGGTAACCCCTGTCAGAATGAATGTATTTCCTCCATGGAATTTATCTCTGGTTTTGGAGGCGCTGACAAAAGCGCCCTTCGAACCAGCGCAAGAGATTTCAGTTAAGTTTTTGACTCTTAAGTTAGCGTTTCTGTTGGCCATAACCACGGCCAGAAGGGTGAGCGACCTACAGGCCCTGTCAGTTAAGGAGCCTTTTCTGTTGATTCTGGAGGATAGAGTGGTTCTTAGACAGGACCCACTATATCTTCCCAAGTTCGCATCTAAGTTTAATAGATCTCAGGAGATCACTTTACCCTCCTTCTGTGATAATCCTAAAAATGAGGAGAGGAAATTTAATTTATTAGATGTCAGGAAATGTTTATTGACATATATAGATAGAGTAAAGGACTACAGAAAGTCGAATCATCTTTTAGTTTTATTTAGCGGCCCTAGAAAGGGAGGGCAGGCGTCTAAATCTACTGTGGCTAGGTGGATTAGGCAGACAATAACATTGGCCTATGAGCAGACCGGTTCCCCAGTACCAGGAAACCTTAAGGCCCATTCAACAAGATCCTTGGCGGCCTCTTGGGCAGAGAGAGCTGGGGCCTCGATAGAACAGGTCTGTCGCACAGCCACTTGGGCGAAGCAGGATACCTTTTTGAAACACTATAGAGTGGAACTGCTGTCGCCCCAGGATCTGACATTTGGAAGGAAGGTGCTACAAGCGGTGGTCCCGCCCTGAGGTAGGCCTTGAACTCCTTGTCCATCCTCTCAGGTTATGCCGTCCTGGAAGATGACTAGAGAAAATTGACAGTTACTTACCGATAACTGTTTTTCTAGGATATCTTCCAGGACGGCAGGCCTACTTCCCACCCATGTTTTAATATAAGTACTACGGGAAGAGTTTCTCTCTGTCACCCGGATAACCTATTACTTTGGGAGAACTGAGGTGCAGGGGGAAGGGAGGGGCCTTTTAACCTTGTATGTTGATTGTGTTTCCTGTCAGGTGGACCAGTCATCTCTCAGGTTATGCAGTCCTGGAAGATATCCTAGAAAAACAGTTATCGGTAAGTAACTGTCAATTTTTACCTTCATGCAGAGAATGCATTAAGACCAAAAAAGTATGCTTTTAGAACCACTTAAACAATATGAATAATATGTAAATATTAACAATACCCATAACACGTAATCTGCCTGGCTTTACAATGAAAAAGTCAAAACAGCATGACAAATATTGACAATGACTAGGATAATGAAAGACCTGGGGAATCCTGTGCACAACAGTAGGAGGGGCTTAAAGGGGGTGGTTAAACAGAACCTGTGCCTAGTCATTGTATACACTTCGTAGCCCTTTCTTTTGGGGGGGGTTATAAGGAATGGTCCTCCCTAAACAGGATGTTGTACTAAACCTGTAGAGAACCAAAACATTCACTAAATGGAAGAGTGGGTATGACAATAAATCTAGCAGTGCCTGTACACAGGTAAGGGCCTCTGTGAATAGAAGGGGTTCCATTCCTGAGAAATCAAACTGTAATCTAATCAAAGTAATTGGGAGCAGGGGAGCTCCCAGCATACATTATCTATATATAGATGCACATCAGGATGGAAATAATATGGTCTATATATAAGAAAAGATTAATAATAGTGCATACATCCAATGTGTAAAAATATATTATCAGCAAAGGGCCCAACAAGAGTCCTGGTGGAACTGTGCACATATACCCAGGTATACAGTTCATAGTTATTAATAAAGATACATCCAAATGAATATTGTAGTAAAGTCCAGTTGCAGGGGCCCATGAGGATGATCACGAGGCCATGCTAATCTTGGTGTTGGAGACCTGGAGACAAAATCAGCGGTGATGGGGTTATCCTCCAACCTTTGTTCAACCAGTCTGGAATGTACCTTTTCACCAGCAGAAACAATGGCGTGACACTGGTACTTAGTAGCTTCTAATCTGCCATGCAAACAGATACCTAACTACCTAATTGGCCACTGGATGACTAACCTGGCTCTAGCCTTTGCTGGTTATTGAACCTTGAGTTGAAACTATAGAATCCCAGACCAGGTTCAGTGCACATGAAACTATTAACCACTTAAAGACCAGCCTCTCCTGGGCGAATCGCCGTCATGGTACGTTGGCCACCTTAAGACCACTAGGGGGTGCCAGCGGCGTGATGCTGGAGCCGATGCTCGTGGCCGGCGGCCGCAATGTCTGAGGGCCACCCGTGATTGCTCCTGAAAGAGACAGAATGGGGATCTGTCAATGTAAACAGACAGATCCCCATTCTGACAGGGGATGATACACAGATTGTTTGTTCTTAGTGATTAGGAACAGCGATCTGTCTCCTCCCCCAGTCACTACACTGCCCCCAGTTAGAAAGACCTCCTTAGGGAACACTTAACCCCTTGATCACCCCCTAGTGTTAACCCCCTCCCTGCCACTGATATTTATACAGTAATCAGTGGATATTTTTAGCTCTGATTGCTGTATAAATGTCAGTGGTCTCAAAAAAGTGTCCGATCTGTCTGCCGTAATGTCGCAGTCCTGCTAAAAATCGCTAATCACTGCCATTACTAGTAAAAAAAAAAAATTATAATAAAAATGCCATAAATCTATCCCCTATTTTATACACGCTATAAATTTTGCGCAAACCAATCAATATACGCTTATTGCGATTTTTTTTTTACCAAGAATATGTAGAATACATATTGGCCTAAACTGATGAAGAAATTATTTTTTTACATTTTTGTTTTGGTTATGTATTACAGCAAAAAGTAAAAAATATTGTTTTTTTTTTCAAAATTGTTGGTCTTTTTTTGTTTATAGCGCAAAAAAAAACAAAAAACACAGGGGTGATCAAATACCACCAAAAGAAAGCTCTATTTGTGGGAAAAAAGGACATACATTTTGTTTGGGTACAGTGTCGCACGACCGCACAATTGTCAGTTAAAGCCATGCAGTGCCGCATCGCAAAAAAATTGCCTGGTCATTAAGGGGGCAAATCCTTACGGTCCTTAAGTGGTTAATATACAAACACTTGCCTATTAATCACTGCTTCTGGTCTGGATCAGCAACAGTTCTTACATGTGGACATGTGGTCTCAGATCTTCTCTTTCACTACTTTCGTCTTCTGGGATTTTCAACCCACCCCTCCAGGGACAGGAATTGATGTATATAAATAACTGTATTTGTAAGTGGCTGTACTATATAAGGTCACAAACATTAGAGGATAGCAGATCCCTACACACTGTCCCTGGTGAAATTTAAGTCAACACAGCATGCATAGTAAACATCAATTTAAGAAAACAGCGTTGACCTCTACTCATTACATGGCTTGCTGAGGAAAAACAAGTTAATAGCAATACATGCCAGGTAAAGCAAAAGCAGGCAACATTTTAACTTAATTAGAGATTGCATCTACCCAAACATGGTACAAGTTTGGTTGTGTGATCAACCTGGGGTCCCCCAAATCATGATAGATCAAAACAGGTGGAGATACTCTGACTCTCTGCACTTCTCTCTGAGGTATACTGTGTTTTCAAGCACTAAAAGAGGATAATAAATGGGAGGGTTGGCATTGGCTGTGTCCCTGACTAGACATGCTCACTAACTGAGGCACAAAATGTAAAGATTCAGGGTTCAATGGCTCCCTTGGAGGAGTGCTTTTGGGCTAAAAACCTCAGAAACTACAGTCCAAACATATACTCATGAGTACCTCAAAGATCTCGAAGATCAGATGCCTGAAGCTGGGGTAAGTCATACTCTGAAGTGTCATCTGAGCCATCTTTATCACTGATAGGAGGAATAGCCAGCAAATTATTTCAATGCCAGGCTATGAGCCTACTATTTGGGTTCCTCTAGCTCAGTGGTTCTCAACCTGGGGGTCGGGACCCCCTCGGGGGTCGAATGACGATTTGCCAGGGGTCACCAAATCCTGGGCTGTTCCTCAAGCCCGCACTGCTCTCCCAGCCTGTTTGCGGCTGCCCAGCAGGGCTGTCTCTGAAGCCTGTGGCCACCCAGCTGGGCTGTTCCTGGAGCCCACGGCCGCCCACTCAGCCTCTTTTCAGCCACCCATTCAGTTCACGGCATGGTTGGGGGGCAGAGATTAGAGGTCGACTGACTGGTGAGGAATGTGAAGTGGGAGGGGCTGGAGGAGACCCCATCTCCTGATTTTGGCATAGGTGTCACTGCTACGAGACACCACAGAGCTGGAGACACAGTGAAGCCGGAGACAACACTGCCTGTGATTAGAGTTGCCATTAAAAGTCCCCACTACAGTTCTCGGATCAACAGATGACCTTGATCAAGAGCACCCAAGTTGTCTGATCAGAACTCCCCCCAGCGCTGCCACTGATCCCACCCCCCACCAGAACTGCCACTCATCCCAACTCCCCCACCCCCCACCAAGGAATAAAAATAGAGAATACATGGAAGGGAGAGGAAAAGAGGGGTAGGAACAAAGAAAAAGGAAGAGAAAGAATAAGAGAAAGAACAAGAAAGATGTCTAGAGAGAGGGATGGGGAAAAAAACAAGAAATTAGGATAGAGAAAGAAAGGAGAACAAAGAGAAAAAGAGTGGTACATCCTAAAATGTACCTTAAGGGTTTTTAATACTATACGAGTGGAAGGAGAGCACTAAGTGTCTGTGGGTTAGGGGTGCAAATTACTTGTCTTGCCTTGGGTGCTGACAACCCACGCTACGAAAATAATTTTACTGTTAGGGGTCCCCAACAACTTGGAAAATTTTATCAAGGGGTCACGGCAGTAGAAGGGTTGAGAACCACTGCTCTAGCTTGTATACTACTGGGATACTTGGCAATTTGTTCTCCAATGTAAAAATCTCTTTCTGTCATTGGGTGACCAGCTTATGTTTTCCAGATGCTTTCAAGTTCCCTAGAAAAACTCAGTCACCTAATTTCAAATCTCTATCTCACATACTAGGGACAATTTAGACAGGATCCAATTAGCCTACCAGCATGTCTTTGGAGTATGGGAGGAAACTGGAGTACCCGGAGGAAACCCACGCAGACGCAGGGAGAACATGCAAACTCCAGGCAGGTAGTGTTGTGGTTGGGAATCGAACCAGCCTTTAATTTAGATTGCTCTCAAAATCTCTGCCCTGATCTGAGTGTAACTTGTGGGGTAGGCTGAAATGGGTAAAATGCCCAAAGCACTCTCCAAACTGTAACTGCCCTTTGAAAATCTATACATACTAAGTCCATAGAACCCCAAACTCTGTATATTCCCCACTGGAGCAGTTCGAACAGAGCTTTCCTCTGTTTAGAACAATACCACAGCAAAATGACATTTCTAAAGGAAAAAAGTCATTAAAAACTGATCGCGGCTGTAATGTGTTGTCAGGTCTCGGCAATATAGATAAAACTCATTCAAGACAACGGCTTGGCCCCAGTCCATTACCGCCTGGGTACCAGACCTTTGGGTCTGGTATGAATATTAACCACCTCAATACAGGGCACTTACACCTCCTTCCTGCCCAGACCAATTTTCAGCTTTCAGCGCTCTCACACTTTGAATGACAATTACTCAGTCATGCAACACTGTACCCATATGAAATTTGCATCCTTTTTTCACACAAATAGAGCTTTCTTTTGGTGGTATTTAATCACTAGTAGGTTTTTTTATTTTGTTTTATATTTATATTTTTTATATTTTGTGCTATAAATAAAAAAAGACCATAAATTTTGTGAAAAAAATGCCTTTTTCTTTGTTTCTGTCATAAATTTTTGCAAATTAGTAATTTTTTTTCATAAATGTTGGCCAAAATTTATACTGCTACATAGCTTTGGTAAAAATAACCCAAATTAGTGTATATTCTTTGGTCTTTGTGAAAGTTATAGAGTTTACAAACTATGGTGCCAATCACTGAAAATTGACCACATCTGATCAGGCCTTAAGTACATCAGGTTTATCTCATTTCTTGAGACACTAACACGTTAGGAAAGTACAAATACCCCCCAAACGACCTCTTCCAAGGTAGACATTCCAAGGTATTAAGTAGCATGGTGAGTTTTTTTAAGTTGTAATTTTTTCCCACAATTCTTTGCAAAATTAAGTTTTTTTTTTTTTTTTTAAATTGTCATATTATCAGGTTTCTCACACACAGCATATGCATACAACAAATTACACCCCAAAATGCATTCTGCTACTCTTTCCGAGTGTGGCGATACCACATGTGTGAGACTTTTTTACAGCCTGGCCACATACAAAGGCCCAACATTGAAGTAGCACATTCAGGCGTTCTATGAGCATAAATGACACATCTCAATTCTCAACCACCTATTACATTTTGAAGGCCCTGGAGCACCAGGACAATGGAATTGCCCACAAAATGACACCATTTTGGAAAGCAAACACCCCAACGTATAATCCACAAGGCATAATGAGTCTTTTGAACGGTTTATTTTTTTCCAGAAGTTTTTGCAAAATGTGTAAAAAAATGAAAACACATTTTTTTTTACACAAAGTTCTCAATTTATAAGATATTTCTAACACATAGCATGTATATAGCAAAAATTACACCCCAAAATACATTCTGATACTCATCCTGAGTATGGCGATACCACATGTGTGAGACTTTTACACAGCCTGGCCACATACAGAGGCCCAACATTGAAGTAGTACCTTCAGGCGTTCTAGGAGCATAAATTACACATCTCATTTCATTCCTACTTATCACTCTTTTGAAGGTCCTTGAGCACCAGGACAGTTCAATTACCTACAAAATGACCCCATTTTGGAAAGCAAACACCCCAACGTATATTCTATGAGGCATGGGCTGCAGATAGGTACTCGGGTACTCTGATGGGCTGCAGATAGGTACTTGGGATATCTTGATGAGCTGCAGACAGGTACTCGGGTACTCTGATGGGCTGGTGACAGGTACTCAGGTACTCTGATGGCCTGGTGACAGGTACTCGGGTAGTCTGCCTGGTGACATGTACTCGGGTACTCTGATGGCCTGGTGACAGGCACTCGGGTACTCTGATGGGCTACAGATAGGTACTCGGGGACTCTGATGGGCTTGTGACTGGTATTCAGGTACTCTGAAGGGCGGTGACAGGTACTCAGGTACTCGGTACTCATATGAACTGTTACAGGTACTCAGGTACTCAGATGGACTGTGACAGGTACTCGGGTACCCAGATGAACTGTGACAGGTACTCAGAAGGACTGTGACAGGTACTCTGATACTCATATGGACTGTAACAGGTGCTCAGGTACTCGGGTACTCAGATGAACTGTGACAGGTACTCGGGTACTCAGATACTCAGATGGACTGTGACGGGTACTCGTGTACTCAGATGAACTGTGACAGGTACTCTGGTACTCATATGGACTGTGACAGGTACTCGAGTTCTCAGATGAACTACGACAGGTACTCGGGTATTCAGATGAACTGTGACAGGTACTTTGATGGGTGGTGACAGGTCCTCTTTATTAGGGGGGCAATCAGTGTGTGTTGGTGTACACTGTAAGCGGTAACAAGATGTTACCGCGATCTCCTTCTCACACACGATCAGTGTGTGAGGAGGAGAACCGGGTAACATCTCGTTACCGCTCTATGTTTACATTTAGTGATCGGCTGTGAAAGGATCACAGTCGATCACGTGGTAAACAGCCACCGGCCAATGGCTGTTTACCAGCGTCGGTGATGAGCAGTGTTTCCTGGAACACGCCGCCACCCACCGATGTGCACGCACAGCGCCCTCACGATCGCGTGCATGCGCCGTGCAAAGTGGGGAGGTACCATCTGTGATTGGCCGTGACTTCATCACTGCCGATCACGTAGTAAACAGCCATGCCCAATGGCTGTTCACCCCCCTCGATGGCGAGTGGTGTCTCCATGACACGATGCCACCGACAGTACAGGGCTGCGTGCATACGATCGAGCGCATGCCTTTTTTAAATGGATGGACGTCATATGACGCATACCCAGAACAAGAGCCGCGCCACCTGGCCATCATATGGCGGGCGGCTAGCGGTCAAGGGGAACCCCGAACCAAAATTTAAAAAAAATTGCGTGGGGGTCCCCCCCAAAATCGATACCAGGGCCTTCAGGTCTGGTATGGATATTAAGGGGAACCCTGCACCAAAACTTTTTAAAAAATGGCGTAGGGGCCCCCCAAAATTCATACCAGACCCTTATCCAAGCACGCAACCTGGCAGGTCACAGGAAAAGAGGGGGGCGAGAGTGCGCCCCCCCTCCTGAACCATACCAGGCCACCTTCCTTCAATATTGGGAGGATGCTTTGGAGTAGCCCCCAAAGCATCTTGTCCCCATGTTGATAGGGACAAGGGCCTCATCCCCACAACCCTTGCCCAGTGGTTGTGGGGGTCTTCAGGCAGGGGACTTTTCGAAATCTGGAAGCCCCCTTTAACAAGGGAACCCCTAGATCCCGGCCCTCTACTATGTTAATTGGTAACAGGTACATTGTACCCCTACCAATTCACAAAAAAAGTATCAAAAATAGTAAAAGTGACAGGAGACCCTTTGGAACAAGTTTTTTTATTAAAAAATAAAAAGAATAAAAATGTCCCACGATGTAAATCCATCTCACGCCACCCGACGAACCGAAAAAAGGAAAAAAAACACAACAGCTCCGCCTCCATGGGAGGCTCCCGCCGAGTGACACTTCTTCTCGATGACAGCTGTTATATAGCTGAGGGTGGTGCCACCTGGTGACATAAATGGGTGACCCCACCCCCCCTGATGCCACGTGACGTCAGAAAGGCAGGGTCACCCGTTTACATCACCGAGTGGCACTGCCCTCAGCTATATAACAGCTGTCATCGAGAAGACGCGTCACTCGGTGGGAGCCTCCCATGAAGGCAGAGCTGTTGCGTTTTTTTCTTTTTTCGGTCCGTCGGGCATCGTGAGATGGATTTATGTCGTGGGACATTTTTTTTAATAAAGGACTTGTCCCAAAGTGTCTCCTGTCATTTTTACTATTTTTGACACTTTTCTTTGAATTGGTAGGGGTACAATGTACCCGTTACCAATTAACATAGGGGGGGCCAGGATCTGGGGATCCCCTTAGTAAAGGGGGCCTTCCAGATTCCAATAAGCCCCCGCCCGCAGACCCCTACAACCACCGGGCAAGGATTGTGGGGATGAGGCCCTTGTCCCCATCAACATGTGGACAAGAGGTTTTGGGGTGACTCCAAAGCATCCTCTCCATGTGGAGGGCATGTGGCCTGGTACGATTCAGGAGGGGGGGTGCCTTCTTGTCCCCCCCTCTTTCTGTGGCCTGCCAGGTTGTGAGCTCGGATAAGTGTCTTGTATGGATTTTGAGGGGGACCCCTACGCCATTTTTTTTTAAATTTTGGTGCAGGGTTCTCCTTAAAATCCATACCAGACCTGAAGGGTTTGGTATGGATTTTAGGGGGACCCATACGCCATTTTAAAAAAAAATTGGCGCAGGGTTTCCCTTAATATTCATTACCAGACCTGAAGGGCCTGGTATGGATTTTGGGGGGCCCCCACGCAATTTTTTTTTAAATGTTGGTTCGGGGTTCCCCTTAATATTCATACCAGACCCAAAGGGCCTGGTAATAATTGAGGGGGGGCGATGCCGTTTTTTCATTGAGTTTTATCTATGTTGCTGAGACCCGACAATACATTACAGCCGCTATCAGTTTTTAATTACTTTTTTTCCTTTAGAAATGTCATTTGCTGTGGTATTGTTCTAAACACTGGAAAACGGCTCCACTTTACAGGCATACTATAGACGCCCCCCAGACACGATATTTAAAGGAATATTTATTTTTATTGTTTCACTTTAAACATTATTAAAATCACTGCCCCTGCATAATGTCAGTTTTTAAAGCTTTTTTTTGCATTGGTACATGTCCCCTGGGGCAGGTCCCGGGTCCCCAACACTTTTTATGGCAATAACTTGCATATAAGCCTTTAAAATGAGCACTTTTAGTTTTTCATGTTAGTGTCCCATAGACTTTAACGGTGTTCTGCGGCTTTTGAATTTGCCGCGAACGCTGCATATTGTTCGTTGTTCGCCGAACGTCCGAACAACCAAAGTTCGGTCCGAACTTATGCTCGGGCTGAATTGTTCGCCCATCCTTAGTGGTGATCATGTAGACTTCTGAAAACCATCTTTTGGAAATAATATGGGAGAAACACTGCATCATGACCACCCCAGGAGATGGCAACTATCACACGATAGAATAGTCCTTTGTCTATCTTAAACGTCTCACAAACTCTGACCACACATAGCAAGTAGAACCTTCCTCAAGATCTCTTGGCCTTTGGAACTCATGGCCCTATACAGAGGACCAATTAGGGGTTCAGCCTTTTGAGTCCTGATCATCCACTATGGAAATATGGAGCATATGACAGACTCACCCGGGACAGAGGCTATTGGAGGGGACTGAACGCAAGCCTCTTGCCCACCGATTATGGGCCCTAGCATTTGGGGGAATGGTGCTCTCTGTGAGCTGTATGCCTGGGGACCCTGGGGTTGGTGTTACTTTGGATTCAGCTCCATGTCCCCCCAAAACACACAGACTCTGGAACCCGTTATATGCCATATTAGAATGATAAGACTGAATTATACTGTTGATGACACATCCTCAGACACCGTTCTGGATGATCCGCAGCAGCCCCGGGAACTCTGATGCCAGGTCCATATTTCCGCTGGGGTGACTGAAGTCTGCTATGCTGATCTTGGATCCAGTTGGAGGTTTGGATGTCCCAGACTGCAGGAAGCTTTCCCGCTGCTTGCCACCAATGTCACGGAACGTCCCACACTCCGCTTGAGTGCTTCCGTCATATACCGCTTCCTAAGTTCTGGAACACGAGTCCAATGGATTTGGCTATAGGAACCCCCAAGAACTAGACAACACCAGTCTTGGAGTACATCAGAACTAACTCTTTATTTGAGATCTCACACAACATTTATACAGCAGGCTGACTCAAAGCTAACCTAATTAACATGAGCTAATTTACTAAAACATTTACCCAGACCAGATGACAGACTTGTGGGCACCGAGCTTCACACAGTAGTATAAACACAATAGCTGGAGCTAATTACAATTAACAATACAGACAACAATCTCCCCCCTCCTCAGCCTAGACAATTCGTCTCCTAGCCAGTGCTGGTGGCTAATGTGATCAGCTCATTCAATTAACACACATTACCATAAACATCAACACAGGGTTAATTAGAACAAACAACAATGAGTTGAATACCCTTAGAACCTAGACTAAACTTATTTACATTAAACACATTATAGCTGACATCATACAGGTGAGTGGAGTTGATGACATTAGCATCTCCTCACAGGATGTGTCCCAACAGTATAATTCAGTCTTATCATTCTAATATGGCATATAACGGGTTCCAGAGTCTGTGTGTTTTGGGGGGACATGGAGCTGAATCCAAAGTAACACCAACCCCAGGGTCCCCAGGCATACAGCTCACAGAGAGCACCATTCCCCCAAATGCTAGGGCCCATAATCGGTGGGCAAGAGGCTTGCGTTCAGTCCCCTCCAATAGCCTCTGTCCCGGGTGAGTCTGTCACAGAGCAGTTCTCAAATTACCCCAATACCGCAGTAGGCAAACATATCTGGCACAGCTTCTTCTATACCTCCTATGGAGTCTATAAGCCCCTTGATCTTCAACTATTACAGCCATAGCACACATCCCCCCAACACTAGGACCCAGGAGATCTTCCCATTCACTGTTCTTGGTAACAGAAGCCAATCCTAGACCTCTAGATAGAGTATCTGCTCAATGTTCTTTGAGCCAGATTTGTACTTCAGGATGAATTGGTAGTTGGATAAGGCAGCCAGCCAGCCAGCAATGTCCTGTAGCATCCAGTTTGGCAGTAGTAAATACGAATGTCATAGGATTATTATGCGTTCTTACTTCAAACGTAGCTCCATACAGGTAATCATGTAACTTATCAATTATAGCCCGTTTAAGCGCCAGCTGGATACTCTTGGTGCAACACTCCAACCAATCCTTTTAAAGATAGCATCCACATGGACTACATATGACTTTTGGGCATCAGCATATGCTAAGACAGGTGCTTGTGCTTCTGTCAACTTCTTTAATTGAGTGAAAGCCTCTTCACATGCAGAAGACCAGTGGATGCAAAAATGACTCATGTAAGACCTCTTTGATTTCCTTGATTGCACTCATCAGTCTGTAGCAGGTCATGAAGAACTTTGTCCACTTGAACACCCTTCTAAAATCTGTGGTAGTATCCAAAAAATCCAAAGAAAGAACATAACTCTGTAATATTCTGAGGCTGAGACCAGTTCACCACTGCTTCAACTTTGGCTGGATCAGTGGCCCTCCTTTAGCAGAGACAGTGGGGGTGATTTACTAAGACGAATGTGCTGCGCCGGTTCACACCTTAATTGGTGTGCCGGAAAAGTCATTGATTGAACGTGCGAACCGGCGCACGCAGGCGATAATAAATATGTAAATTGCAACTGGTGCTAGGGTAACTGCAGTTTTCTCATTGATAATAGTGCACACCCAATACATTTGGTTAATTTCATCTCATTGGATGTGTCTTGTTAGGCAATTAGTAGGTGTTCTCAGTGAATTAACCCTTTGATGCTAATCTCTATTACTTCTAATATATCTTTGAAATGTGTTTTTTTTTTCTATTTTTACCCAAATCTTTCAATACATTACAAAGAACAGAGAAGTGTTTCTAAACCCAATAAATTAATATTTTCAGATCTTGATCTTTAAAGGTGACCATACACTGCAATCAGATCTTAAAAAAAAAATTAGATTTAGTGCAAGAGCCTGTTTGATTTTCTATAATTTGAATCACTTGTTCAAGTGCGTCTTCCTATTACCTATTTTGAGTTGTACAGAGATTGGCCAATCAGATTGCATAGTGCATGACCATCTTAAGTGTCAAATTTGGAATGTAAATGTGCCATGACCCACTTGTATTTTCCTATTGATATTTCTTGGGCATTATACAAGGCACACGAGAACACACCTTTTTTCAAGACATGCTAGAGTGAATCAGGAATCTTCAAACTCCAGCTCTCCAAATGTTGCGGAACTACACATCCCATGAGGCATTGTAAAACTCTGACATTCACAGACATGACTAGGCATGATAGGAATTGTAGTTCCTGAACAACTGGAGACCCCTGTGCTAGACCATTATTATGCCTCCAGAATTGGGAGTGTGGCATCTACCCAATGTCTCTCTGTTGGTGGACACAAAAACCCACATCTATAGATATATATTTGGGCAGCACAGTGGTGTAGTGGTTAGCACTTCCACCTAACAGCAAAAAGGGTCGCTGGTCCGAATCCCACCCACAACACCGTCTGCCTGGAGTTACCTCCCACACTCTAAAAACATGCTGGTAGGTAAATCAGATCCTGTCTAAGTTAGCCCTAATATGTCTGAATGTGTGTTAGGGACCCACACAAACACCACCCCATGTTACAAAAAAAATATATATTTTCTTAAGTTGCAAATAAGGAACATCTTTTCCTCAGTGAGCAGGGCATGGTGGTGGGAAGAAATTAGCAGCAGTGCACGCAACTTCCTGTAGGGTCATGATGTAATTTCTGTGTGCTGTCCACCGCTTCCGGGAACCAGATATGCACCACAGGCACATACTCATGCGCACAGAGCACTAACGCATCTTGCATAGACAGTGGTCGCGCATCTAGATGCATTTGGCTGCAGGAATCCATATTTTGATGTAAATTAATAGTAAAGCAGATGTAGATTTCCAGGACTGGACTAACAAATGTTTCTAGTGAAAGGCAACTGGTGTTTTATATTAAACAAGGTCCAAATGGGCCAGTGGCATGCATCACAGCTGAACTTAGGAATGTGTCTTTGCAAAGTTAAACTACATGAATCCTTTCTTGTTTTTGCTTTGGGATAGAGTGCAGAGGGATTAGAGGTCTTGTCAATTTTTGGGGATGTCTGCACCCCTGATAGGGTGAAGATGCCTCCCAAATTTTGCCACTTTCTCCTTCAAATTTATTCACTTCCTATCACATAGCCAAACAGGAGGTGAGGGTAAAACCCTACCAATGTCTTTCCTTGAGGACACACAGGTCAATCTAAATACTTTCCCCATTAGGTAAATTGCACTCTAGCATATTACTCTGTACACCCCAAATTATTAGGTATCTTGGACTTTGGGGTTTATTTACTAAAGGCAAATCCACTTTGCACGACAAGTGCACTTGGAAGTGCAGTTGCTGGACATCCTAGGGGGACATGCAGGAAAAAAAAAAACAGCATCTTTGCTTCGACATGATTGGATGATAAAATCACCTGTGCTTCCCCTGAGATTTACAGTGAGTACACATGTATTGCAGAGTGGATTTGCCTCTAATAGACCCCAAAATACCTAATAATGTGAGGTGTACACACCAAAGTGCTAGAGTACAATTTGCCTAATGGGGACACTAGTTAGATTGACCTGTGTGTCCCCAAGGAAAGACAGTAGTAGGGTTTTACCCTCACTTCCTGTTTGGCTATGTGACAGGAAGTGAAGCCAATTTTCAGAAAAGGGACACAAAGCCCAACCTAAAAAAAACACAAGCAGGGGTTCTAACATTTACTTGGTTTTCCTCAAATGCCCACAATTAGAATAGGATTATCTGGAGCTCAATTTATCTCAGTGCTTTAAATCAGTGGTTCTCAACCCTGTCCTTAAGTACCCCCAACCAGGGCTGGACTGGGATAAAAATTTGGCCCTGGACTTCATCCAGACCGGCCCACTTTATTTGTGCAAACAAGCACAAAAACAGTATATAATCTATACGCAATTGTGCAAAAAAACATAAGTAGCATAACATAAGGCGTCCTCACTAACCTCTTTTACTATTTCACTTATTATCCTCAGTATTTTTCTCATCTTTTTCACATCACTGTGTGAAGTTGAGGGCGAACCAAGAAAGCCATTACTTTGACAGGCTGTCACTGAAACCAGCCCACTGAGCCATCGGCCCACCGGGAAACTCCCTGTAGTCCCGATGGCCAGTACAGGCCTGCCCCCAACATGCCATGATTGCTGGTTTTTCTTCATCTTGCCCAGGTGCACAGTCAATGGCTTTGTATTTTGGGCAGCTATTTTAGCTAAGTTCCAAAAACATGTCCTGTAGGGGGAACTTGAGGACTGAGGCTAAGAACCACTGCGCTAAAATGGTAAACTTAATACTTACCTCTCTGTAATTTTCCTTTCCTGGTGACTATCCATAGCAGCATACACACAATTCATGCATATGCTACAATGAAGGCAACAGGAAAGTAGCTTGTAGACGAATCACACTTTTTTTGCTTTGCCATGCCAATCGGCCTAGTTAAGCTGCAGCTGGGAAATCTGTTGCATGAAAAGTAACAAAAAAAACACATAAAACATTAAAATTTGCTACAAATTTTATTGGTCAACAAAACAGGACTTGGAAAAGAGCAAGGAAAGCAAAAAACACATGTATGTTAATTTGAGACACTAACAGAATATGGTTTTTGAGGTCTGACCATTTTAAATTGGAAATTACAGGAGTTAAAATAACTGCGCCCATAAATGGTTATCTATTAAGGATTTAAAGATTAGTCACAACAGCTTGAGAAAGATTTTGCAAAATAATGCAGCACAGACAATTAAATCAAATTGAACAACCTACAAACGGCACACATTGACATCAATAATATTCATTGGAATACATCCCCCACCCAAAAAAATATAATAAACCAAAGTAAAAAAATAACTTGCTCGAAAACACATCTGTTTTGCAAAGACGTAACAAACAAAATACATAGAGACAATACATGTGTTGCAAACTTGATAAGGACACCCAAATGTACTCTCTTGCCTCTTTTCAGGGCAAGGTAAAGAATGCTATCTGCAAGCTTTATATAACATAGGTTTGTGTGCTAATAAGGCAATTGAAAACACATGCACAGTTCATGAAATACACAATATGCAAGTTCACCCAAAGAAGAGACTGAACTTCAAAGTGGGTGTGCTAATGAGGCAATTGAAAACACATGCACAGTTCATGAAACACACAATATGCAAGTCCACCCAAAGTAGAGACTGAACTTCAAAGTGGGTACACCTGTTAAGGATGTCCTTAAATTACTAACCCAAAAAACACACTCTCTGAGCATGTCCAGTGCTGTTCACACACAAAAAAGCACAAAAAAAGCAAAGTCCCTGAGCATGCCCAGACCAACCCAAATGCATTTCACACACCAAAAGGCACAGGAAAAATCAAAGTCCCTGAGCATGCCCAGACCAACCCAAATGCAACTAGCGCAAAATAAGCCACCCCTGTCCAAAATTAAGCACATCGTCCAGCATGTGCTTATTTAAGGTTAAGAAAAAAGAAGGTGGAAAAAAGTATTGGGCTGCATCAAAAATGCAGCAAAAACGTATCATAAATGCACTGGAGCGCATCAAAAACACCCATGCAGAAAAGTTAACCACCTTGTTCCCATATTCAGGGGGACAAGGGCCTCTTCCACACAACCCTAGGCTGTGGTTGTGGGGGGCTGCAGACAGGGGGCTTTACGGAATGTGGTATTGGGCTGAGCCCAACATGCCCCAAAGGCAGCCACCTATGTTGAGTGCATGTGGCCTTGTATGGTTCAGGAGGGGGTTGGTCGATCGCTCTTTTCACCCCTTTCCTAGCTGGCCCTGTTGTATTCTCTGAAAAAAGGTGCAGTTTGGATTGGTGAAGGCAGCTCACAGCCTTTTGAGAATGGAGTGGAGTGTGGCGTTCCCCTTTAAAAGCAAAAGCTAGCCCATGGAATTCAAAGGGGTTAGAGGGGAGAGACAAGAGCATTGGAGAATGGAGTGTGGAGTTCCCCTTTAAAAGCAAAAGCTAGCCCAAGGAAATCACATACATTAGAGGGGGAAGGTTAAATGCCCATTTAGGAGGAGCTAGAGGAGCGAAAGTCTTCTTACATAATTTTAACAAGGTGCATGTCACACGTTGGCAATGTATCATGCTAACATGACCTGTGTGCAAATAGCCTTAAAAAAATACATAAAGGTGAACCAGCGTAAAAAAAAAATTGTCAAGTTTAGAGTTGCGCCCGTTCAACCCACGCAATTGCATTTGCGTTGCTTGACATTTACTAAGATTTTGGCCGCGCAGTGAACAAACGCATTTGAATGAGCGCAAGAGCCGTTTGCGTTTGCGCAGTGCTTAAATTGACCTCATGCAGTTCTAAATGTACTTGCAGGTACAGCAGACTTTCTCTGAAAAAGTTACTCTCTTATTTTAGGCATATTTGTTACTTGGGCAGTTGTTACTATACTTCCTCACATCACCCCACATCACCCCACATCACCCCATAATATTAGCATCTCCATCTTCTGTTAATATTGAATTGAAGATATCGTGCGCCATGTTCATATTGGCGCTCAGATTTCATTCTCCTGAGATCGCTATAGTAAATGGGGATTAGCGCTCTGTTTCATAAATATGAAAATGTGCATTGCGCCTCGCCGTACGCCTCAACTCATGGCGCAAACCTTTCGTAAATCAGCCCAAATGTGTTGTGACCCACATGAACTGATGAACTGTAGAACTTGCACTTGTCTGATGGCAATTTCAGTCCTTCTTCTTTTAGACTATGTAATATTCACATGGATCATTCTTCATGCTCTAATAGTGTAGCCCAAACAAGATAATGAAGAACTAAAAGATAGGGAATGGCGCTGTTATAAAATTGTGAATGTGTATCAATACAATGACTGATTAAAGTGACAAGTGCTGAATAAGTGGCAGAAAACATTTTTTAAACACTATGCATATGGTGAAAGTTCAATCACTGTACCCAAATATGGGAGTAGGAAAAAACTGATTGAAGTACAGTAAGGGTCTAAAGTGACAGGTGCAAAGGTATAATAAATATGTGTAGCAATATTCATATATAAATCAATGTGCAATTAAAAATATGAATGTGCAATTGGAAAACAGTAATATTGCAATTATTCAACCCGCTGTGTATTATATGTTATGTTAATCAAGTGGAAACAGAATCAGAATGTCCATAAAGGTGACATAATGTTCCATAATGTTCCATCCTCTTATGCAATGCGATGTAGGTGAAAAAAATGTAGGAATTGGTGGCAATATTCCCCTTATGTAATTGCACTCACCGGAGCGCCCTACCCCTGCAGGGGTGCAAGCGTGAAGTATTAATCCCTAGATGCTGATATCCTTCCAACTCCCAGCATCAAGGCGCGGCCTGGGGTCATCCACCCGCAGGGAAGGAGAGAGGGGGGAAAAAAAACACTGTTTCCTGTTTCAATGAAGTTCCCGGCCAGACATCCACATGATATATTTCATAAAATGAAAGTAAAGGTAGTCCACATAGCGTAACTCCGTTTCACTCATTTATTATATAAAATAAGTATCCAAGGAATAGACTTTATAAAGTTCAGAAGTTTAAAAAGGAGAGGAAGCTCACAGGCTCTTGTACTCTCCGAACAACACGGGGAAGCAACGCTACCTAGAATCGCTGCTTGCGTTCCACCGGCCGTATATCCGGAACCACGGTATCCGGATATGACGTTGTGCGTGTCAAGATAGTCCCGCCTTACGCATTTCATCACACGGATGTCATCTGAGGCGCTGCCATCTTGACACACCCCACGCCTTATATCTGGGTGTAGTCATCGCTGCAACCAATCCCTCGCTAAGTGCTATAAACAAGCAGTGAGCGGGTCCAATCAGGATAAGCCAAATCAATCACCAGGGAAAAGTAAACCTAGGTGTCATTATTCCCCTAACGCCATTTTAAGTAGGAAGGAGTATATATAAAGGTATAATACCATCTCTCCTTAGGCGCCATCTAGTGGTGAAAAACAAAAAGGATGTTTATATGAAATAGAAGCGATGAGAAAACCTTGTGCAATCCAGATATTACCAAGTAAAATTGTATATTATGCTAAAAATGAATAAATACAAGATGGATATCTATCAATATTATTAAATATAGCCATATAATGAGGAAATATGTTCTAATATGCCCAAAAATCAAATAAAAATACAAATAAAAATAAAAATAATAAAAATAAAAATAATAATCAAAAAAAAAAAATAAAAAAAAAAAAAAATAAAAATAAAAATAGTAATAAAAAAATATAGTAATAAAAATAAAAATAAAAATAAAATAAAAACATAAGAAATAAAAATGGAAATAAAAATAACAAGGGGAACATCGGAGAGAGACAAATTCCTATCTCTATTACAATAGATCTGTATAGGAATATAATAGAGAGTGAGTGAGTGAAAAAATAAAGAAACCAGTATGAGGCAAAAGTACTTGGTTTATGTATGCTGTATTGGGGTAAATCCAGAGTCGTGTAAAAAGTATAAAAATTGAGGGCATAAACTCTTATATCCAACTACGCTAAAACCCATGATTAAAAATTGTATAGAAAACAATTAAGATCAATGTCCACATTTAACCCTCTAGGTACTAGACTTCCTAGGCGGTATATCCACTTAGTTTCATTCTGGGACACTTTTATCCTTTTATTTCCGCCCCTCCAGTGATCATTAATCAAATCTATACCATAAAAAATTAATCCTGTAGGGTCTCTGTTGTGGAACTGGTCAAAATGCATAGAGAGGTTATGTTTTGGGAAACCTTTTTTAATGTTATTTATATATTCTCTGATTCTGACGAAGAGAGGCCTAGTGGTTCTACCCACATACTGTAATCGGCAGGGACATTCGATCACATATGTGACGTGGGTACTGTCACAAGTGATCAATTCCCTAATTTGGTACTCTTTCCCAGACCTAGATTTGAAAGATATCTTTTTCCTTGGCTGTTTTTTACTCACACAGCAGGGTAGGCATTTTTGGCATCTAAAAAAAACTTTCATCTGGGGGAACAGTTTTATAGTTTTGGGTGGGTCGACCACATTATGTACCAGCTGGTTTCTCAAGTTAGGGGCCTTTTTATAAATGAATCTTGGCTTCTTTGAGAGTATCTTTGCTAGGACTCTGTCTGATTTCAGAATTGGCCAGTATTTCCTGATGATGTGTTCAACTGAACGATATTGGTTGTTAAATCCAGTGATGAAAGCCATTTCAATTCGGGAGGGGCTATTGTCTTTCTCTTTATTTTTCAATAAGGAATTTCGATCCAAACTTCCTACTTCCATCTTCTGCTTCCTAAGGAACTCCCTTTGGTACCCTTTATCAACAAATTTTTTAATCAAAGTATCTGCCTGCGCATGATAGTCGTCTACATTATAGCAATTTCTCCGTAACCTCATCAGTTGGCTTTTTGGTATATTCTCCTTCCACTTAGGGTGGTGACAGCTGGATACTCGGATGTAGCCATTGCGATCCGTTGTTTTAATGAAAGTTCTTGTGTGCAATTCATTATTTTCCTTGAAAATCTGCACATCCAGATAATCTATTTCTTGGGGATCACATTTCCCACTAAAGGAGATGCCATACTGATTCTGATTCATCACTACTTATGTATTCTTCTTCCCACATGTCCATAAATAAATTTGCCACGCTTGGGGCATATCTTGCCCCCATGGCAACACCCTTGGTTTGGACATAATATTCTTTCTGGTACCAAAAATAATTGCTCTCCATCGCTAGTTTCAAGGCCTCCAGGCCTCCAAATTTATTTATGGACATGTGGGAAGAAGAATACATATATAAAAGAATACGCCCAGAAATTAAATTCTACCGCAGATATATAGATGACGTGATCATCATATGGAAAGGCATGGCAGACTCCTTCCAGGAATTCTTAGAAGTGATGAATCAGAATCAGTATGGCATCTCCTTTAGTGGGAAATGTGATCCCCAAGAAATAGATTATCTGGATGTGCAGATTTTCAAGGAAAATAATGAATTGCACACAAGAACTTTCTTCAAAACAACGGATCGCAACGGCTACATCCCAGTATCCAGCTGTCACCACCCTAAGTGGAAGGAGAATATACCAAAAGGCCAACTGATGCGGTTATGGAGAAATTGCTATAATGTAGACGACTATCATGCGCAGGCAGATACTTTGATTAAAAAATTTTTTGATAAAGGGTACCAAAGGGAGTTCCTTATGAAGCAGAAGATGGAGGTAGGAAGTTTGGATCGAAATTCCTTATTAAAAATAAAGATAAAGACAATAGCCCCTCCCGAATTGAAATGGCTTTCATCACTGGATTTAACAACCAATATCGTTCAGTTGAACACATGATCAGGAAATACTGGCCAATTCTGAAATCAGACAGAGTCCTAGCAAAGATACTCTCAAAGAAGCCAAGATTAATTTATAAAAAGGCCCCTAACTTGAGAAACCAGCTGGTACATAATGTGGTCAACCCACCCAAAACTATAAAACTGTTCTCCCAGATGAAAGTTTTTTTTAGATGCCAAAAATGCCTACCCTGCCGTGTGAGTAAAAAACAGCCAAAGAAAAAGATATCTTTCAAATCTAGGTCTGGGAAAGAGTACCAAATTAAGGAATTGATCACTTGTGACAGTACCCATGTCACATATGTGATCGAATGTCCCTGCCGATTACAGTATGTGGGTAGAACCACTAGGCCTCTCTTCATCAGAATCAGAGAACATATAAATAACATTAAAAAAAGGTTTCCCAAAACATAACCTCTATAGGCATTTTGACGAGTTCCACAACAGAGACCCTACAGGATTAATTTTTTATGGTATAGATTTGATTAATGATCACTGGGGGGGCGGAAATAAAAGAATAAAAATGTCCCAGAATGAAACTAAGTGGATATACTGCCTAGGAAGTCTAGTACCTAGAAGTTAAACGTGGACATTGATCTTAATTGTTTTCGATCCAATTTTTAATCATGAGTTTTAGCGTAGTTGGATATAAGAGTTTATGCCCTCAATTTTTATACTTTTTACACGACTCAGGATTTACCCCAATACAGCATACATAAACCAAGTACTTTTGCCTCATACTGGTTTCTTTATTTTTTCACTCACTCTCTATTATATTCCTATACAGATCTATTGTAATAGAGATAGGAATTTGTCTCTCTCCGATGTTCCCCTTGTTATTTTCATTTCCATTTTTATTTCTTATGTTTTTATTTTATTTTTATTTTATTTTTATTTTTATTATTATATTTTTTGATTATTATTTTTGTTTTTTATATATATATATATATATATATATATATATATATATATATATTTTATTTTGATTATTATTTTTATTTTTACTTTTATTTTTATTATTTTTATTTGTATTTTTATTTTTATTATTATTTTTATTTTATTTTATTTTTATTTTTATTCGATTTTTGGGCATATTAGAATATATTTCCTCATTATATGCCTATATTTAATAATATTGATAGATATCCATCTTGTGTTTATTCATTTTTAGCATATTATACAATTTTACTTGGTAATATCTGGATTGCACAAGGTTTTCTCATCGCTGCTATTTCATATAAACATCCTTTTTGTTTTTCACCACTAGATGGAGCCTAAGGAGAGATGGTATTATACCTTTATATATACTCCTTCCTACTTAAAATGGCGATAGGGGAATAATGGCACCTAGGTTTACTTTTCCCTGGTGATTGATTTGGCTTATCCTGATTGGACCCGCTCACTGCTTGTTTATAGCACTTAGCGAGGGATTGGTTGCAGCGATGAATACACCCAGATATAAGGAGTGGGGTGTGTCAAGATGGCAGCGCCTCAGATGGTGTCCGTGTCACGAAACGCGTAAGGTGGAACTATCTTGACACGCACAACGTCATATCCGGATACCGTGGTTCCGGATATTCGGCCAGTGGAACGCAAGCGGCGATTCTAGGTAGCGTTGCTTCCCCGTGTCGTTCGGAGAGTACGAGAGCCTGTGAGCTCCCTCTCCTTTTTAAACTTTATAAAGTCTATTCCTTGGATACTTTAAATGATAAACGAGTGAAACTGAGTTACACTATGTGGACTACCTTTACTTTCATTTAATGAAATATATCATGTGGATGTCTGGCCGGGAACTTCATTGAAACAGGAAACAGTGTTTCCCCCCCCCTCCTTCCCTGCGGGTGGATGACCCCGGGCCGCGCCTTGCTGCTGGGAGTTGGAAGGATAACAGCACCTTGGGATTAATACTTCACGCTTGCCAGGCCCGGATTTACTCCCTTTGCCGCCCCAAGGCCGGGTCCTTCAATGCCGCCCCCCCCCACACACACACATACACACACGCCACGTCCTTTATCGATGACTTCTACAATAGATCAATTAAAAGCATATCTCCACACACGAGAACACTGAAAATAACTGGCTTTAATTGTACAGACTAAAAATACTTCAGGGTAAGCGCGCGAGGGGTAAGGATTTTTCGCAGGCAAATTTTCAAGGCAATGGCTGGTGTTAGTGCTTCAATCATCCCCGGCACCATGGTTGTTGATTGAAACACATTATTTCTATCAATACATTGTAATATAAACTGAAATAGTTCAACTCACCATAATGCAGAATCATTGGGAGCCCTGAGCGTGTCACTTGCCACCATCTCTTGTCACTTGCCACTATGCCTGCCACCAGATGGGGATGTCACTTGCCACTATGCCTGCCACCAGATGGGGATATCACTTGCCATGCTGCCTGTCACCAGATGGGGATATCACTTGCCACGCTGCCTGCCACCAGATGGGGATGTCACTTGCCACGCTGCCTGCCACCAGATGGGGATGTCACTTGCTACGCTGCCTGCCACCAGATGGGGATGTCACTTGCCACGCTGCCTGCCACCAGATGGGGATGTCACTTGCTACGCTGCCTGCCACCAGATGGGGATGTCACTTGCCACGCTGCCTGCCACCAGATGGGGATGTCAATTGCTACGCTGCCTGCCACCAGATGGGTATGTCACTTGCCACGCTGCCTGCCATTAGATGGGGATGTCACTTGCCACCATGCCTGCCACCAGATGGGGATGTCACTTGCCACCATGCCTGCCACCAGATGGGGATGTCACTTGCCACCAGATGGGGATGTCACTTGCCACCATGCCTGCCACCAGATGGGGATGTCACTTGCCACCATGCCTGCCACCAGATGGGGATGTCACTTGCCACCAGATGGGGATGTCACTTGCCACCAGATTGGGATGTCACTTGCCACCAGATTGGGATGTCACTTGCCACCAGATTGGGATGTCCCTTGCCATGCTGCCTGCCACCAGATGGGGATGTCACTTGCCACCAGATTGGGATGTCACTTGCCACCAGATTGGGATGTCCCTTGCCATGCTGCCTGCCACCAGAAGGAGGAGGGCGGAACAGCGGTGCGGGCAATGAGAGATGTCATCTTTCTCCCCCGCCGCCGCACCGCTGACATTACTTGCTACTGTTTAAATTTTTTCAAAAATGGCGCCGGGCAGCGCAATCATGCTACTGCACATGCGCTGCCCAGCCGAGCGCTTACGAGCTTTCCCGAGCCCGGCCGGCTTCGGAACGGAGCATGCGCAGTTTCGTGGTCGGCTCGCGGCCATCTTTTCTATGGGCACTGGTTCCCATAATAGACTGTAATCGGCAGCACGAAAGGGGGGGCGGCCGCGAAGTCACTGCAGGAGCGGCGCCGCCCCTACACCACTGCCCCCCCCCAGGCCTGGCCTCGGTGGCCTTGTGGCTAATCCGGCCCTGACACTTGCACCCCTGCAGGGGTAGGGCGCTCCGGTGAGTGCAATTACATAAGGGGAATATTGCCACCAATTCCTACATTTTTTTCACCTACATCGCATTGCATAAGAGGATGGAACACTACATCACCTTTATGGACATTCTGATTCTGTTTCCACTAGATTAACATAACATATAATACACAGCGGGTTGAATAATTGCAATATTACTATTTTCCAATTGCACATTCATATTTTTAATTGCTCATTGAGTCATATATGAATATTGTTACACATATTTATTATACCTTTGCACCTGTCACTTTAGACCCTAACTGTAAAGGATTAATCTCTACGAGATTTATAAGTACTTTGGTTTTTTGTGTGTTTTTTGTGTTTTTTCCTACTCCCATATTTGGGTACAGCGATTGAACTTTCACCATATGCATATTGTTTACAAATTTTTCTTGCACTTATTCAGCACCTGTCACTTTAATCAGTTTTTTCCTACTCCCATATTTGGGTACAGTGATTGAACTTTCACCATATGCATAGTGTTTAAAAAATTTTTTCTTGCACTTATTCAGCACTTGTCACTTTAATCAGTCATTGTATTGATACACATTCACAATTTTAGAACAGCGCCATTCCCTATCTTTTAGTTCTTCATTGGTGTTTGGATTTCACTTAGGTGTTTTCTGTTTATAGGGGGGCAGCAGTTTCCAATATCCTGAAGCGCTGATCTTTCGGCAATAATAACCAAACAAGATAATGTCATTGCGATACATGCAACATTCTCTGGGCACTGTATTATTATTATTATACAGGATTTATATAGCGCTGACAGTTTACGCAGCGCTTTACAACGTGAGGGCAGACAGTACAATTACAATACAATTCAATACAGGAGGAATCAGAGGGCCCTGCTCATTAGAGCTTACAATCTAGGAGGGAGACTATATCTCCCAAAGCTCTTAAAATTAACTTTTGGAATGTTGCAGATGTGCCTCTTATGCCTTATGGCAGGCGGGTAAATTGATAGAAGCCCAAAGGACATATAAAAGCTGTCTTCTGATCTTCAGGTGCCATAGGAACTTCGTAGTATCTGGACGGTAGGTCTATCATGGTGAACCAACTATTTTCTTTAAAAAACCTTCAGTGCTTCTTCAGTTCTGGGCAGTGTATACTGATCAGTGATTAGGTATTGTTCTTCAGGGTTCTGTAATATACACTCAGGCGGATAGAGCCACATTGTTTTCTCATTGCCACAATGGGGGAGGCAAGATAGATCTTACTATCCACAATGATCCCTTGGTCTTTCAACTCATATAGTGTCTGTCTTAGCTCATCCACATCTTTTGGTGCTATACTCCGGGGTCTCTCTCTGAAGATAGTAGAGTCAGTTAGTCTAAAAGTGCTCTGAGCACTCTTTACACACTCAGCAAATCTGGCAATTGCTGTACCAGTTCCTTGTTCCAGGGCTCTGGCAACGTATGGTCACTCAAATCGAATTTGAGAGTAGAAGCTGTATTTCTGACTTGGACTCTGCACACTTCAGCATAGGGTTAATACCCAGCACAGGCTAGCAATAAGCTACTTGGTGATAACCAGTATTGACAGGATTCACCCTTCACCCTTCTTTGTTCATCATCTCTTCAGGAGTTTCCATGAGGACATAACATCTATCTTCAAGCAGATTGCAAGCAATACTGGAAGCTACTCTCAGCACTCTCTCTCCCCTTGCTGGAATTTCCACTGGGAGCTCATCAATGTGATACATCACTGTGTGCCAATAGCTAACAGAGAGGACATCACAGACCTCTTGAAGTTCAAATGGAATATCAACTTGCTCAAAAGAAACATTTCAACCTCCTTCAAGAAACTTCTAAAAGACACTATGTACTGCTGTACAATGAGTGCCTAGTGTCACTGGACCTGTGTAGGAATCACCTGTATCAGGACAAACAAGGGCCGTGATCTCTATAAGAAGAAAACCCCTGGTTTCTAAATATGCAACAATCACAATTACTTACAAGCTACCATCAGCAGAATATGACTCAGTGTTCAGGCCCCACAACTCAATTCTCCCAGTAAACTGAAGAGATATGCCACTCTGGTAGAACTAAAGTGACATTAAAGCTTCATTTAAAACAAAAAAAAATATTTAACATGCTTACCTGCTCTGTGCAATGGTTTTGCACAGAGCAGCCCTGATCCTGTTCTTATGGGGTCCTCTGCCGGTGCTCTAGGCTCTTCCTCTTTGGCAAGTGAGGCACTGAAAGCTAAATTCCATGGGGCACCTGTGCTGACTCGCTCCCGAGCCATCCTGTCTGCGTCCATTGACACAGAGCGGGTGGCTCAGCCCACCTCCCAGCTTGCTCAGCACAGCATTTGATTGACAGCAGCGGGAGCTCCCACTGCTATCAATCTGCCCAGGGAGGAGGGAGACAGCGGCGAGAGCATGTGCACATCGCTGAATTGGATTGTCTTCAAGTAAGAATAAGGGGGGCTGGGGTGGATTCTGCACACTTTAGAACCATTTTAAAGGTAAATAAGGGTAACTTGGAAACCTTTGTCAAATAGAGCTGGGGTTGCATGCCCATTGACAGTGACTTTAACTATGTAATTAGAGCCTATGAGGGGTTCTCTTGGATTTGGCCTGAAATGCCCACATCTGCATCTTTGCTTCTGTACAGGGAATGCCACACTTAGTATGGTTCTCACAACACTGTTTTGTAGAATATGTGACCACTCATGAAACACCTTTGAGAATCCATCACCCTCTGTGAAGCAACTGGTTGAGCAGTCAAAGATTTTCAGTCATAAAAACTCAGGATATTCTCTTTGTGGGGAGTTAGACTGGTGATCCTCTTTTGGAACATGAAACACGACACTCCTCAGCATGTTATCAGACACTACACTACGCATGACACATCCAAGCTCAGGTGTTATGGAATCTGCTGGCTGTGGAACTGTGCATGTGCATTCTGTGTTTACTGGCTGACAACTTCCTGTCTAGGGACATTCATGAACAGATGAAAACAGTTTTTTGCAAGCTGTCCATATTTTAGTTCAATCTTATTTTATTGAAAGGAACAAGGTGGAAAATGCAGTCTGCATATAAAACATCATGAACAGTAGTAAGTAATGACATTAAAACAGGGAGGTTACAAAAATATAGTATTGTATCCTGTTCATTATGTGTATCAAAAAACAGCAGTTAGAGCAACATGTTGAAGCATAACATGGAGAAATATAAGACCCTAACATTTCAAAGGAGAAGATTACACGTAAACATCATGTATTACAACATTCAAACTTATTCTAAAAACCTGTTATGCTATAGTGAAGTCAGCTGTGAGAATCGTATTTTACATCAGGAGTAAGTGTTTAAAGGGGTTGTAAACGCTCGTGTTTTTTCACCTTAATGCATCCTAAGGTGAAAAAAGTTCTGTCACTCAGCAGCCCCCCAGCCCCTCCGTTTTACTCACCTGAGCCCGTTCGTTCCCCCCCGCTGGAAACGCGCTCTACCTCTCTGGCCGGGGTTCTCAGCCCTTACTTGGATAGATTGATAGCAGCACAGCCATTGTCTCCCGCTGCTGTCAATCATATCCAATGACGTGGGCGCCGAGGGCAGGGCAAATGCTGGACTCTGGAACACGCCCGCACTGTAAACCCCTGGGAGAGCACTTCTCCTAGAGGATTTCCAGATGCCAGGAGGAGCCGCGAGCGGGGGGACCCCAGAAGACGAGGTTCAGGGCCACTCTGTGCAAAATGAACTGCACAGTGGAGGTAAGTATGATGTTTGTTATTTAAAAAAAACAAAACAAAAAAAAAACGAGGGTTTAGTTCAATTTTAATCAATTCTGAGGGGTACATTTATACATAGAAGAGAAGGAGTTAAGATAAAGCAGGGAAGGCAGAAAGATTAGGAACAGGAATCGCTCCAACATGGTCATGAGGTGGTGTTGCCTAAGTCGCCCTCTTCCCAGGAAATTAAGTCCAATGACTAGCGCAACATGGACCATGAAGTCCAAGTGAGAGAGAACTGTTCATCCTTATTAGACTCCTCAGCCAACAGACATTCAAGATCCCTAATACGGTCTACTTCAGAAGCCCACTTCCCCAGGGAAGGTACACTCATCGATCTTGGAATAACTTGGAATCACTATTCTGGCCGCGGCCAAAAAGTGATGCAATACATAATTTTTAATGGACTTAAATATTCCCGGGAGCATGGATAAGAGAGCTACCTCAGGTGTAGGAGAGAGAGGTCACCATCAGTTTGCAGTATGATAGGAAGATCTGTTGCCAGAATTTCTGTATGGGAGGGTAATCCCACCAAACGTGGAGCATGGTACCCCTGGAACTTAGACACCGCCAGCAGGTACCAGGTGTTGTCGAGTTGAAATGATGTAAACTTGAAGGGCATCTATACCATCTTGTCACCAATTTGAACCCTTTTTCTTGAGTTTTAGTAGCTAGAGAGAGTTTGTGCGTCAGGATAAAACATTTTTTTTTTTTAACACAGGTAATGTTTATTGAATGAAAAGTACAGTACACTTGAGAATACGAGATAAGTGTCATGTACAGAAGTATTTACAAAAACCAGATTTACAATGGTAAATGTTGCAGTGTAACATACTGGCATTTTAGGAGCATGGATCGTCTATGCTTTTCCCCCCCCAATCTATTTTACCTACGTATCAATTCTATTCCCCAAGTATTTTACAAAACATCTTAGAAGAATATAGCATGTTTAGGCTAGACACCCCCTTTCATCAGGGAACCACATGCCCTCACCAGGGACCTTCAGCCAAAAAGATGAAGGAGGAGAAGGAAAAGAAAGAGGCGGATGGTGTAGAGGTAGGTAGGGCGAGAAGGAGAGGATAAATTCCAAGAGCCCCCAGCAGCGAGCAGTTTAAAGGTCTAAGGGGTACAACCATATGGGAAAGAAGGGAAAGGAGGGAGAGGCGATGCATGGAACAGGTGCAAGGGGAGGGGGAGGAGAATGGACCACCCCCATATCTGTGAATTCTATACCTCCATGCCGCCAAGTCCTCTGTGCCAAGTGTTAGAAACACCACATCCGTCCTTCTCCAGGAGACCCCTGGGGGGCAATCCCGGAGACATCTATATAGTAAGGTGTCTAGCTTCAACCCAGGCCGCCCAGATTTTGTCGAACTTCTGAGGGCAATTCCTACCCATATAAGTAAGTTTATATAATGGCAGCGCTGCATTAACCTGGGCCTGCCATGCCCCCACCGTGGGAGGATCCGCCAACTTCCATCCTAATAGTATCTCTTTCCTGGCATAATAAGCTGTGTAAAACACAAACAATTTTGTATACTTTGCCGTGGCCAAATTATCTGTTATGCCTAGGAGAAAAACAAGCGGATCCACCTCCAGGTGCAACCCCACCACTCCGTTTATCCCCGCCACCACTGCGGCCCAATAATTCTGCAAGATTGGGCATGACCAGACCACATGAAAGAAGGTCCCCACCGACTTTCTGCATTTGGAGCAAGTATCATCCAATCCCGGGTATATAGTGGAAAGCCTATGTGGGGTGTAGTACACCCTATGCAGAAACTTTAGCTGGATAAACCTGTCTCTGGCTGATATCATAAATGGTATGCACTGCTGCAGTCCCTCTGACCAGTCCTCTTCAGTCAGAGCCGGAATATCCGACTGCCATTTGTTGAATAGCGGAAGTATTTTAGAGGTAGCCTTGCAAGTAAGCCTAAGGTATATAGAGGACAGCGCACGATCTATATCTTTAGCTATTAATAAGGATTCAACCGAGTGAACCACTAGTTCTACCCCCTCCGGAAATTGCACTCGGGCTGCATGTCTGAGTTGCATAAACCGGAAGAACATCCATGGGGGAAGGCGGTACCTACCCTTCAGTTCCACAAACGAGAAAAGTTGCCCCTCCTTGAAAATATCCCGTAATGTCAGAACGTCGTATCTGGCCCAGACCTGGGGGTCCAGGACAGATTGGAAGTGCGGCATTGTTGGGTTGCCCCACAGCGGAGTATATGGAGAGACACCCCGCCTGCCATTAAGATAGTGAGATACCTGCTGCCAAACCTTAATGGTCGTTTTCATAAGTGTTGTGACCTGAGGACTGTACCTCGGACCCCTATATACCAAGTTACTGAGCTCAGAGTATGAACCAATAATCGCTGCTTCCAAATTGACCACTGGATTAGTGTTGTCCTGAGTAAACCACCATCTTACCGAGACCAGCACTGCCGCCCAGTAGTATTTTTTAAAATTTGGGAGGGAAAGGCCACCCTCAGAAAGCGATAGGTGTAGTGTTTGTTTAGCAACTCTGGGTGTTGTCCCTGCCCATAGGAAGGAGGTGATAGCTTGGTCCAATTTTACAAAGAACGAGTTTGGGATAGGAATTGGAGTGTGGCAAAAGGCATATAAAAATTTAGGAAGGAAGGACATTTTAATAAGGTTCACCCTCCCAACCGGAGTCAGCGGTAGTGTTTTCCAGACCGAGCAACGCTGGATAAACTGTTGAAGGATGGGGTATACTTTATCAACTAGGTATTGTTTCGGGTCCACCTGTATGTGAATGCCTAAATATTTGAACCTCGTCACTCTTTTAAGAGGAAGTGGGGGGCCAGCTGACGGCGGAGCATCCATCAAAAGGAACAAGAGAGATTTCTCCCAGTTTACCTTGATCCCAGAAAACATCCCAAATTTGTCAGTGATAGTTAGAGCGGCTTTTAGCGATTGTTGGGCGTCACAGAGGTACAGCAGCATATCGTCCACATAGAGTGATACTTTTTCTATCAGGGGAGGGAACGAAATACCCCCCATCTCCGTAGATGCTCTAAGAAGTACCGCCAGCGGCTCAATTGCCAAGGCAAAAAGAGCCGGTGAGAGTGGACAGCCCTGCCTGGTGCCTCCGTGGAGGGGAGTAGAGGATGATAGGATGCCATTTGTACGGATTCTAGCCGTTGGGCCTGAATAGAGTAGTCGTAACCACTGTACAAAGTTAGGTCCTATCCCAAATGTATGCAGTACTAGCCATAGATATTCCCACTCCACCGAGTCAAAGGCTTTTTCTGCGTCCAGGGAGGCCACCACGTTATCCTCCCCTTCAGCAGCCGGTCTCATTAGTACAGTATATAGTCTCCGCAGGTTAATATCTGTACCCTTGCCCGGCATAAAGCCGGTTTGGTCTCCATGAACCAGCGACAAGATGACTGCATTGAGTCTGGTAGCCAGAACTTTTGCAAGGATCTTTGCATCCACGTTAAGGAGCGAGATGGGCCTGTACGAGGAGCATAGTTCAGGATCCTTGCCAGGCTTGGGAATGACCACAATCACAGCTCTTGACATGGAAGGGGGCAGAGAGGCAGACTCAAAGGAAGCGGAGAGGACCTCCAACAGCCTGACAGCCAGGGTCTCGGCATGGGCCTTATAGAATTCAACGGGAAATCCATCATCCCCTGGGGTTTTACCCGCTTGAAGAGATCCTATAGCATTTTGGAGCTCTTTGAGGGTTATTGGGGCGTCTAGGTGTTGACGAGCTGCCTCCGATAGGGAGGGCAATTCAACGGCCTCAACGTATGATTGAAGTTCATCTGTAGAGTATCCCACTCTGGACGTATATAAGTCCCTATAGTACGAAGCAAAACAGATATTGATATCTTTGGGGTCAGAAAGCAATCGCCCTGAGGCGTCTTTGATGTTGGCCACAGTAGTTGAGACCGCTTGTTCCCTGGACAACCACGCTAAGAGACGCCCAGTCCGCTCCCCCTGCTCAAATATACGCTGCGCTTGATGAAGTAGTAATTTTTTTGTGGCTGTTGTTCGAAGTAACACAACTTCCCTCATAGCACATTGCAAGTCTACTCTGTGAGCCTCATCTCTACTAACCACATACTGAGCTTCTAAGTCTGTAGCCCTCTGTTCAGCCTGCAGCAGTGCTGCCCCAGTCTGACGTCGGGTGAGACCTATGGCATTTTGATAATGCTCTTTAGCATGATATTTAAACATCTCCCAACTAGATGCGGGTGTCGTAGCAGGTGGGTTATCAGTCCAGAACTCCCGCATTGCCACTTCTGCATCTGCTGCTATACGTTCATCTGATACCCAGAACTGGGATAAGCGCCAAAGACAGTCGGTGGGGGCAGGGGTCATTTTCAATTGGAGCAGAACCGGGGAGTGGTCAGATATACCCCTAGGCAGGTGAGATACCTCCTGCACCATCGTCAAGACGGTACTCGTGGCGAGCACCAAATCAATGTGGGACATGGCTCTATAGGAGGCAGACTGGCAGGTAAATGACCTTAACAGGGGATTCTTCCACCGCCAGATGTCTGTAAGACCAAAAGTGGCAGCCCAACTGGACAGCGAGGACTCCGTGGCCGCATCTGGCACCAACCTGTCCATATGCGGACACGGAGGCATATTGAAGTCCCCCGCCAAGAGCACCTTATCAGTGGAATAGCCCGCTATATACTTCATAATTTTCTGTAGTATCATTAGCGATGCCGGAGGGGGTATATACAATCCCACAATTACCATGGGCACATTTGCAACAACTGCATGTAATATTACATATCTACCTTCAGGGTCCAGGTGCAGGTCCAACAGTGTAAAAGATAGGGTTTTGTGTACTAAAACACTTACCCCCCTAGCATACGTGGAGAAGGTGGCATGGTAGTAGTGTCCTACCCACGTTTTTTTAAGACCAAGGACCCGGCCCCCAGTGAGGTGGGTCTCTTGTAAGATACAAACATCCGGGCGGTGCATCTTAAGGAAGTTAAAAACTAAGGATCGCTTATTGCGGGAGTTCATCCCTCGAACGTTCCAAGAGATTAATGTTATAGGGGCCATGAGATTTTTAGATAATTTGAAGCAGACTGAAGGGGAAGTGCACCCGGACCCCAAGGGAAACAAGTCCAACCCCTCCCCCACAGCACATTTGAGATCAACACATTAGTTATTATCAATCCTCGTATAACAGTGTATCCATACAACGTACATTCCTGTGTATAACTATCATAACAGTACCCCTCCAAACTTAATCCCCCCCCCCACCCCGCACACCCCCCCAACCAAAGTGTGCTTGTTCCCCATAACTAAATATGATCATTGATCAACCGGGGTCATGAACTTAGAGGACAAGTAGTAGAAATCTACCACTCAAGGGTATAGTAGTCTCAGTCTGAAGGAGATGCCGCCATCAAGCGGGAGTTCACATAGATTTCACCTGGCCGAAGCCAGGGGCACAAACTTGAGAAATTAGATTCCATTATTCCCCCCCCCAAAAAAAAAAAACAGAGAGAAAAATAAAATATAAAGAATTTCCCTTTTCCCCCTAGAGCAAAAATGAAGTGCAGGTCAAAAAATAAGTTGGTTGAGTCGAGCAAATTTGTTTCATTCCTTGATCCAAGAGGCGGGTATCAGTAAACAGTTACCTGGTGACAAACAGGCATCTCTTCTAGTGGCGGGCCAAAGTGTTTAACCATTGCGAGGCTCCATTAGGGGAGGTGAAGAACCTAACACCTTCGCCATCCTGAACACGAAGCCGGGCAGGGAATAGCATAATGTACCGCAGTCCCTTGGTTCTGAGAGCTTGCTTCACCGCGTCAAAGGACTTGCGCTGCTTCTGAGTGTCCACCGAGAAGTCCGGGAAGAACATCAGGCGGGCCGCCTTGTGTCGGACTTCCGCCATCTTGCGAGCTTCGCGCAGTATCAGGTCCCGGTCTCTAAAATTCAGCAGCCTAAATATAAATGTGCGAGGTGGGGTCCCAGGCGGGCCTTGGGTCGGCGGCATTCTGTGGGCCCTCTCGACTGCAAAATACTGGGAAAAAGCTGCTTGTGGGAACAATAAGCACAGCAGCCGCTCGGTATAGGCGGACGCATCAGAGCCCTCCGACCCCTCAGGGAGTCCTATAATCCGCAGATTATTGCGTCGGCGTTGGTTTTCAGAATCTTTGGCTCTTGCCTCCAGATGTTTCACCCTCACCTGCAGAGTATGTAGAGAGGCCGAATGATCTCTGACCACATCCTCCGTGTCTCTCACTCTGTGTTCCACCTCAGTCACACGGTGTCTCATCTTCTCAAAATCTCGTCTAATGAGGCCAATGTCCACTTGAACAGTGTCTATCTTGGTAGTTAGTGTAGACAAGGAGGACTGGCAGCCCGTGATGGCTTGAATTAGAGCAGCAAAGTTGCTCTGGTCCGTGAGAGCGGGCTCCAGCCCGTCCGTCTGTGTCGCCATATTGCTCACCTCCTCCACGTGGACAGCCGCGCTGCCTGGAATAATCTGGGTATTGCTCGGTCTGCGATGATCGAAACGTCGCCGGCTCCGTGTCCGCATCCGCAGGGAGAGGCTGGGAGAGGGTTCAGACGGTTAAAAGGATTGCCAGGATGGGATAACAGGATAGATTCCCCGTGATGGCTGCAGAGCTCCTTAACCAAGCGTCCTACACCGTCGTCATCCTAGACACGCCCCATGCAGGATAAAACATTTTTGCCAGTCAGTGAGGGAGTTGAAGTGTTGTAATTCTTTTTCTCAGGCCCTCGTTTAGGGTAAGAGATCAGGGTAAGAAGCATTCAGCAAGAGGGAATAAAGTTGAGTTACCATGTGTGTTGGAGGATCGGCTTTGAGGAGCATATTCTCGAATCCTGTCGGTTCAGCTGAAATATCTGATACAAATGGGAAGGTTCGGATATAGGAAGTTAATTGTTGTTTCTGGAGCCACTGCATAGGGTACCAAGAAAGGGTATCAGAAGGGATATCGGGCCTTAAAGCGGGGTCTGCTCGAAGAACCTGGGCAAGCCTCGTATTGTCTTCTTTTCGCCATGGTCCAAAGCTAGGTACATGCATATCCGATGGGAAGGCCGAAGTCCCTAACAAGTGAGTCATAGACCCCGAAGGATTTGATATGTTCCAGCTAGATAACAAGCGATCCCAAATTTGGATCGCTTGATGAGTAAGGTCACAGAGGGGGTACGAACCCCTATGATGTGCGGGTATGATCCATGGAAGAGCTGAGAGTTTAATTGGGTTCATATTGCTTTCCAAGTGTACCCAGAGCTCAGTCGTATCGAATTCTGGGGACGGCCTGCATTCCAAATGAATTTAGAAAACAGCTGGCATAATTTCCGGAAATAGGAATTAGGTATGTGTATAGGAATTGTCTGGAATAGGTACAAAAACCAGGGAAGAACATCCATTTTCAAAGTGTTCACCCTACCAAGCCATGAGAGCCGTTTGGACTCATATGTAGATAGATCGGCTTGGGTTCTAAGGAGTAAGGGAATAAAATTCCTTGAAAAGAGCTGGGATGCATCCGCTGGTATTTGAATACCAAGGTATCGGATGGAGGTGGACCCCGTTTTAAAAGAAAAGGCAGCCGAGAGTCTTTGTAGGTCCGACTTTGGCATAGAGATATTGAGGATTTCCGATTTACTGTAGTCCACTTTGAAATTACTGACTGCCCCAAATTTCTGGAACTCCTGCAACACTGAGGACAGGGACGAGTGCAGGTGTTTCACAAATAGGAGCAGGTCGTCTGTGAATAGAGCAAGTTTAGTATGGGTGAATACATTAACTTGGCACTTATGCATTTGATATAGGATTTGTCCACGCTTAGAGGCTACATAAACTCCATTTACATTGTATGAACACAGTTTTAGGCAAGGGTGAGATAACACCGTATGGGCCATGGTGGAGCAAAAAGAAGAAAAAGAAAAATAAAAAATCCAAGAAAGAGAGGAGGAAGATGGAGGGGGGAAGAAACAGAAGAGAGAAATGTGAACAAGGGGAAGGAGTTGAAAAGGGAAGAGGAGTGAAAGAAGACTGGACAGAGAGGACACTTGGAAGAGGTGTCTAAAAAAAAAACGAAGGTGTCCGCAGTAGCGAGACACTCCGTGAAATATCACGTGTTAGGCACAAATCGTGGCAAACCTATTTAGGAGGTCGGAATCAGGAGGTCTGAGTTGTGATCCCGACAACATAGCAGGCATATATAACGTATATGTAACACACCCATCTGTCGTAGTATATTGATTACCTAAGACTTTAGGTTACAAAAGAACACAGCATATACCTTAATCACAGGTAGAAAAAAATGCCTGAATGCCCATGTTCAGTCAGCTATCATCAAGAGCAATAATGTGTATTACAAGCATACCCCACTTTTAAGTACACAATGGGGTTTATTTACTAAAGCTGGAAAGTGCAAAATCAGGCTCACTTCTGAATAGAAACCAATGAGCTTCTAGATTTTATTACCAAAGCTTAATTGAACAAGCTTGGGTTAGAAGCTCATTGGTTTCTATGCAGAAGTGAGCCTGATTTTGCATAGTCCAGCTTTAGTAAATAAAGCCCATTGTGTACTAAAAAGTGGAGTATGCCTGTATAAGCATTTAAAAAATATGAGGTGACATTGATGAAATCAACTAGTTCTATGGTACAGGGTCACTTAGGCCCGGGACTGAGAGGAGACTAAAAAGCCCCAGAACAGGCAAAAAGGCAGCACCCGGGGGACTCCAAATCAGTCAGTAGGTCCACCGGCCTGAAGAACAGGAAAGGCACATTAGCTACAGGGACTACCCCGAGAACTTAATGGTGGGCTTCATTCGGCTCTGGTCACATCCCGATTAAGAGAATCATAGGGTACTGAAGAATTAGATGACAGAGGAAGGTTTCTAAAGAAAATGATGCTCAGAGAGCATTCATTTCAGCCTCGGTATAGCCAATGCATGGAAAAGTGCACAGATAGGGCCAGGGAGGTCAGGTGTCAATAGGAGCCCCCAAGCATTAAAAACGAGCAGCAACATTGTCAGTATCTTATTTATATCCCTGTTAGATGCATCAGTCCCAGTAGAGGCAATAGAAAAACCCCTGATCTCTGCAAACATCTATACAGTCCCTGTGAACTAAATGGTATGATTAGCATAAGTTCATAGGAGGGAGGTATGTAGAAAAAACAGTACCAAGGCAAACCTGGCCAAGTTCCATATTGAAAATTGCAGATTGAAAAATGTAAACCCACTGTAAAACATTAAGCAGAAGAGAGAGAAAAAGAACCAGTGTTGGGCTCATGTGGGGAGCCACTCTATGCATTCTGTCCAGTTCAATAGGGGATGTAACTTCCCTGCCCAGGACCTGGTTGAGGATAGAGATGACAGTGGGTTTTAGATCAGTGCCTGAGGTTGCTTCCTGGGACTCCTTGCAACCTAATGTTATTTCTGCGGCTCCTGTTTTCACTGTCCTCTATGCGGAGCTGGTGCTGCCGCAAACGGTAGAGATGTGTCGTGGCTGCAGATTCGACAGCCACATTATGAGCCGTATGGTCATCCTGGGTAGTAACCAGAGCAGATACAGCAGTCACCGTTGTTGAAACCCGCTTTTGGAAGGCTTGCAATTCTACATGGAGGGAGGCTTCCATCTTGGATGCCTAGGATTCAAAGTCTGTCCTAAAGGCGGAGAGAAGGGCCGGTTGAGTGTTCACAGAGCTGGTTGATCTGCCCGGGACTGGAGGAAGCAGCTCCACTGGGCCATCTCCGGTGGAAATAACAGGGGCATAGCTGACCCGGTTACAAAGGCTGGAGGGACCATCGGTGGAGCCGAGAGCTCACCTACAGTGTCCCGCACACAGAGGAGTCCGTTGGAACATGGGCAGGAGGTTTAGGTTTTCCCGGGGTTTGACTGGTCGCCAGCTTGTCCTTCCCCATGCGGGAGTCTAGCGAAGATGTACAGAGTAGGTAGCGCTGGATTGTACCCTGCTGCAGCTCAGCAGGGTAAGAGCTTGAAGATGACATAGAGATTTTGGGTGTAGGTAACCGGGAACACAGCCTGTTAATGTCAGGAGAGCACAGAGCTCAGGAGCCCATGTCTTCAGCTGTCCATTGTCAGCGGGGACGTATTGTATTTAGTAGGGAGCAGGATGGTCACTACACGCAACTCTGGAGCTAGGGCCGCAGTCCCTGCTAGTCTCCTCCACCACAGATTGAGATAGAGTTGTGCTGCAATACTATTGTGGGGCAGCAAACTGTCAGCAGAGGAGTTCTGATGAGGACTACAGGTGGCAGCTGAACAGGCTGGGCAGCTCTGATGGCAGTGCAGGGAGTGATTCAGGCACAGGGGGGTTAGGGAGACCAGGAGCAAATTCAGAAACTGCAGCAGGGTGGAGCAAGATGGCTGCCACACGTGGCACCGGGGCCAGGGCTGCAGCTGCAACCCACGCCACAGATGGGGGTGGATGCCTGCTACTATCCCTGTCGGGGGCCATGATCCGTCATTGCCAGGGCACCCCAGTGGTTAGATGGGACCTGGATTGGGCACAGAGGAGACAGGGAGGCCCAGAGTGTCTGCTGGGCTGTAGCAAAATGGCCGCCACTTACTTCCTAGGTCAGTGATGTACCTTCAGGCTGGCATACAGTAGCGGCAGGATTGCAGGGAGCGGTTGGCAGGCCGGATACCTCTGGTGTCCATGTGGGGTGAGAGCCGGGCACAGGATAGGTAGGAAGGCCAGGAGGCAACGTTGGCACAGTAGCCGGGTGGAGCAAGATGGTCTCCACTCCCCGTGCTAAGGCCAGAGCCGCAGTCTGTCCCTTAGGTGGCTGGAACACAGAGGAGGACCGCGCCAATGGTCCCAGGCAGTGCCGTGACAGTCTGGGGGACCCGGGGGTCCATGGAGAAAGCGAGGCAGCAAACTGTCAGCAGAGGAGTTCTTCTGATGAGGACTACAGGTGGCAGCTGAACAGGCTGGGCAGCTCTGATGGCAGTGTAGGGAGTGATTCAGGCACAGGGGGGTTAGGGAGACCAGGAGCAAATTCAGAAACTGCAGCAGGGTGGAGCAAGATGGCTGCCACACGTGGCACCGGGGCCAGGGCCACAGCTGCAACCCACGCCACAAATGGGGTGGATGCCTGCTACTATCCCTGTCGGGGGCCATGATCCGTCATTGCCAGGGCACGCCAGTGGTTAGATGGGACTTGGATCAGGCACAGAGGAGACAGGGAGGCCCAGAGTGTCTGCTGGGCTGTAGCAAAATGGCCGCCACTTACTTCCTAGGTCCATGATGTACCTTCAGGCTGGCATACAGGAGCGGCAGGATTGCAGGGAGCGGTTGGCAGGTCGGCTACCTCTGGTGTCCATGTGGGGGGAGAGCCGGGCACAGGATAGGTAGGAAGGCCAATAGGCAACGTTGGCTGGAACACAGAGGAGGACCGCGCCAATGGTCCCAGGCAGTGCTGTGACAGTCTGGGGGACCCTGGGGTCCATGGAGAAAGTGAGGCAGTTCCATTGGGCAAGAAAAGCCCAAGATGTGCTCCAGAACGGCAGGAGCTCTCCACATGTATCCTGTCCATATTTTAATAGACGGTTGGCAACATTGCACACTTTCTGGGCATCATTTCTCTTACTCAATGTCATATTCATGAGACAGAAATTAGGTAAAATATCTGCAAAGGGGTCACAGATAGGAATAAAAATCTTACAAGGGTTCTATGTCTTCCCCAACACATCAAAAGCAAAAATAGTTTTAAAGCAGGACTTCAGCCAGAACTAACTTGAACTGTTCAATACTTAACCTCTGTTTTTAACAAATTGCCTTTCACTCTCTTCAGTTAATCAACCCAACATATCTGCCAATTCAGCTCACATAGTCCTGCCTATCTCATTCCAGTTTCTGGGAAGAACTGTGCCATCGACCGCAATCATTGATTCTGGAACTTGCAGTTGCTTCATTGATCTGTCCTTCATGGCTCAGCAGCACATTCCCCTAGAACCTAAGAACCAAGGGCTCACTGTGTACCTGGCTGATGGATCATGCATCAAATCAAGACTTGTGACCAAGGAGACCTCTCTGCTTCTCACCATCACTGCTACTAATCACCAGGAACTATTACTCTTGGATGTGATTTCATCACTTTTTCCTGTCATCTTGGGCCTCCCTTGGTTGCAGGTAGGGATGATCCGAACACCCCCCTGTTCGGTTCGCACCAGAACATGCGAACAGGCAAAAAATTTGTTCGAACACGCGAACACCGTTAAAGTCTATGGGACACGAACATAAATAATCAAAAGTGCTAATTTTAAAGGCTTATATGCAAGTTATTGGCATAAAAAGTGTTTGGGGACCTGGGTCCCACCCCAGGGGACATGGATCAATGCAAAAAAAAGTTTTAAAAACGGACGTTTTTTCGGGAGCAGTGATTTTAATAATGCTTAAAGTGAAACAATAAAAGTGTAATATCCCTTTAAATTTCATACAGTACCTGGGGGGTGTCTATAGTATGCCTGTAAAGGGGCGCATGTTTCCCGTGTTTAGAACAGTCTGACAGCAAAATGACATTTCAAAGGAAAAAAGTCATTTAAAACTACTTGTGGCTATTAAGGAATTGCCGGTCCGACAATACACATAAAAGTTCATTGATAAAAACGGCATGGGAATTCCCCACAGGGGAACCCCGAACCAAAATTAAAAAAAAATGACGTGGGGGTCCCCCTAAATTCCATGTTGATGGGGACAAGGGCCTCATCCCCACAACCCTTGCCCGGTGGTTGTGGGGGTCTGCGGGCGGGGGCTTATCGGAATCTGGAAGCCCCCTTTAACAAGGGGACCCCCATATCCTGGCCCTCCCCCCTGTGTGAAATGGTAACTCCTGCCATTTTACAAAAAAAGTGTCAAAAATGTTAAAAATGACAAGAGACAGTTTTTGACAATGCCTTTATTTAAATGCTTCTTCTTTCTTCTATCTTTTATCTTCTTTCTTCTATCTTCTATCTTCCTTCGGTTTCTTCCTCCATCTTCTTCTTCTGGTTCTTCTGGTTCTTCCTCCGGTGTTCTCGTCCGGCATCCTCCTCCATGGTGCCGGCGTCTTCTTCCCTTCGTCTTCTGGGCCGCTCCGCATCCAGCATGGTGGGAGGCTCCCGCTGTGTGACGCTTCTCCTCTTCTGACGGTTCTTAAATAATGGAGGGTGGGGCCACCCGGTGACCCCGCCCCCCTCTGATGCACTGGGACTTGACGGGGACTTCCCTGTGGCGCCGGAACCACGGAGGAGGATGCCGGACAAGAACACCGGAGGAAGAACCAGAAGAACCAGAAGAAGAAGAAGATGGAGGAAGAAACCGAAGGAAGATAGAAGATAGAAGAAAGAGGATAGAAGATAGAAGAAAGAAGAAAGAAGCATTTAAATAAAGGAATTGTCAAAAACTGTCTCTTGTCATTTTTAACATTTTTGACAGTTTTTTGTGAAATGGTAGGGGTACTTTTGTACCCCCTTACCATTTCACACAGGGGGGAGGGACGGGAACTAGGGCTCCCCTTGTCAAAGGGGGCTTCCAGATTCTGATAAGCCCCCCGCCCGCAGACACCCACAACCACCGGGCAAGGGTTGTGGGGATGAGACCCTTGTCTCCATCAACATGGGGACAAGGTGTTTTGGGGGGCTACCCCAAAGCACCCTCCCAATGTTGAGGGCATGTGGCCTGGTACGGCACTCTCTCGCCCCCCCTCTTTTCCTGCGGCCTGCCAGGTTGCGTGCTTGGATAAGGGTCTGGTATGGATTTTTGGGGAGACCCCACGCCATTTTTTTTTAAATTTTGGGGCGCGGTTCCCCTTAAAATCCATACCAGACCTGAAGGGTCTGGTATAGATTTTGAGGGGGACCCCACGCCATTTTTAAAAAAAAATTTGGCCGGGGTCCCCCTTAATATCCATACCAGACCTGAAGGGCCTGGTATGGAATTTAGGGGGACCCCCGACGTCATTTTTTTTTTTAAATTTGGTTTGGGGTTCCTCTGGGGAATGCCATTTTTATCAATGAACTTTTATGTGTATTGTTGGACTGGCAATTCATTAATAGCCGCGAGTAGTTTTAAATGACTTTTTTTCCTTTGAAATGTTATTTTGCTGTCAGACTGTTCTAAACACGGGAAACATGCGCCCCTTTACAGGCATACTATAGACAACCCCAGGTACGAAATGTAAAGGAATATTATACTTTTATTGTTTCACTTTAAGCATTATTAAAATCACTGCTCCTGAAAAAACAGCCGTTTTTAAAACTTTTTTTTTTGCATTGATTTATGTCCCCTGGGGCAGGATCCAGGTCCCCAAACACTTTTTATGACAATAACTTGCATATAAGCCTTTAAAATTAGCACTTTTGATTTCTCCTATAGACTTTTAAAGGGTGTTCCACGGCTTTCGAATTTGGCGCGAACACCCCAAATTGTTCGCTGTTCAGCGAACTGGCGAACAGCTGATGTTCGAGTCGAACATGAGTTCGACTCGAACTTGAAGCTCATCCCTAGTTGCAGGCTCACAACCTACATATTGATTGGGAGTCTGGAAGAATAGAGTTCCTATCACCTTACTGTCAGAAACAATGCTGTCCAGCACCGCTTCAACCTCCTGCTTCTTTACTATTCTTGGAATCACATGCCAAACGGTGTCAGGTAGTCCTCAAATGCTACCATGAATACCTGGATGTGTTCAGTAAATGGGGTGCAGATACCCTTCCTCTCCACAGACCATATGACTGTCACATTGAACTTCTTGCAGGGGCGGAAATTCCCTTCAGACATATCTTTCCCCTGTCTGAGCGGGAGCTAGAGGTTCTGAAGGACTATATTGATGAGAACCTACAGAAGGGGTTTATTCGCACCTCTACTTCACCAGCCGGTGCAGGTTTATTTTTTGTGGAGAAAAAAGACCAGTCACTAAGAACATGTGTGGACTACCATGACATAAATAAAATCACAGTAAAGAACCACTACCCCCTGCCCTCAGTTCCTGAACTCTTTCAAAGATTCAAGTCTGCAAGTGTGTTTACCAAACTTGATTTACGAGGAGCCTATAACTTAGTCTGGATCAGGGAGGGTGATGAGTGGAAGACCGCTTTTCGTACCTGTTTCGTTCACTAGGAGTCTCTGGTAATACCATTTGGCCTATGCAACGCACCAGCCACTTTTCAACACTTTGCCAATGATCTCTTCAGAGACTTCCTAGATATCTTTGTCGTTGTCTACCTGGACGACATTTTGATATTTTCCATTTCGTTAGAGATACACCAGGGACGCGTCAGTGTACTTCTCCAACTCCACCAGCACGGTCTTTACGCCAAGGCGGAAAAATGTGACTTTGAACAGCAGAGCAACTAGTTTCTTGGATTAATTATTTCCACTGAGGGAATCAAGATGGATCCCCAAAAAGTATCCGCAATCCTGGACTGGCCAGCTCCCACCGATAAAATAGGAATCCAACGTTTTTTAGGCTTCGCCAACTTTTATCGTGAATTCATCAGGAATTTCTCAGCCACTATCTCCCCCATCACTTAGCTTACCAAACAACGCATCCATTTCTATTGGTCTATTGAGGCACAAGCCGCCTTTGAGACCTTGAAGGACCCACCACTGCTCCTGTTCTAAGTCATCCTGATTCCGCTTTGTCTTACATCTTAGAAGTGGACTGCATTGGAGCAGTCTTAAATGCAACGACAGGGCCCCAAAGATGTGATCCATCCGGTTGCATTCTTTTCCTGAAAGCTTACCCAACCAGAAAGGAATTATGACGTCAGAGATCGGGAGATTCTCGCGATCAAAGCAGCATTAGAGAAATGGAGGTATTTGGTGGAAGGAGTCACTTATCCAATAATAATCTTCACAGACCATAAGAACCTTAAGTATTTGCGAACTGCAAAACCTCTCAGACCACGTCAGGCCCGCTTTTTTTCAAGGTTCTCTTTTCATATTACTTACAGACCCAGATCAAAGAACACCAAACCTGACGCATTATCACGCATGTTTGAGGATCCAAAAGACATACATTCAACAGATACCATCTTACCAGCTGGACATTTACTTCTGTTACAGTCAGGCCTACTACCACAATTGCAGCAAGCTTTACCAGGTACATCCAGTCCTCCAGGGGTCACATTGCAGGCAAAGAATGACCTACTATGGAAAGGGGAGCAAATCTTTGTGCCAGAAACCACCCGAGTGGCTGTCTTAGGGTTCTGCCATGATCACCCGTTAGCAGGCCATTTTGAAATCCACAAGATCATAGAATTGGTATAACGTACATTCTGGTGGCCTGGTTTGGAGAAGGATTGCAAGCCTTATGTCAATGCATGCACTACCTGCATTTGGAGCAAGAACACCCAAAATAAAGTTTGGGGCTTGCTCAGACCCTTACCTGGACCTGATAGGCCTTGGAAGATGATTGCCATGGACTTTGTTGTTGAGCTTCCACCATCTGAAGATTGTTCTGCTATTTTTGTGATGGTGGACTGCTTATCAAAAATGGCACACTTCCTACCCCTGAAGGGTACCCCGTCCGCTGCTGAGACCGCTCAGGTCCTTATCAAGGAGGTTGTGAGACTTCATGGCATTTCGATAAACATTGTGTCAGACCATGGATTTCAATTTTCTTCAAGGTTTTTGAAGGCATTATGTGGGTCTTTAAAGATTAAACTTTCTCTAATCAAACCCTGGAGCAATACATCCGATGTTTCACGTCATTTGCCCAGGATGACTGTGTATCTCTTTTGCCACTAGCAGAGTTTGCATATGATAACGCCAGTCATTCTGCCACCAAACAATCTTAGTTTTTTGCAAATTATGGATTATGGATTCCACCCAACCTCTCTACCTGTTCTGATTCCTGAAACTGCTGTTCCTGCTGTTCCGAGTACTCTGGATTTCTTTTCCACTAATAACTTGTTGATACAGGAGGCGGTCATGAGAATAACAAAAGAATGTTTGACAGGAGGAGAAGAGGGGAACTGTTGCTGCAACCAGGGGACCAGGTAAGGCTAGCCAGGACTAACTTGAGGATGACTTGCCCATCAAAGCACCGAAATTCATAGGACCATTTCTGGTAAGGAGGAAAATTAATGACATATCTTATGAATTAACATTACCAGAGTCCCTCGAAGTACATCCAGTGTGCCATGTATCCCTATTGAAACTGGCAGTACCAGATCCATTTTCCAATCTTAGTTCGGAACCCTCTGCACCTATTACTATTAATGGGGATGAGGAATTTGAAGTCGAGGCCATCATAGACTGTCACTAATGCTGGCACCAAAGGGGCTATTTAAACTGAGTGCACCAAGGACTCTTTGCTGTTTGGTCTGAAGCTTCTGTGTGTTCTGACCTGTTACCTGTGCTGACCTCTGATCTTGATCCAGCTTGTTCCCACTAACGCTGTCTGCTTGATACACAGACCCCGGCTTGTTTTGGACTTCCGTTTTGCCTGCTGCTCTGCTTATCTGCCTGAACATTACCTACCCAGCCTGCCTGACCCTGCACCTGCCCATCCAGCCTGCCATGGCTCTGCTCTGCAAATTGCATCTGGTTCCTGCTCCTGCTGCGATCCCAGCCTGCCACAACTCTGGTTTGCCTAACCATCACCAGCCAGCCTGCTGCACATCCGGCCATGGACAACCAGCTATACTGACTACTGGACTCATCCCAGGCACTCCTACATCACCAAGCTTCTGTGGTTGCTGTCTCACCTTCAGTGACCCAGAAGCCGGTGTGGTATGAGAGGCTTTCCTCTACACATCAGGCTCACGAACCAGGTACGTGACAGCTGGGAAATTGTTTGTTTGTTTGTGATGGACGTTGCCCTTTCATGTGCACCTTACTGCAAAGGCTAGTTATAGGTTGGCGTGGTTGCCAATTTTTTGTACAGTTGTTCAAACTGGATGTGGAATGCACTGGATGCCTTTGTGCTCTTGCTGGGTGTCATAGTTACATCTAGAGATGGGCCGAACACCCCTCAGTTTGGATCGTGCCAGAACTCTCGAACACTGCAAAAGTTTGGAGCCAAAACCAAACTCCATTGAAGTCGATGGGACCTGAACTGGAAAAATCAAAAGTCCTCATTTTGAAGGCTTATATGCAAGTTATTAGAAAGGATATGGAGGCCCGGGTACTGCTCTGGGGGACTTGTACCAATGCAAAAAAAAAAGTTTAAAAATATTTTTTTTAAAGGAGCAGTGATTTTAAAGATGCTTAAAGTGATATGATCAACATGTACAAATACATAAGTGGTCCATATGGTGAACTTTGTGTTGAGTTATTCACTTTAAAGTCATCACAGAGGACTAGGGGGGCACTCTTTACCTCTAGAGGAAAAAAGATTTCATTTCCAAATACGGAAAGGTTTCTTCACAGTAAGAGCTGTGAAAATGTGGAATAGACTCCCTCCAGAGGTGGCTCTGGCAAGCTCAGACGATTGCTTTAACTACTTGCCACTCACCCACTGTCAAATAACCGTCAAATAATGTTAATCAGTGACATCGGCATCAGCAACTTGATAGCTGCTGCTAATCCAGGACTGATTTACTTTTACAAATGTCAGCCAGTCAACGAAGTCTGTATACAGACGGGCTCTTTTATCTGACACAAAACCTCCAGCAGCACTAAATGCCGTTCAGAAAGCGCTCTGGATGCAGGGCAGCCCAGCAGCTCAATTGCATACTGGGCAAATTCTGACCAGTGGTCTATTCTCATGACCCATAAACCCAGTGGATAATCTACTGGAAAGCTCTTCATGTATGTTTTCACCCCTTGATAATCTTCCACCATTTGATGCAGATGCTGCAGATGGGGTGTTGAAGCTGACAGCCCTGAGCGGAGGACTAAAATAATTTTTAAATGCATCCCCTTCTCCACCTTTGACCAACAGAAGCCTCTTGACTAGCTTTTCCATAGGACTGTAACCTACCAGAGTTTGTAAAGGCATTATATGAACTCTTCTTTAAGGTGTCCTCAAGATATTTCATCCTCTGCTCCCTCTATGAGAGCAGGATGAGTTCTGAAATTTTCCACTGGTCAAGGAGGTGTCAGGGATACCACATGCAGGCATCCAGCAGGGGTGAACAGAACAGTTTGGCTGCAATTAAAGGAACCAGGACCAGATGAATAAGTGAAAAAATATATATATTTATTTACGATAATGACACACTTCCAAAACCAACACGAGTAAACCATAAACAAGCAAGTGAAAAATAAACGTAACACAGCAAACCCTATAGGAACACCTAACTATCTATATACAAGTGGGGGAAACACATATATGTAAAACAGGATAAGGACACGAGATAAGCGGAACAGGGAGCCAGGTACTGGGAGCAGAAAGTGAGTAGAGAAAGCAGGAAGCAGGTTCCAGGGGACAGGTCTCTGTATCAGGATTCAGGATCAAGGACAGGAATGGGTCAGACTCAGGCAGGGACACGGCTTGCAGGGAAAATACTGAAACACTAGACCAAGGTGCAAGGCGGGCATATATTATCCCTTATAGTCCCTTTAGGTGCAGCCTAACAACCTGTATGGACCATCTGCTGGGAGACACCCACTGGTGGCCACCAGAACTACACCTTTTGGTTTTCAATACAACAGTGCCACCAGCAGGTGACCCAAGCAAGGACACAAGTCCTGACAGGAGGGTTGCCAACCAATAATAATCCTTATCCTCGATGCCACAAATTCTGGGGTCCTTTTGCAGGCTTTGAAGAATAAGGGAGCACATGCACTGCAAGCTTGCAGAGATATAAGAAGCAGAGTCCTCAGGATCACTGAGGATTACAGTATCTGGAACTGCCTCCTCCCAGCCATGTACTACTCTCAAGGTTTCCGGGGACTGAAAACAATCTCCTAAGGTTTGACATATGTCTTTCTCTGCTTCAATGCTTCCAAAACTGCCAGAATCCTCCTCCTCCTCCCTCTCCTCTTGTGTGTTCTGTGGCATCACAATAATGGTGTCTGCATAAAGTTGGCCTTGAGAGGAAAGGAAGTCCTCCTCTTCCTCCCACTGCTCTGCCTCGAGTGCCCTGTCCATAATGCCATGCAGAGTATGCTCCAGCAGGAACACAAGAGGGATTGTGTCACTGATGCATGCATTGTCACGGCTCACCATCCTTGTCACCTCCTCAAATGGTGACAGTACAGTGCATGCTTCCTTTATCAGCAGCCACTTGCGTGGGGAAAAAAGCCAAGCTCCCCTGAGCCTGTTCTTATGCCATAAAAAATAAAAAATGTGACGAACGCTGGTGTCAGATCCCTGCCCTCCTCGCTAACTTGCAACGAAGGACTGGCCAACCTCACACCACGCTGTCACTCATATAACAATGCCACTCTCAGCTGCGCTCAACACAAAGATTTTCCAGCTTGCGGGACCACAATCTAGGTGCGAGCAGCCTGAGAGTGATTGTCACTGGGCTAATTACACAATTAACCCTTTAACTGCCACCACCCCCGTTTAAAAGACCGAGCCGGGGGAGACTCGTAATTTTAGCAATACCAATTATAATTTTAGAATAAGCGTCTGCCACCCACGCTGCCACCACAGACAGGTCTGCTCAGAGTCTTACTCTACAACAGTAGCGCCCTTCAAGAGGCAGGTTCGTTTATAGCTTGCATTAAGAGCTTTAGAGACAAGGTTAACACTTTTCAACATAAGGGTTTATTATGAAAAGGTCAAAGTTGATGCAAATAAAACATTTACAGAAAAAAGATGTTTCAAAAGATAAAGACAATATACAGCCACAAAGCAATAAGGTAGAATTGGGAAGAAAGAATACTTGCAATTAATGTCCGAGGGTTGATCAGAGTTCGATCGATGAGCTAGGTAATCGGTTCTCAACTTGGCAGATGTTTCTTCTTGGATGGTAAAAGGAGAACTCACCATTGTCTTGGCATCTCCTCTTTTCTGTCAAATCAAAGGGGTTTTTGACAGCGACCAGTAACCAATTGTCTGGTCATCTTGTTTAGGGGTTGGTTGCTGGGAGGTGTCTAGACTCATGACCACGTCCCAGGTAGATTTTGTGATACATATTCATATATCTGTATCTATAGCGTTTACAGACTCCAAATATCCATATGATTATTCAGCGTGAGATTTCCTTCAAAACAAGTATAAATATGCTATGTCTATAATGTATAGTCTGCTCAGGAGGAATAAGTGGTACCAGTGGTTTCCCATATGACCTAAACATAGGGGTGTCTGGACTTGAAACGTTACATATTATCTGAGGAAACTAAATATGTCCATTTTATGGCTGTGCTATTACTACGTCGGAAGTTATGAAACATGCTGAGATTTCATACTTATTCCACTGTTTTAAGCTGGATGTGTATTCAGACATTTTTACAACCGGGGCCTGTTGGGTCTCTGACTGGAGAGGGTGACAGTTTTACGACAGGCCTGAACACTCTGCCCTTTCAACACGCTGTTTTTTACTGACCTAGCCTGGTTCTGTTTTTTCTGTTGAGATAGCCTTTTCTGTTGAACTTAAAAAGCTTTGAATTCCTAAGACAAGGGAGGAGGGAGTTCAGATTTCTCTGTAATGTTACATGGTTAGCCAAACTGTCATGGCTACTTGCACACAACATGGCAGCTAGCTACAGCTTTTCATGTCCCGTACGTGATATCGTTACACCTCCCCCTTAGGTGGTTGCATGGGAGGGAACTACAATTTCCCTCCTGACGCAACCGACTCCTGCGGGCTCAGCTTGTCGTGACAGCCCAAAGCATTGCCATGGGCGCTGCCATTCTTATGCTGGATGGTGAAATCGTATTGCTGCAGAATTAGGCTCCACCTAAGTAGTTTGCCATTCTCCCCAGCCACACGATTTAACCAGCTCAAGGGATTGTGATCTGTGATCACAGTGAAGTGCCGTCCATAAAGGTACGTTTGTAACTTCTGGAGAGCCCACACGATCGCAAGACACTCCTTTTCGATCGTGGCATATGCTACTTCCCTGGGAAGCAGCTTCCTGCTCAGGTAGAGGATGGGATGCTCCTCTCCAGCCTCGTCCACCTGGCTCAGGACTGCACCCAATCCATAGGCAGAGGCATCCGTCTGCACTAGGAAATGGAGGGTGAAGTCTGGAGCCTGCAGCACAGGGGTGCTGGCCAGTGCCTCCTTCAAGGCCTGAAATGCCTGCTCACATTCTGGTGTCCAAGACACCACCTTGGGCAGTTTCTTTTTGGTTAGGTCAGTCAGAGGTTTGGCCAGGCTACTATAGTTACATACAAACTTCCTATAGTAGCCAGCGGTCCCCAAGAAAGACATAACCTGCTTTTTGGTTTGGGGGGTAGGCCAGGCCAGGATGGCCTCAACCTTCCCTGTCTCGGGTTTCAGGGTACCTCCTCCTACCTGGTGTCCCAAGCACTGCACATCAGTCATGCCAATCTGACACTTACTGGGTTTGACAGTCAGATTGGCAGCTGTCAGTTGGTCCAAGACCTGTGACAGGTGCACCAGGTGTTCTTCCCAGACAGGGCCAATCACTCCAGGGCTTCTTGAGCCAACCATTTCACAAGGTTCCACCCCTCCTCGTAGGTCATCCATGACCCCCCGGAGAAGTGGCTGGAGCGTTCTCAACCCCAACTAGCATTGCCTTACATGCAGACAAGCCACATGGGGTGGTGAAGGCTGACTCGTCCTGAGCCTTCCGTGTTAGAGGGGTTGGGTCACGCCCCCTGCTCAGTTCAATGATGGTGAGACAGCGGGCACCTACCAGCTGCTCTGACCCCTCATGGTTCCTGGGCATGGGGAAGGCCACAACAACAGGGCTGGCGTTCAGCCCTTCAAGGGCTCCTGGAAGCCTGGTCGTCTGGTCCCTTTTGGGGGCCAGGACTACCAGTGGCGCACAGACTGTCCGAGCTCCCTGAATGACCCCTAACTGCATAATTTCCTCAGTCTCCTTTGCCCCGCCTGTCTGCGCCTCCTGCAAGGTAAGGTGGGCTGCAAGGGTGAGGGGAGGATACACTCGGCCGCCCACCTTGTGGACGCCATGGGGTCCCTCCCAGGGTTTCCCATGACCCAAACACGGCATGCTGTAAGCACTGCCATCATCATGGGTGCCTGGAGGGGAAGGAAAGGTGAGTGGGGCTGAAGGGCTAAGCCCACTCCCTGAGTGTCAGCTATCACTTCTAGCAGGGCACCTAACTCTTTCCATTCAGGTATACGGTCTCTGCTAATGACAGGCGCTGTGCTGGGACATTGTGTGAACATCAAGCTAGGCCACAAACCATTGTGTTTCACTCCAGCCCTGGCCTTCCTGATTTCACCTGGACCTTCACAGACTATATCAGGTGACACCTTCAACACATTCCCCTTAGGCTGACTGAACACAGTGAGCAACTGTTTAACCCTTTCAGTCTCCAGGCCTCCTGCCTGTAGACCAGTACAGCCTCTCTGCCCACTGTCCCTGTCACGCTTTTGTTTATTTTTCTCAGCAGGGGAGCTAACAGCTGGCCTGCTGAACACTGCAAAGCCTTTGTCTCTCAGCAGTACTGGCTGAGGCGTGGGACTACAAGTACCAACCAGCTGTCCTGTGACACACAAGGACAACTGCTGGGGTGTAGTCAGGGCAGAATCCTCTGGGACAGAGTCAGGAATGGGGCCACCTGGGCCACTACTGGGCTCTGCCGCCAGAGACTCTATCTTCTCCACCCTCCTAGCATTGTGGGTGACCTCCACCAAAGACATAACATCATTACATTTAGTAATTACATTATTAACATCAGCTACACAAGCATTTGATATCGGCACATGCAAGGGGGCCTCCTCTCCTTCTGTAGGTGAAGAAGACCCCTGTACCTCCACTCCACCCTCCCCCTCCCTCTGTCCATCCACAAGTTGCCCAGATATTACCCCAACATCTGTAAACAGTACCTTGGTAGGTCCAGAGAGTTCCGTGGGAGCATCCTGGGTGCTTTTAGCAGGGCCATAGTAAGAAACAAGGGTACCTAAATCAGCACCCAACAACACCGCAGTGGGGATCTCCTCCGAGACTCCCACTTCTCTCATCCCACTTCTGGCACCCCAATCAATGAAAACATAGGCACGGGGTACTCGTGAGCAGGTCCCCCTGACTCCCGTGAGGGTAAAAAACTTTCCAGGGATGATGTCCCTTCTCTCTATCACCTCGGGTCTGACCAAAGTGACTTCGGCTCCTGTGTCCCAGAAACCAGTAACGATCCGGTGGCCCACGGTGACTGGCTGCAAGTTGGCGGTGGTTACCCGAGTTTTCCTGCGGACGAATAGCACGGAAGAAGGGTTGCTTGCCGGATGGCCAGGTGATGTCGTCTTCTTCTGCTCAGGGCACTGCGTCCTGAGATGTCTGGCTTCCCCACAGTTGTAGCATTTACATTTGTCAGTTAGGAAGGCCTTGGCTCCAGGAGATGCAGGTTCAGGCTGCTGAGGAACTTGGTTGGTAGGCAGAGGAGGGGTTGCCGTGTGCGATTTCCCTCCTTTCCAGCCATTCGGAGGAGCCTTGCGATGGTCAGATACCCGAGAGTGGATATAGGTATCTGCCAGTTCTGCTGCTGCTTTGGCAGAGGTTGGCTTTCGCTCCAGCACAAACTGTCTGACGTCTGTAGGACAGATGTGCAAAAGTTGATCTTCAATCATAAGATCTTCCAGGGATTCAAAGAATCGGCTTTCAAGCCTTTAGTCCACTGCTGGAATATGGTGCGTAAGCGACTTACCACATCCAGGTATGAGTCCCCAGGCCCCTTTTGCAAGGACCTAAAACTCTTCCGGTACACTTCCGGGGTTAGCTGAAACTTTTGGATGATTGCAGCTTTTATGGCCTCATAATCGTCGCCCTGCTCTTCTGACAGTTCGACATAAGCATCCAGGGCCTTGCCTCATAGCCCTGGCCTCAGGTACCGGGCCCATTGTGCTGGGGGCAGATGGTACTGACGGCAAGTTTTTTCAAACGACAGTAGATACACGTCAATGTCACTGTCCTTTTCCATAACTGGAAATTTGGCTGCCGGGGTCACTGGCAGAGAGGCATCCCTGTGCTCTAGGGATCCGAGGTTCTGAGCCTGTCGCTGCTGCTGGAGCCTAGCCATTTCCAATTCGTGCCGACGATCAGCATCCCTCTCAGCCTTGTGTTCCTCTCGCTCGGCCTGGAGTTCCAGAAACTGCAAGTACACCACAGGATCCGTCTCCCTGAGGTTTTGTAGAGTTTCTTGCATTTGAAGAGAGTCTATGATGGTTTCAGGCAATCTGATGCTGGCCTGCTCTTGTGGTGGCTTGGAGGTAACAATCCGTGGTATTCCAGTGTCAGTCTCTGCTTGCCCATCTGGTGGGGCCGCCTCTGACCCACTGGACTCTGGAGTACCGGAAACCCTTTCTGGTCCAGTTTCCCCCAGGTTCTGGTCTGCACTGATATTAAACTCCTGTAAGGCATGTATCAAGCCTTCACGATTTTTGCCACCGATGTCAATTCCTCTTCCTGTGCACTCAACAGTCTGTTCATTCTTGCTCATCTTTTTATATGCTGATAACCCAGACATGTTGCAAGCAGAAAAGATAGAACAGAAAGAAGAGATAGGAAGAAGGTGTAGGAAGGAGCTGTTGCTGTATGTCTCTCTTGAACAAACAAAAAAAAAAATCAAAAAAAATATGCACCAGCTTGTCTCTAAGGACTGTTTCCACAAAGGTTACAATCCTTCAGTGCAGAGCTAATTCCTAACAATGCACTGAATGCTCTCAATGCGAAACTATCCCGTTACGCTGCCAGCCAATATGTGACGAACGCGGGTGTGAGATCCTTGCCCTCCTCGCTAACTTGCAACAAAGGACCGGCCAACTGTCACTTACATAACAATGCCACTCTCAGCTGCGCCCAGCACAAAGATTTTCCAGCTTGCAGGACCACAATCTAGGTGCGAGCAGCCTGAGAGTGATTGTCACTGGGCTAATTACACAATTAACCCTTTAACTGCCACCACCCCCGTTTAAAAGACCGAGCCGGGGGAGACTCGTAATTTTAGCAATACCAATTATAATTTTAGAATAAGCGTCTGCCACACACGCTGCCACCACAGACAGGTCTGCTCAGAGTCTTACTCTACAACAGTAGCGCCCTTCAAGAGGCAGGTTCGTTTATAGCTTGCATTAAGAGCTTTAGAGACAAGGTTAACACTTTTCAACATAAGGGTTTATTATGAAAAGGTCAAAGTTGATGCAAATAAAACATTTACAGAAAAAAGATGTTTCAAAAGATAAAGACAATATACAGCCACAAAGCAATAAGGTAGAATTGGGAAGAAAGAATACTTGCAATTAATGTCCGAGGGTTGATCAGAGTTCGATCGATGAGCTAGGTAATCAGTTCTCAACTTGGCAGATGTTTCTTCTTGGATGGTAAAAGGAGAACTCACCATTGTCTTGGCATCTCCTCTTTTCTGTCAAATCAAAAGGGGTGTTGACAGCGACCAGTAACCAATCGTCTGGTCATCTTGTTTAGGGGTTGGTTGCTGGAAGGTGTCTACACTCATGACCACGTCCCAGGTAGATTTTGTGATACATATTCATATATCTGCATCTATAGCGTTTATAGACTCCAAATATCCATATGATTATTCAGTGTGAGATTTCCTTCAAAACAAGTATAAACATGCTATGTCTATAATGTATAGTCTGCTCAGGAGGAATAAGTGGTACCACTGGTTTCCCATATGACCTGACATAGGGATGTCTGGACTTGAAACGTTACATATTATCTGAGGAAACTAAATATGTCCATTTTATGGCTGTGCTATTACTACGTCGGAAGTTATGAAACATGCTGAGATTTCACACTTATTCCACTGTTTTAAGCTGGATGTGTATTTAGACATTTTTACAGCCGGGGCCTGTTGGGTCTCTGAATGGAGAGGGTGACAGTTTTACGACAGGCCTGAACACTCTGCCCTTTCAACAAGCTGTTTTTTACTGACCTAGCCTGGTTCTGTTTTCTCTGTTGAGATAACCTTTTCTGTTGAACTTAAAAAGCTTTGAATTCCTAAGACAAGGGAGGAGGGAGGAGGGAGTTCAGATTTCTCTGTAATGTTACATGGTTAGCCAAACTGTTATGGCTACTTCCACACAACATGGCAGCTAGCTACAGCTTTTCATGTCCCATACGTAATATCGTTACAATAATCACACTGGTTCTTATGGACGGCCCTCTGCTGCATGTGCAGCTGTTGCAGATTTGTAAAAGTTGAGTTCCAACTCGTGGACATGTCACAAATCAGGCAGTTTATGGGCAGGTGGAATTTCCACTGAGTTTCAGCCAACTGAACACTGCAGCCATTTTAGGCGGTCATACACAGCCAGACTCTTATGGCCTGCTTTAGAAAATCTTGCAAACCTGGGTACCAGTTTAATAAATGCTTCACCACCAAATTGAGGACATATGCCAGGCATGGCACATGTGTCAACAAAGGACAGACAGAAGGTTAGTGCCATTATCGCACACTACCATTTCTGGCTCAAACTTCTGTGGCTTGAACCACCTCTAGGCCTGCCCCTGCAGAGCTGAAAGAATCTCTGCTCTGCTGTGGCTCTTGTCCCATAGACAGACCATCTGAAGCACTGCATGGCATCTTTTAACCTAACTCTGTAAATGGCCCCTTGAACACTTAGGCAGTACTGGTGGTTCATAGGACAATCCAGCAGAGGAGGGCATGGAAGAGGAGGAGAGGGTGGAGCTGACAGATCTCGCATCATCACCACCAGCTGTATGGAGACGTGGTGGAAAAACAAGCTACAGCACTGAGCCCTATCCTTCATCCTTCCTAGTTGCAAGCAGAGTTACTGCTGTGCTGTGAGCGAAATATATCACCCCTGACCATGATTGCTGGACCACGAGTCAGCAGTAAAGTGAACCTTGCGGCTGACTGCCTTGCCGAATGATGTCAAAACATTGCCTTCCATGTGATGGTACAGAGCTGGAATGACCTTACATGAAAGAAATAGCAACTGGGAACCTGCCATTGTGGTACAGCGCATTCTGCAAATTCACTGAAGTGGGAAAAAAATGTACAAGCTGGAATTTAGATGCTGGGCATGTGGGTGGCAGGGAGTGTGTTGCTTTTTGCACTGCAGAATCTGGGGCAGAGACTTTTGCCTGCTATACTCTACAGCTGGTGATGTGCTGCTGACATATATGTTGCAAGGACCTGTGATACCCTTTGCTATATCATCATCCATGTCAGTGGAGGCTGCTGAGTGGTGGGAGGTTAAATGCCTTGTCAAGCGTGTGGTACTCAAATGGCTGGTGCGGCAGAGATTGCAAATTGCAACAGTGTGATCGGATGCACATGTGCTAAAAAAGGCCCACACAGCTGAGCTGTGGGAGTGGGCAGGGAGATAACAGCTCCACCGTATTCTGATGGAATAGGGTGGATGCTCTCTACTTTTCCTGCCTCTGGAGGACATCCTGCCTCGTTGGGGTTGTTTCACCCCCTCATTTTCCTCCTCTGCTCTATTTGGCACCCAAGTCTCATCAGTGACCTCATCATCATCATTATCTCCTCCATCCTCATCATCACTGGAGCCAACTTGGCAATACCCTGCAGCTGGGGGAACATGACTGTCAATATGTTGTTTATCAGTGTTCTCCCCTCTCTGTAGGATCATGTTACTCCCTCTACCTCAAAACCAACATCAGAATCACATAATGTCTGTGCATCCTCAAGAAGCAAGTGGCTGAAGCTGTGTTCAAATAATTCAGCTGACTCCTCCATGCATGATGCTGCGGTAGGAGTAGCTGTGGACAAGGATACAGAATAAGCTGCTCTGGCAGCTGTGGTGGACTGCGTACTAGTTCCAGCTTGGGTCATAGAGAATGGGGAGGATGGTTTAGTAAGCCAGTCCACCACCTCCTCTACGTACTGCAGCTGGATAGCACAAGCAACATCACTAAACAGAGACAAAGGTGCCCTGCCTGAGGATGGCCCATGTCCAACTTTGCCTGTGGACACAGATGTTGCTGGCCCCCTCATAGTGGCATGGGAACGTCTGCCTCTAATTGTTGGCCTCCCAGATATGATGGCAAATAAAAAAAAGGGGGGCAGGCAGGGGACAAAAAAAAACAAAAGCATGCAGCAACCAAAAAAAGGGTATACGGCACTGTATACAGCACTAAATGTTATGTAATACTGTGTTAAATACTGCACTACACTAACACACTACACTGACACACTATTCTCACACACACTATACTAACACCAAACTCTACAATCAGAGTCACAATAAATGAACACACTAACTGCTAGTAGCAAACTGAACCCTGCTCTATCTCCACTCCAACACACTTTTCCATGGGAAGTTACCTTTTATGGTATGGGGTGGGACTATAAGCACTGAGCCGTGATTGGAGAAACTAATCATCACTTTGTCCATGAGGGCTCTGACAGTGCTAATTGTCAGGTGCAAGGCGGTCAGGTGCAAGGCTTCATCCAATTAGGGCCCTAGAGTGCACTAAGAAGCATGCAGTGCATTGTGGGGTGCTCGCCGGGCAAACATCCCGCTGAGCTACCCGCAAATTCAGCTGTTTGCAAAGTTCGGGCCAAACTCTTGCTCAGCTCAAATTATTCACCCATCTCTAGTTACATAGTTAATCTGGTTGAAAAAAGACACAAGTCCATCCAGTTCAACCAACAGCAAAGAAAAAAAAACACACACACAAGAAATCGAAAACCTCCAAATACACTGTCCTTTACCCACAGTTGATCCAGAGGAAGGCAAAAAAACAAAACAAAACAATAACGCATGATACAATTTGTTCCTGCGGGGGAGGGGGGATTCCTTTCTGATCCCCCAAGAGGCAACCGGATAGTCCCTAGATGAACTTTTCCTATAAATATTGGTATCCAGTTATTATGTGCATTTAGGAAAGAATCCAGGTCTTTTTTAAAACAATCTATTGAGCTGGCCAGAACCAGATCCTGAGGAAGTCTGTACCACATCTTTACAGCTCTTACTGTGAAGAAGCCTTTCCGCATTTGAAGATTATTTTTTTTTCCTCCAGACGTTAAGAGTGCCCCCTTGTCTCCTCAGTGATGTTTACTATATGGACCACTTATGTATTAATAGATGTTGATCATATCTCCCCTTACTCGCCTCTTCTCAAGAGAGAATACATTAATTTCAGCTAATCTTTCCCTATCTCTCCTTCATGCCTCTTATCAGTTTGGTTGCCCAAAACTGAAGTGCATTTTCCAGATGAGGTCTTTCTAATGATTTGTACAGAGGCAAAATGATAGCTCTCTCTCTCTGCAATGCATACCTCTTTTAATACAAGAAAGGGTTTTGCTTGTTTTGAAACATATTTTAGCCCCCAAGTGCATAACTTTACTCTTATAAATATCAAATCTCATTTGCCACATAGTCGCCCAATTAAACAGTGCATTGAAGTCGGCATGTAAGTTGGAGACATCCAGTTGTAGACTTTACCTTACACATTAACCGTAAGTGGGTAACTGTCAAATGCTTTTGCAAAATCCAAGTATACTTTATGCTACTCTTTTGTCTAAGGCTTTCCTTACATCCTCATAAAAAGAAATCAGATTTGTTTGATAACTTCTGCCTTTCATGAATTCATGCTGGCTATTGCTTAAAATGTTTTTTTTTCTAGCAAAAGCTCATCTATATGGCCTTTTTTACCCACCTCAAATCCGGACACTTTCATCCCCTTCCAGTCCAGGCAAATTTTACTCTTTCAGCACTGTCGCGCGCCTGAGTAATTGTCAATCAAAGTGTAACACCGTACCAAATTTACATTTTTGTTACATTTGAGACAGATAGATCTTTCTTTTGGTAGTATTTAATCACCACAGTTTTTTTATTTTTTGCTATATAAACAAAAAAAAATGAAACATTTTGAAAAACACTTTTATAATAGAAACAATAGAGTCTACAAACTACAATATATATATCTGAAAATTGATCAGTCCTGATGTATTGACTGCCTTTCTCATTTTTTTAGTATTACATAGTAGGTGAAGTTGAAAACAGACACAAGTCCATCAAGTCCAACCTATGTGTGTGATTATATGTCAGCATTACATTGTATATCCCTGTATGATGCTGTCATTCAGGTGCTTATCTAATAGTTTTTTGAAACTATTGATGCTCTCCGCTGAGACCACTGCCTGTGGAAGGGAATTCCACATCCTTGCCACTCTTATAGTAAAGAACCCTCTATGTAGTTTAAGGTTAAAACTCTTTTCTTCTAATTTTAATGAGTGGCCATGTGTCTTGTTAAACTCCCTTCCGCAAACAAGTTTTATCCCTTTTGTGGGGTCACCAGTACAGTATTTATAAATTGAAATCATATCCCCTCTCAAGTGTCTCTTCTCCAGAGAGAATACTTTCAGTGCTCGCAACCTTTCCTCATAACTAATATCCTCCAGACCCTTTCTTAGCTTAGTTGCTCTTCTTTGTACTCGCTCCATTTCCAGTAAATTCTTCCTGAGGACTGGTGCCCAGAACTGGACAACATACTCTATGTGCGGCCAGACCAGAGTCTTGTAGAGAGGGAGAATTATTGTTTTATCTCTGGAGTTGATTCCCTTTTTAATGCATGCCAATATTCTGTTTGCTTTGTTAGCAGCAGCTTGGCATTACATGCCATTGCTGAGCCTATCATCTACTAGGACCCACAGGTCCTTTCCCATCCTAGATTCCCCTAGAGGTTCTCCCCCCAGTGTATAGATTGCATTCATATTTTTGCCACCTAAATGCATTATTTTACATTTTCCTACATTAAACCTCATTTGCCATGTAGTTGCCCACCCCATTAATTTGTTCAGGTCTTTTTGCAAGGTTTCCACATCCTGCAGAGAAGTTCTTGCCCTGCTTAGCTTAGTATCATCCGCAAATACAGAGATTGAACAGTTTACCCCATCCTCCAGGTCGTTTATGAACAAAATAAATGGGCTTGGTCCCAGCACAGAACCCTGGGGGACCCCACTACCCACCTCTGACAGGTGGGTTCAGAGTACTCCCCATTTATCACCACCCTCTGAACTCGCCCTTGTAGCCAGTTTTCAATCCATGTACTCACCCTATGGTTCATGCCAATGGACCTTATTTTGTACAGTAAACGTTTATGGGGAACTGTGTCAAATGCTTTTGCAAAATCCAGATACACCACGTCTACGGGCCTTCCTTTATCTAGATGGCAACTCATCTTCTCATAGAAGGTTAATAGATTGATTTGGCAAGAACGATTCTTCATGAATCCATGCTGATTACTGCTAATGATAACGTTCTCATTACTAAAATCTTGTATATAGTCCCTTATCATCCCCTCCAAGAGCTTGCATACTATTGATGTTAGGATAACTGGTCTGTAATTCCCAGGGATGTATTTTGGGCATTTTTTAAATATTGGTGCTACATTGGCTTTTCTCCAATCACCTGGTACCATTCCAGTCAGTAGATTGTCAGTAAAAATTAGGAACAATGGTCTGGCAATTACCTGACTAAGTTCCCTAAGTACCCTTGGATGCAAGCCATCTGGTCCCTGTGATTTATTAATGTTAAGTTTCCCAAGTCTAATTTTAATTCTGTCCTCTGTTAACCATGGAGGTGCTTCCTGTGATGTGTCATAAGGATAAACACTGCAGTTTTGGTTACTGAAGCCCCCCGATTCCCTAGTGAAGACTGAGGAGAAGAATACATTCAATACCTTAACTATCTCCCCATTCTTTGTAACCAGATGTCCTTCCTCATTCTTTATGGGGCCAATATGGTCTGTCCTCCCTTTTTTACTGTTTACATACTTAAAGAATTTCCTGGGATTTTTTTTGCTCTCCTCTGCTATGTGTCTTTCGTGTTCTATCTTAGCCACCCTAATTGCACCCTTACATTTCTTGTTGCATTCTTTATAAAGTCTAAATGCTGATAATAGTCCCTCAACCTTGTTTTTTTAAGGCCTTCTACTTTGCTTTTATATGCATTTTTACATTGGAGTTAAGCCATCCAGGACTTTTGTTCGCTCTTTTAAATTTTTTACCCAATGGGATGCATTGGTTAATGCCCTTATTAAATATGCTCTTAAAGCAAACCCATCTCTCCTCCATGTTCTTTGTTCCTAAGATTTTATCCCAATTCATGCCTTATAACAAGGTTCATAGTTTAGGGAAGTTGGCTCTTTTGAAATTCGGTGTCTTTGTATTCCCCTTATGTTTCCTATTTGTGTGATTTATGCTAAAGCCAATTGACCTGTGATTGCTGTTTCCTAAATTGCCCCGTATTTCCACATCCGTGATCAGGTCTGTATTGTTGGTAATTGTTATGTATTTTTTGAGACCCTAAAATGCCAGGACAGTACAAATATTCCCCCACATGACTCCTTTTTTGGAAAGTAGACAGTCCAAGGTACCAGGAACCAGCCGAGATTCAAACCATGTATGGGCAGGTTGATTGTACCTAAGTTGATCGATCGGTCAACTTGGGTACAACTAGCCTGTCGGGTAGTAGCTATAGCGGGTTCAAGCTATATCCGCTAGCAATAAGCACTCTGTGTCAGTACGGTTTTTAAGGCAGGGCAAAAGGAGCATCTGCCCTGGGCCCCATCATTGTTGTGGGGCCCAAAGCAGCTGCCTCATACTTGCCAACTATCCCAGTTTAAATTCCCTTATCCCTTGAAGTTTTAGTCCCGTGTTGTGTCTCGATATCTCAGTGTAAAGTTCTGTTGCTGCTGCCCAGCTCTGCTCTTTTGCCATGTACAGATGACTCACCTGCAGACCCTGTGTTTACATGTAAATAACCTGCATTGATATGTAAATAGTTGTGTACCACGGCATTGATATGTAAATAGAGGTGGCATTCATATGTATATCATGTCCCCCTGAGGTCATATCTACCATCACTTCTGCTGAATGCTGCCCACTGGGGAGGTAAAGGGGCATGCTTGAAAGTCCTGCCTACAACTATAGCCATTAAGCCTAACATCAGCCTGTTCTGCAAAGGTAAGCAAATTGGAGGTGGAACCCTTCTTCAAAATAACATGGTGCCACAGCATCCTGAATTTTGGTGCATGTGAATATGCACATCTCAGCCGATGCATGAGGGGGTCATTAATGGCACTGCTGTGTATCTGCTAAAGGGCAGCATGTTTCTGTGGTGTCTGGAAAATGATTTTGCATATATTCCTGACACACACAAATGTGAACGTAAATGTGTCCTCCCTTAAAAAGGGAGGACAGACCATATTGGCCCCATAAAGAATGAGGAAGGACATCTGGTTACAAAAGATGGGGAGATGGGGAAGGTATTGAATTTATTCTTCTCCTCGGTCTTCACAAGGGAATTGAGGGGCTTCAGAAACCAAAACTGCAGTGTTTATGACACATGACAGGAAGCACTTCTATGGTTAACAGAGGACAGAATTAAAATTAGACTTGGGAAACTTAACATTGATAAATCACCGGGACCAGAGGGCTTGCACCCGAGGGTACTTAGGGAACTCAGTCAAGTAATCGCCAGACCATTGTTCCTAATTTTTACTGACAGTCTACTGACTGGAATGGTACCAGCTGATTGGAGAAAAGCCAATGTAGCACCAATATTTAAAAAGGGCCCAAAATACATCCCTGGGAATTACAGACCAGTTATCCTAACATCAATAGTATGTAAACTCTTGGAGGGGATGATAAGGGACTATATACAAGATTTTAGTAATGAGAACGGTATCATTAGCAGTAATCAGCATGGATTCATAAGGAATTGTTCTTGCCAAACCAATCTATTAACCTTCTATGAGGAGGTGAGTTGCCATCTAGATAAAGGAAGGCCTATAGATGTGGTGTATCTGGATTTTGCAAAAGCATTTGACACAGTTCCCCATAAACATTTACTGTACAAAATAAGGTCCATTGGCATAGACCATAGGTGAGTACATGGGTTGAAAAATGTCTACAAGGGCGAGTTCAGAGGGTGGTGATAAATGGCTAGTACTCGGAATGGTCAGGGGTGGGTAGTGGGGTCCCCCAGGGTTCTGTGCTGGGACCAATTCTGTTTAATTTGTTCATAAACGACCTGGAGGATGGGGTAAACAACTCAATCTCTGTATTTGTGGATGATACTAAGCTAAGCAGGGCAATAACTTCTCCGCAGGATGTGGAAACCTTGCAAAAAGATCTGAACAAATTATTGGGGTGGGCAACTACATGGCAAATGAGGTTCAATGTAGAAAAATGTAAAATAATGCATTTGGGTGGTAAAAATATGAAAGCAATCTTTACAATGGGGGGAGAACCTCTGGGGGAATCTAGGATGGAAAAGGACCTTGGGGTCCTAGTAGATGATAAGCTCAGCAATGGTATACAATGCTAAGCTGCTGCTAACAAAGCAAACAGAATATTGGCATGCATTAAAAGTGGGATTAATTTCAGAGATAAAATGATAATTCTCCCGCTCTACAAGACTCTGGTCCGGCCGCACCTAGAGTATGCTGTCCAGTTCTGGGTACCAGTCCTCAGGAAGGATGTACTGGAATAGGGATGAGCCGAACACCCCCCTGTTCGGTTCGCACCAGAACATGCGAACAGGAAAAAAGTTCGCTCGAACACGCGAACACCGTTAAAGTCTATGGGACACGAACATGAATAATCAAAAGTGCTAATTTTAAAGGCTTATATGCAAGTTATTGTCATAAAAAGTGTTTGGGGACCTGGGTCCTGCCCCAGGGGACATGGATCAATGCAAAAAAAAGTTTTAAAAACGGCCGTTTTTTCAGGAGCAGTGATTTTAATAATGCTTAAAGTCAAACAATAAAAGTGTAATATCCCTTTAAATTTCGTACCTGGGGGGTGTCTATAGTATGCCTGTAAAGGGGCGCATGTTTCCTGTGTTTAGAACAGTCTGACAGCAAAATGACATTTGGAAGGAAAAAACTCATTTAAAACTACTCGCGGGCCGGCTATTGCATTGCCGACAATACACATAGAAGTTCATTGATAAAAACGGCATGGGAATTCCCCCCAGGGAAACCCCGAACCAAAATTAAAAAAAAAAAAAATGACGTGGGGGGGTCCCCCTAAATTCCATACCAGGCCCTTCAGGTCTGGTATGGATATTAAGGGGAACCCCGGCCAAAATTAAAAAAAAAAATGACGTGGGGTTCCCCCTAAATTCCATACCAGACCCTTCAGGTCTGGTATGGATTTTAAGGGGAACCCCGCGCCAAAAAAAAAAAAAAAAACGGCGTGGGGTCCCCCCAAAAATCCATACCAGACCCTTATCCGAGCACGCAACCTGGCAGGCCGCAGGAAAAGAGGGGGGGACGAGAGTGCGGCCCCCCCCTCCTGAACCGTACCAGGCCACATGCCCTCAACATTGGGAGGGTGCTTTGGGGTAGCCCCCCAAAACACCTTGTCCCCATGTTGATGAGGACAAGGGCCTCATCCCCACAACCGTGGCCGGTGGTTGTGGGGGTCTGCGGGCGGGGGGCTTATCGGAATCTGGAAGCCCCCTTTAACAAGGGGACCCCCAGATCCCGGCCCCCCCCCTGTGTGAAATGGTAAGGGGGTACTTACCCCTACCATTTCACTAAAAAACTGTCAAAATAGTTAAAAATGACAAGAGACAGTTTTTGACAATTCCTTTATTTAAATGCTTCTTCTATCTTCCTTCATCTTCTTCTGGTTCTTCTGGCTCTTCTGGTTCTTCCTCCGGCGTTCTCGTCCAGCATCTTCTCCGCGGCGTCTTCTATCTTTTTCTCCTCGGGCCGCTCCGCACCCATGGCATTGGGGGGGAGGCTCCCGCTCTTCTCTTCATCTTCTTCTTCATCCTCTTCTCTTCTTCATCTTCTTCATCTTCATCTTCTCTTCTTTTCTTCTGCGGGCCGCTCCGCATCCATGCATGGAGGGAGGCTCCCGCTGTGTGACGGCTTCTCCTCGTCTGACGGTTCTTAAATAACGGGGGGCGGGGCCACCCGGTGACCCCGCCCCCCTCTGACGCACGGTGACTTGACGGGACTTCCCTGTGACGTCACGGGGAATGCCACAGGGAAGTCCCGTCATGTCCCGTGCGTCAGAGGGGGGCGGGGTCACCGGGTGGCCCCGCCCCCCGTTATTTAAGAACCGTCAGACGAGGAGACGCCGTCACACAGCGGGAGCCTCCCTCCATGCATGGATGCGGAGCGGCCCGCAGAAGAAAAGAAGAGAAGATGAAGATGAAGAAGATGAAGAAGAGAAGAGGATGAAGAAGAAGATGAAGAGAAGAGCGGGAGCCTCCCCCCCAATGCCATGGGTGCGGAGCGGCCCGAGGAGAAGAAGATAGAAGACGCCGCGGAGAAGATGCTGGACGAGAACGCCGGAGGAAGAACCAGAAGAGCCAGAAGAACCAGAAGAAGATGAAGGAAGATAGAAGAAGCATTTAAATAAAGGAATTGTCAAAAACTGTCTCTTGTCATTTTTAACTATTTTGACAGTTTTTTAGTGAAATGGTAGGGGTAAGTACCCCCTTACCATTTCACACAAGGGGGGGGCCGGGATCTGGGGGTCCCCTTGTTAAAGGGGGCTTCCAGATTCCGATAAGCCCCCCGCCCGCAGACCCCCACAACCACCGGCCACGGTTGTGGGGATGAGGCCCTTGTCCTCATCAACATGGGGACAAGGTGTTTTGGGGGGCTACCCCAAAGCACCCTCCCAATGTTGAGGGCATGTGGCCTGGTACGGTTCAGGAGGGGGGGGGGGGCCGCACTCTCGTCCCCCCCTCTTTTCCTGCGGCCTGCCAGGTTGCGTGCTCGGATAAGGGTCTGGTATGGATTTTTGGGGGAACCCCACGCCGTTTTTTTTTTTTTTTTTTGGCGCGGGGTTCCCCTTAAAATCCATACCAGACCTGAAGGGTCTGGTATGGAATTTAGGGGGAACCCCACGTCATTTTTTTTTTTAATTTTGGCCGGGGTTCCCCTTAATATCCATACCAGACCTGAAGGGCCTGGTATGGAATTTAGGGGGACCCCCCCACGTCATTTTTTTTTTTTTTTAATTTTGGTTCGGGGTTTCCCTGGGGGGAATTCCCATGCCGTTTTTATCAATGAACTTCTATGTGTATTGTCGGCAATGCAATAGCCGCGGGTAGTTTTAAATGTGTTTTTTCCTTCCAAATGTCATTTTGCTGTCAGACTGTTCTAAACACGGGAAACATGCGCCCCTTTACAGGCATACTATAGACACCCCCCAGGTACGAAATTTAAAGGGATATTACACTTTTATTGTTTGACTTTAAGCATTATTAAAATCACTGCTCCTGAAAAAACGTCCGTTTTTAAAACTTTTTTTTGCATTGATACATGTCCCCTGGGGCAGGACCCGGGTCCCCAAACACTTTTTATGACAATAACTTGCATATAAGCCTTTAAAATTAGCACTTTTGATTTCTCCCATAGACTTTTAAAGGGTGTTCCGCGGCATTCGAATTTGCCGCGAACACCCCAAATTGTTCGGTGTTCGGCGAACTTGCGAACAGCTAATGTTCGAGTCGAACATAAGTTCGACTCGAACTCAAAGCTCATCCCTATACTGGAAATGGAGTGAGTACAAAGAAGAGCAACAAAGCTAACAAAGGGTCTGGAGGATATTAGTTATGAGGAAAGGTTGCGAGCACTGAACTTATTCTCTCTGGAGAAGAAAAGCTTGAGAGGTTATTTGATTTCAATATACAAATACCATACTGGTGACCCCACAATAGGGATAAAACTTTTTCGCGGAAGGGAGTTTAACAAGACTTGTGGCCACTCATTAAAATTAGAAAAAAAGAGTTTTAACCTTAAACTACATAGAGGGTTCTTTACTGTAAGAGCGGCGAGGATGTGGAATTCCCTTCCACAGGCGGTGGTCTCAGCGGGGGGCAATGATAGTTTCAAGAAACTATTAGATAAGCGCCTGAATGACCGCAACACACAGGGATATACAATGTAAAACTGACATATAATCACACAGATAGGTTGAACTTGATGGACTTGTGTCTTTTTTCGACCTCACCTACTATGTAACTATGTAACTATGTAACTATGAACACAGGCTAAATGTCTCAGTTACATTGGTGGTCAGTGTAAATCTGCTCATTACATTGGGGCTTGATGTACACGCTCGAGTGCACGTAGGTCTGCGAGTGCACATAGGTCTGCGAGTGCACGTAGGTCTGCAAGTGCATGTAGGTATGGGAGTGGTCTGCGAGTGCACGTAGTTCTGCGAGTGCACGTAGGTCTGCGAGTGGTCTGCGAGTGCACATAGGTCTGTGAGTGCACGTAGGTCTGCGAGTGCACGTAGTTCTGCGAGTGGTCTGCGAGTGCATGTAGGTCTGCGAGTACCTGTGTATTGTCTTGTTGAGTACCTGTGTATTGTCTTGTTGAGTACCTGTGTATTGTCTTGTTGAGTATTAGTGTCAGGAAGCTAGTTGTTAGGTAATTTGGACAGAGTATAATTCCCAATCCTCTTTAAATTTAATAGGTACGATGCCTGGCGGGTGTGGAGAGGTGACTTGTTGTACATCTTGCGGCATGTATGCGTTCCTTGATCATCCGATCAAGGGTGAATACTGCTGTGCAAAATGTAAGCGCATTGTTTCCCTGGAAGCCCAGGTTCTGAATCTGGGGAAGCAACTGTCAGCACTGAGAAGTCCCTCCATACTGAAGGAGAGCCAGGAACGTACACGGTAGGTGCCGGCTGGGGCCAGCACAGAGGCGGGTGGAGACACAGAGGTGCAGGCACTAGCAAAGAGTAGATGGGTGACCGTCAGGAAGGGTAGAGGGAGAAGTGCCAGGGAGGCCGATCCAGGGCTGGAGCATCCCAATAAGAAAGCATCCCATTGAGTGACATTGGTGAAACCAGTCAGGAACCAGCACTGCTGGAGCTGAGGGACTCTCCTAGCTGCCGGGGGAAGAACTCCTCCAGTGAGAGTGGGGGGGAAGCGAAGGGAAAGGAAAATCAGATTCTGGTGGTAGGGGACTCAATTCTTAGAAGGACAGAGAGGCCAATCTGTAACAAAGACCTGAAGCGCCGGACAGTATGTTGTCTACTGGGCGCTCGGGTTCGGCACATCACGGATCTGGTGGACAGATTACTGGGAGGGGCTGGGGAAAACCCAGCTGTCATGGTGCACGTTGGCACCAATGACAAAGTCAGAGGCAGATGAAGTGTCCTAAAGAACGATTTTAGAGACTTAGGAGCTAAATTCAGGAAAAGGACTTCCAAGGTAGTATTCTCAGGAATACTACCGGTACATCGAGCCACACCAGAAAGGCAGAGGGAGATTAGGGAAGTAAACTAGTGGCTGAAGAGCTGGTGTAGTAAGGAGGGGTTTGGGTTCCTGGAGGACTGGGCTGACTTCTCAATCGATAACCGGTACTATAGAAGGGACGGACTGCACCTAAATGAGGAGGGTGCAGATGAGCTGAGAATGAAGATGGCCAAAAAGTTAGAGGGGTTTTTAAACTAGGCGATGGGGGGGAGGGTCCAGAGGTAGAGATATTTAGCGCGGAACATATTCCAGACGGTAGTATTGGGGGCATTAGTGGTAGGTTGACCAAAGCACATAAACCCAAGGTAAGTATAGTAGCAAGTTCTAGTTGCAATCTCGGAACACCCAATAAGAGGATAATATGCGACCGGCCTAAACTACGTAGCATGTTCACCAATGCCAGGAGCCTGGCGGACAAGATGGGTGAGCTAGAGATACTGTTGTACGAGGAGGATTTGGATTTTGTGGGAATTTCAGAGACCTGGTTCAACAGCTCTCATGATTGGCTGGCAAACATTCAAGGGTATACCCTTTATCACAAGGATAGAGAGGGTAAAAAAGGGGGAGGGGTATGCCTATTTATCAAGAATAATGTACAAGTGAATGTGAGAGATGACATCACTAAGGGAGCTAGGGAGGAGGTGGAATCCTTATGGGTGGAGCTCCAAAGGGATGAAGCTAAGGGGAAAATAATACTGGGGGTATGCTATAGGCCCCCTAACCTGAGGGAGGAAGGGGACACAGATCTCCTATCACAATTTGGATTAGCAGCAAGGATGGGAAGTGTTATCATAATGGGGGATTTTAACTATCCAGACATAGACTAGGCGGAGGGAACCGCACATTCATCTAAGGCTCGCCAGTTCCTAAATGTCTTGCAGGACAATTTTATGGGTCAGATGGTAGACGCACCAACTAGAAATAAAGCGTTACTGGATCTACTGATGACCAACAATACAGACCTGATCACGGATGTGGAAATATGGGGCAATTTAGGTAACAGCGATCACAGGTCAATTGGCTTCAGTATAAATCACACAAATAGGAAACATAAGGGGAATACAAAGACACTGAATTTCAAAAGAGCCAACTTCCCTAAACTACGAGCCTTGCTAGAAGGCATAAATTGGGATAAAATCTTAGGAACAAAGAACAGGAGAGATGAGTTTGCTTTAAGAGCATATTAAATAAGGGCATTAGCCAATGCATCCCATTGGGTAATAAATTTAAAAGAGCGAACAAAAGTCCTGGATGGCTTAACTCCAATGTAAAAATGCATATAAAAGCAAAGGAGAAGGCCTTCAAAAAATACAAGGTTGAGGGATCATCATCAGCATTCAGATTTTATAAAGAATGCAACAAGAAATGTAAGGGTGCAATAAGGACGGCTAAGATAGAACATGAAAGACACATAGCGGAGGAGAGCAAAAAAAATCCCAAGAAATTTTTTAAGTATGTAAACAGTAAAAAAGGGAGGACAGACCATATTGGCCCCATAAAGAATGTGGAAGGACATCTGGCTACAAAGGATGGGGAGAATCGGGGGGCTTCAGTAACCAAAACTGCAGTGTTTATCCTTATGACACATCACAGGAAGCACCTCCATGGTTAACAGAGGGCAGAATTAAAATTAGACTTGGGAAACGTAACATTAATAAATCACCTTGTACCTGAGGGTACTTAGGGAACTCAGTTAAGTAATTGCCAGACCATTGTTCCTAATTTTTACTGACAGTCTACTGACTGGAATGGTACCAGCTGATTGGAGAAAAGCCAAGGTAGCACCAATATTTAAAAAGGGCACAAAATACATCCCTGGGAATTACAGACCAGTTAGCCTAACATCAATAGTATGCAAACTCTTGGAGGGGATGATAAGGGACTATATACATGATTTTAGTAACGAGAACTTAATCATTAACAGTAATCAGCATAGATTTGTGAAGAATCGTTCTTGCCAAACCAATCTATTAACCTTCTATGAGGAGGTGAGTTGCCATCTAGATAAAGGAAGGCCCATAGATGTGGTGTATCTGGATTTTGCAAAAGCATTTGACACAGTTCCCCATAAACGTTTACTGTACAAAATAAGGTCCGTTGGCATGGACCATAGGTTGAGTACATGGATTGAAAACTGGCTACAAGGGCGAGTTCAGAGGGTGGTGATAAATGGGGAGTACTCGGAATGGTCAGGGGTGGGTAGTGGGGTCCCCAAGGGTTCTGTGCTGGGACCAATCCTATTTAATTTATTCATAAACAACCTGAAGGATGGGGTAAACAATTCAATCTCTGTATTTGCGGACAATACTAAGCTAAGCAGGGCAATAACTTCTCCGCAGGATGTGGAAACCTTGCAAAATGATCTGAACAAATTTATGGGGTGGGCAACTACATGGCAAATGAGGTTTTATGTAGAAAAATGTAAAATAATGCATTTGGGTGGCAAAAATATGAAGGTTATTTATACACTGGGGGGAGAACCCCTGGGGGAATCTAGGATGGGAAAGGACCCGGAGGTCCTAGTAGATGATAGGCTCAGCAATGGCATGCAATGCCAAGCTGCTGCTAACAAAACAAACAGAATATTGGCATGCATTAAAAAGGGGATCAACTCCAGAGACAAAACAATGATTCTCCCGCTTTACAAGACTCTGGTCCGGCCGCACCTAGAGTATGCTGTCCAGTTCTGGGCACCAGTCCTCAGGAAGGATGTGCTGGAAATGGAGCAAGTACAAAGAAGGTCAACAAGGCTAATAAAGGGTCTGGAGGATATTAGTTATGAGGAAAGGTTGCGAGCACTGAACTTATTTGAGACGGGATATGATTTCAATATACAAATACCATACTGGTGACCCCACAATAGGGATAAAACTTTTTCGCGGAAGGGAGTTTAACAAGACTCGTGGCCACTCATTAAAATTAGAAGAAATGAGGTTTAACCCTAAACTACGTAGAGGGTTCTTTACTGTAAGAGCGGCAAGGATGTGGAATTCCCTTCCACAGGCAGTGGTCTCAGCGGGGAGCATCGATAGTTTCAAGAAACTATTAGATAAGCACCTGAAGGACCGCAACATACAGGGATATGCAATGTAATACTGACATATAATCACACATATGGGTTGGACTTGATGGACGTGTGTCTTTTTTCAACCCCACCTACTATGTAACTATATGTAACTATGTAAATATGAACGCAGGCTAAATGTCTCAGTTACATTGGTGGTCAGTGTAAATCTGCTCATTACATTGGGGCTTGATGTACAATCCTTTCATTCACACTAGTGACCAGTGTGAAGGTCCCCCTTACATTGGTGGTCAGTGTAAATCCCTTTTTACATTGGTGGTTACTGTGAATGCTCTGTTTACATTAGTGGTCAGTGTAAATCCCCATTACATTGGTGGCCAGTGTAGAAAATCCTCTTTATATTGTTACTCGTTAAAAACTGCATTTGTGCTCAGTTTCGAATCCTCCCTTTCATTGGTGGTCCATATAGAAGCCCCCTTTAAATAGGTGGTGAGTGTAAATCCCACTTACATTGGTGGCCAGTGTGGAAATCCCCCTTTATTGGCTGTTGAAGTAAAATCCCCCATTACATTGGTTGTCAGTGTATATTCTTCATAACATTGGTGATCAGTGTACATTTCCCTTTACATTGGTGGTAAGTGCAGAATTGTCCTTACACTGGTGGTCATTGTAAATCCCCCTTTACATTGGTGGTCAGTGTAAATCCCCCCTAACATTGGTGGTCAGTGTAAAAGTGTCACCTTACACTGGTGGTCAGTACAAAGCTCCTCGACAATGGTTGTCAGTGCAAATCCCCCCTTATATGGAGGTCATTGTATATTCCCCCTTACACTGGTGGTTGGTGTAAATGCTCTAATTATATTGGTGTCAGTGTAGAAATCCCTCTTTTCTATTGGTGGGTGGCGTCAAATCCCCCGTTACATGGTGGTCCATGCAAATTCCCCCTCACATTGATGGTCAGTGTAAATCCCCCTCTCATTGGTGGTCATTGTAAATTCCCTATTACATTGTTAGAATCCTCCACTATATACTTGCCAAAGATTTCCAGCTTTGCTCTACATGATTCGAATTTGCCACAGTGTACTGCCTCCTAACTAATCCCATCCCCCCACCACTGTTACTAATCCCATCAACCCCCCAGCATTGCCACTGATCACCCCCCCCCAGCATTGCCACTGATACCAGGAATCCTAGGATAATGCTGTGCACTAACCTCTTGCAACCAATCATTGAGCGGTAAGGATATGCAGTAACCTCTAGGAACCAATCAGTGAGCAGTAATAATGTGCAGTAACCTCTAGCAACCAGTTAGTGAGTGGTATAGATTTCCAGTAACCTCTAGCAATCAATCAGTGAGCCGTATTGATGTACACTAATCTCTAGCAACCAATCAACAAACAGAAGTCAAGTGCTGTAACCTCTAGAAAATAAACAGTGAGCCATGTAACCTCTAGCAGCCAGTCAGTGAGCGGTAATGATGCACTGTAACCTCTGGGAACCAATCACAATCACTGCCTGATCTGATTCAGTAAACTGATTTTGAGTCTAACTGCTATTTATTGTATGTCTAAGCCTAGGTTCAGACTAGTGCGATGCAGGAACCAGCACGATTACAGCGCCGGTTCCCGCATTGCTTCTCTCCTGCAGGCAGTTTACACTGCCCTCTGTGAACCTCTGCGGATGTCAATACGTTGTTAATGACACCCCCAGAACGGTTCACAGATGATGGTGTGAACTGTGGTTTCATACAGGAATCGGATCGCATGGGTGATAACACCCATGCAATCCGATTCCAGTGCGAGGAAAAACAAGTCCTTGCACCTTTTTTTGTGCAAATCCAATGCGAGTTCAGTTGTATGGCTGAACTCGCATTGCTCAGACATCGCATTTGATCGACACCTGCTGTGCGGATGCGACTCACATGCGATGTCTGAGATCGCACTAGTCTGAACCTAGGCTTAAAGCATGTGGAGAGCGAAATTGCATGGAAGAGGGGGCCCAAGAAAATGTTTGCCCAGGGTCCAGTCGATATTAAAGACGGCCCTGCTCTGTGTTCTCCCATCCGGGGCAGCTCCCCCCGTCCAGAGACCACGATAGCTCCGCAGGATGGATTCCCCTATGAATACTGACTGTGTTCTTAGGGGAATCAAGCGATTTTCTTTCTTGCAACCCATGGTTGCAGGAAAAAAAACATATATGACCGGGCTTAAGAGGCATGGTGAGTTTCTTGAAGTTGTAATTTTTTCCTCGCAGTTTTTTGGAAAATTAAGAAATTGAATAAAATTTGTTTCTTTTTCACAAAGTTGCCATTTTAGCAAGCTATTTCTCACACACATCATAGGCATACTTGCAATTACACACCAAAAATTATTCTGCTATGCCACCTGAGTATGAGGATACCACATTTGTGAGACCTTTTCACAGCTTAGATGCATAGAAAGGTCCAAAATCCAAGGAGCACCTTTAGGATTTCCAGGGGCACAAAGTACGGATCTAATTTCCTGACTACCTATGACATTTTGTGTGGCCCTGGAGCACCAGGACAGTGAAAACACCCACACAATGGCCCCATTTCTGAAAGCAAACACTCCAAGGTATTTTCTGAAAGGCATGGGGGGGGGTCAATTCACTAAGAATTAAATAACGGTTAATAAAATGCAGTAAAATACCGCATGGGGTAACAGTTGTGCAAGTGTTCAATTCATTAAGAATTTTGCTTTAATTAATAAATGTGGTATTTGTTCGATTTAGCGGTAATTACTGCATTGAGCTGGTTGCTAAGGAGTGGGCTGGGAAGCCCAGGTCCTTAATGGATGACTCATCAGCTGTCAGTGGGTTCTCCACTGATAGCTGAATGTAAAAAAAAAGGGCAACAATTCAAAATGATGAAAATAAAACGGTGTGCCCCCCCCCCCCCAGGCCATACCAGGTCCTTAGGGTCTGGTATAGATTTTAACGGGACCCCTACGCCAAAATTTTTTTTACAAATGGCGTGGGGTACCCCTACAATCCATATTAATATATGTATTTTTTTCATCATTTTTAATTGTCTGCAATTTTTTAACGTTCAGCTGTCAGCAGGAAAGCTGAGTGAGAGCCCCCCACCCCTTACCCAGTCACCAAAAAAGTGTCAAAAAGTAATAAAAACAAAGAGACAGTTTTTGACAATTCCTTTATTAAAAAATAGAAAAACTGTATCTTGCAATGTAAATAAATTGTCAATCATGCCGCCTGCGCAACCCTGACCTGAAAAAGAAAAAAAATGCTCCTGCTGTCCATGAAGGCTGGCTGCCTACTGCAGGTTCTGCTATTTGACATTTTTTATAGGTAAGGGGCATTTGGCCTGGTATGGTTCGGGTGGGGCACTCGCTAGTCCCCCCTTTCCTGACCTGCCAGGCTGCATGCTCAAGTAAGGATTTGGTATGGATTTTGGGGGGGATCCCACGCCATTTCTTTAAAAAATTTTGGTGTGGGGTTCCCCTTGAAATCCATACCAGACACAAAGGACCTGGTATGCATTGCAAGGGAGACCTCAAAGCACCCAAACCCCCATATTGAGTACATGTGTCCTGGTATGGTTCTGGGGGGCACTCACTCATCTCCCCCTTTCCTGACCTGCAGGGTTGCATGCTTGGATAAGGGTCTGGTATGGATTTTTGGGGGCCCCCCACGCCATTTTGTTTTTAAATTTTGGGGTGGGGTTCCCCCTTAAAATCCACAGCAAAACCTAAGGGCCTAGTATGCATTGGGGTGTGCTCCACGCTGTTTTTTTTCATAATTTTTAAATGATGCACTTATTTACATTCAGCTGTCAGCGGGGAACCCACTGACAGCTGGGCAGGAAGGTGTATAAGGGCTCTGTATTGAAGTAGTTAATTAATTTTAATGCACACAAACAGAATATAATACTCAGTGTTTTGGTGAAATATGAAAGATGAAGTTACACCGAGTAAATAGATACCAAACATGCCACTCTTTAAAATGTAACGATTTAACACATCCCAATAACAAAATAATGTGTTGCGCTGTGAATTTAATCAAACATGTATTCAAATAATCAAAATCATGTAGTGCTCATACACTGATGAGAATGAAGTGCTATAAGTGCAAAAAAGAAAATTCATCCAAATATACATGTAAACCTGTAAACGTGTGCATTCATAAATTATATTATTCAATAAAGTGCCAAGTAAGGTATACAGATTAGGTATTTTCAATACCAGGCACTTTCGCCCCTTCCTGCCCAGGACAATTTTAAGCTGTCAGCGCTGTCGCATTTTGAATGACAATTGCGCGGTCATACAACACTGTACCCAAACTAAATTTTTATAATTTTCTTCCCACAAATAGAGCTTTATTTTGGTGGTATTTGATCACCACTGTGGTTTTTATTGTTTGCTACACAAACTAAAAAAAAAAACGACATTTAAAAAAAAAAGTTTTTCTTCGTTTCTGTTATAAAATTTTGTTTTCTCCTTCACTGACGGGCACTGATGAGTTGGCACTGATGGGCACTGATGAGACGGCACCGATGGGCACTGATGAATTGGCACTGATAAGGTGGCACTGATATGCACTGATGAGGAGGCACTGATATGTATAATTGATGGCCACTAATAGGCGGCACTGATATGCAGCACTGATGGGCACCAATAGGTGGCACTGATATGCAGCACTGATGGGCACTGACAGGCGGTACTGATGGGCACTGACAGACGGCATTGATGGTCACTGATAGGCAGCACTGATTGGCACTGACAGGTGGCATTGATGGACAATAATAGATGGCACTGATGGGCAGCACTGATTGGGCGGGTACTGACAGGTGGTAATGCTGGGCACTGATTGGCACTGTGATGGACACTGATTGGCACCTTGGTGGGCACTAATTTGCACTGTGGTGGGCACTGATTGGCACTTTATTGGGCACTGGCAGGGGGTTTTGATGGGGCACTGACTGGGCACCGATTGGCAGCTTATGGGTACATTTGATGGGGGCTGTGCTGATAATCAGTGTTCTAATTATCAGCACAGACCCCCCCTCTGACAGGGAGAGCCGCCGATCTGCTCTCCCTGTCAGTGTGAACTGAGGAATGCCATTTACCAGCACTTCCTGGCTCACGCGATGATCAGCTGTGATTGGTCACAGCTGATCACGTGGTAAGAAGCTTCTGTCAAAGGCTTCTTATCATGATCGGAGATGCGGTGTGTCAGATTGATACGCCGCACTCACGATTGCCACGCTGCGCGCCCCCGCGGGCGCACACCGGCATGTTATCGTGCTGGACGTCATATGACGCCCAGCCAGGATAACAGAACCACTTCCCGGCTGTCATTCTGTTATAGGCCGGGCAGGAAGTTGTTAAAGTGGCAATTATTCTGTGCAAAGCATAAAAACTCAAATAATGTTCATTCAAAATAATGCATGGCTAGACCTCGTTTGGGGTCTCCTCATCTGGTAAGCATCCATTCATTATTATGTATGGTGGAACACGGACAAGAGATCACTTGGAGCCTTTTTGGACTGTAATAAGCACGTGTGGAGCACCTGTGTCACCACCAGTATTTGGAATTGGGATTCCTCTGTCTATATCATTTACCAGTTTTATGCCACATTCGAAGATTTGTCATTTTGAATGAACATTAAGTTTTTTATGCTTTGCACAAAATAATTGGCACTTGAATTGAAAATATCCAATCTGTATACCTTACTTGGCAATTTATTGAATAATATAATTTATGAATGCACATGTTTACAGCTTTACATGAATATATGGGTGAATTTTCTTTTTTGCACTTTTAGCACTTCATTCTCATCAGTGTATGAGCACTACATGATTTTGATTATTTGTTTACATTTTTGTTTGATTATATTTACAGCGCAACACATGTATTTGTTTGTTATGTTTTAGTATTGGAATGTGCAATACAGTGAGTGCTGTTTATTAATCATTAACTACTGATTTTATATCACAACACATTAATACAAGCGCAGATTATTTTCTTTCTTCACGCTTTAAAATTGCATCTGCCTGTAGAACGACACCAAACCATGGTACCTACCAAACCCTATAGGCAACACTTTAAAAGCCTTTACAGGTTACCAGCTTAGGGTCAAACAGAAGGTCTGGAACTAAAATTAGTGCTCTCACTAGCAGTGATACCTTGTGTGTTTACATTTGTGTGTGAGCATGGATGGACAGGGGGCACATTATTCTTTTCTTTATTTTAATTGTATTTATTTTATTTCAAAAAAATTACACTGTCTCTTTATTTATTTTTTTATCAACTTTATTGCCACCACAAGGGATGAACAACTTACCTTGTGACAGCATGGGCCATGACAGGTCCTCATTATGGAGAGATCTGGGGTCTATTAGACCTTTGCTTCCAGTTTCTAACATCACACAGTGGGAAGAACAGAATCAGTTCCTCTTCATTGTGTGCCCAGAGGGGGACGCTGAGAGTCACATCCTTACCGGGCTCCCCGGTAGCTTGAAAGAGCCCAGCAAAGGCACCGGTGGGAAGTGGGGACTGCTGTTTAATTACACATCTAAATTCCTGACTATCTATCAAATTTTTGGAGGCCCTGGAAACGAGGACAGTGGAAACAGTTGGGGACACTGGCTCTGTTGACACTGGTACTGGTGTTTAGGACACTGATATGGGGTATGGCTGTGATCAGGATGCTGGTATGGATTATGGCAGTGATCAGAGAGCTGGTATGGGATAATTGGGTAATTGAGTATTACATTGAGTAATACATTGAGTAATACATTTCAAATCATGTGTACAGACATGTACACTGTTCTACATTTACATAGAATGTCGTAGATGGATTATTGTATCACCTTTGCATACTAAGAAACACAAAAGTTGTAACTTTACCAATAACATAGCTATCGTACTGCTAAATATAGCATTGGCTACTACAAATGAATGATCATACATCGTGCCTCTCCTCCCTCTAGACGCCCCAAAGGGATCACACTGCATCGTGGAGGTGGAGCAAGGCTTTCTGACTAATTTCAGTTTTGGCATAGAATGGTGCTAGATGGTACAATCTGATTTTCTTGTACAAGACATATAATACGTTTCAAGGGTCTCTTGCTGTAAAGGCTCACAATAAGGAGTAAACTATTAAAACAATAAAACAAACTTAAAGTAACAAAGAAATTGGATGTGACGCTAGGGTTAAAGGGGGTGTAAGATCAAATATTTGTATTAAGGCCGTGTAATCCGGTGATGTATGATTTTTGATTTAAAAATTATTAGCTGGGTTTATTAGCTTCATAACAATCGATCCAAGGTTTCCAATAAGGATGTTTAGAGTGACAAGTGCCTTGAGAGGCTACGAACATTACTTCATAATTGATGTGCATGTTAGTAGTTCTAAAAACTTCTATGAAAGTCATAACTTCAATGCGTTTCCAACGTCTAACTATTTCTAATCATTTAGAAAAATGTGAGAGACTATGGGGGTTATTTACTAAAGGAAAATCCACTTTGCACTGCAAGTGCACTTTAAAGTGCACTGAAAGTGCACTTGGAAGTAAAGTCGCTGTAGATCCGAGGGTGAAATGCAAGGAAAATAAAAAACAGCATTTTAGCTTGCACATGATTGGATGATAAAATCAGCAGAGCTTCCACTCATTTCAGATATACCCCTTAGATTTAGAGCGACTGCACCTCCAAGTGCACTTTCAAGTGCACTTGCAGTGCAAAGTGGTGTTGCCTTTCCTAAATAACCCCCTATGTTCCTTAAGGGAGGTGCAACGGAGTCTATTCCTAAGGATAGAATGGCCAATCCTGGATTTTTGGAGAGGTGGGAGCCAGTGATTTGCTCTATAGCTTTGAAAATGGCAGACCAAAAGATTCATAGGATCGGACAGGCCCAAAAAATATGGAGCATCAAGCCCTTGTTTCCACATTGTCTCCAACAAAGTGGAGATGATTTGGGATTAAAACTGGCTAGCCTCGTAGGTGTTCAAGTACTACCTTAGAAGTATTTTTTGGGAGAGTTCCCATAAATTACTGCTATTGGTGGCTATATACAGTGGGGAGAACAAGTATTTGATATACTGCCGATTTTGCAGGTTTTCCTACTTACAAAGCATGTAGAGGTCTATAATTTTTATCATAGGTACTCTTCAACTGTGAGAGACAGAATCTAAAAAAATCCAGAAAATCACATTGTATGATTTTTAAATAATCAATTTGCATTTTATTGCATGACATAAGTATTTGATACATCAAAAAAGCAGAACTTAATATTTGGTACAGAAACCTTTGTTTGCAATTACAGAGATCATACGTTTCCTATAGTTTTTGACCAGGTTTGCACACGCTGCAGCAGGGATTTTGGACCACTCCCCCATACAGACCTTCTCCAGATCCCTCAGGTTTCGGGGCTGTCGCTGGCCAACATGGACTTTCAGCTCCTTCCATCTATTTTCTATTGAGTTCAGGTCTGGAGACTGGCTAGGCCACTCCAGGATCTTAAGATGATTCTTACAGAGCCACTCCTTAGTTGCCCTGGCTGTGTGTTTTGGGTCGTTGTCATGCTGGAAGCCCCAGCCACAACCCATCTTCAATGCTTTTACTGAGGGAAGGAGTTGTTGGTCAAGATCTCACAATCCATGCCCCATCCATCCTCCCCTCAATAGGGTGCAGTCGTCCTGTCCCCTTTGCAGAAAAGCAGCCCCAAAGAATGATGTTTCCACCTCCATGCTTTACGGTTGGGGTGGTGTTTTTGGGGTTGTACTCATCCTTCTTCTTCCTCCAAACACGGCGAGTGGAGTTTAGACCAAAAAGCTCTATTTTTGTCTCATCAGACCACATGACATTCCAAGGGAGTGGCGAGGCATGAAGCTTCTGGCCAATAGTAGGTCATACAGATTTGTATTGGGGCATTGGTATTTCTCTATTTCATGTCATCTTGAGTTGTGGTTTTGTGGGAACCAATGTTTCAATTGGGTAGAATAGCCGCTACATAGTAGTCCTTAATTAGAGCATGCCCTACCCCTCCCACTCTCCTGGATTTAGTCAGTTTTTTAAAAGCACACCTAGCCTTCTTACCTTGCCATAAGAATTTATTTACTGTAGATTGGGCTTTAGAAAAGAAAATTTTGGGGACCAGGATAAGAAGGTTTCTGAATAGATAAATGAATTGGGGTAGCAGTATCATTTTGAAAGCTGCCAATCGTCCAGACCAGGTTAGTTCTGTCTTGGTTATATCTTGTAGTTTAGAGGTAAGTTTATGGAGAAAAGATGTATAGTTTGCCTCTATCAGTTGCTTTACGGTTACTGTCAGTGTTATGCCTAATATATACCAAAGAAAAAGGAGCAAAGGGCGGGACTTTAAATGAGGCACACGGGGGCAGGTACAAAAGTCAAGTATAAAACAGGTTTTATTATATTCAAAATTGTCATATATTCACATGATTTTAAATGTACATAGCTACTATTCTTACTCTATGTTTCATCAAAGTATACATTCCAACAAGGACTTATAGTTACATTGCATGAACAGTTTAATAGCTAAAATCTTAAGTAGAGGATATATGACACATTAAAGTGTCAAATAGACAGGTTACAAAAAAGAAAGCAATGAGTGAAAATGGAACGTTCATATATAATTGTTGGTGAGGTACGCCTATAGGTAGATGTAAGCTCTACGCGTTTCGGGGCTTAATCGCCACTCTTCAGGAGCAAAAACCAAGGGTAACCTAGGGATATGGAAAACAGTCATATTTAAAGGGAGAAAAATGCTTTGGGAGAAAATAGTGGATAAATGTGGAGTGTGTTCCCCACATAGTACACCTAACCCATCAAACTTACATACATATACTTGCGCACAGGTAGCGGGGCCCCGCAAGTCAGGTCAGCCAATGATGTCACGCCCCGGAGCTGAGGGGGCCCCCTGGGGCGGCACACCACCAACCCAAGCACCACCCCAGATGGGTCACAGCGAGAAAGCATGGTGGTGATTGGTGAGATGGAGAAAAATATAAAATAGACGGGGCAGTGATCCCCAGAGAAATGGAGAGCCTGTGAAAAATAAGTGACATATATATTATAAAACTGATAGGCGACGTGTAAAATAAATGATAAGTGGAAACGAAGTGAAGAGAAGGGGAAAAGTGGAGGTAAAGGGAAAAGGAAAAGTGAAAACAAACAGAGAAGGGAGAGGCTGAGGTAGAAAGTGAGGGAGGAAAGAAATACTGGGGGGTGGCAAAGAGAAACTTTACCTGCTGCAAGGTGAGTAGGGATGAATTGCCAAGGTGCATGAAAGTGCCAGGGAGGAGGTGACCAGGAGAAAACCAGAGTGGGGGACCCGAACCCGGGGGAGGTCCAGGAGGGACGCGCCGCCACAAAGGGGCCCCCAACGTCATGCTCCAACGGGAGATGGGGGCGAGGAAGGCGCGATGGCGGAGACGGCCAGACACACCAAGCCACTCCACCAGCAGCGTCCCAACAAGCCCCTCCGACCGCTGGAGATGGAAAGCTCACCGGCCGGCCTTAAACACGCCGCAAGGACGCCAAGCCGCCAGCACTAACGGCATGACGTCGACGCGCAGTGGGGGAAACCCCTCCCCCCACGTCACATCGAGGGGGCGGGGGAACCCCCAGTGCGCGTCGCAGCTCCGGAACGTGAAACAAGGCACAACCAAACCAGACGACGGCCCGACTAACCAGGCATAATTACAGCGTGCATAGCTTGACCAAAGACAATGGGAAGATGCGGCATCGAATTATTAATTTGGGGGTAAATTTGCAAAGGATCAACTGGATAAATGGGGGGCTGAGGGGAAAAAAATAAAAATTGAAATAAAAATTAAAAAAAAAAAAAAAAAAAAAGCATGATGATTATTGTTAGTGCCTACCGTGTGCCTCCATCCCTAATTGATTATGAATTAATTTAAAAACAGAACAGAAAATTTGGGACTTTAAATGAGGTTAGATAGGGGGCGTTCAACTCCCCTCCTCCATCCCGGTTCAATATATATACCAAAGAAAAAGGAGCAAAGGGCGGGACTTTAAATGAGGCACACGGGGGCAGGTACAAAAGTCAAGTATAAAACAGGTTTTATTATATTCAAAATTGTCATATATTCACATGATTTTAAATGTACATAGCTACTATTCTTACTCTATGTTTCATCAAAGTATACATTCCAACAAGGACTTATAGTTACATTGCATGAACAGTTTAATAGCTAAAATCTTAAGTAGAGGATATATGACACATTAAAGTGTCAAATAGACAGGTTACAAAAAAGAAAGCAATGAGTGAAAATGGAACGTTCATATATAATTGTTGGTGAGGTACGCCTATAGGTAGATGTAAGCTCTACGCGTTTCGGGGCTTAATCGCCACTCTTCAGGAGCAAAAACCAAGGGTAACCTAGGGATATGGAAAACAGTCATATTTAAAGGGAGAAAAATGCTTTGGGAGAAAATAGTGGATAAATGTGGAGTGTGTTCCCCACATAGTACACCTAACCCATCAAACTTACATACATATACTTGCGCACAGGTAGCGGGGCCCCGCAAGTCAGGTCAGCCAATGATGTCACGCCCCGGAGCTGAGGGGGCCCCCTGGGGCGGCACACCACCAACCCAAGCACCACCCCAGATGGGTCACAGCGAGAAAGCATGGTGGTGATTGGTGAGATGGAGAAAAATATAAAATAGACGGGGCAGTTATCCCCAGAGAAATGGAGAGCCTGTGAAAAATAAGTGACATATATATATTATAAAACTGATAGGCGACGTGTAAAATAAATGATAAGTGGAAACGAAGTGAAGGGAAGGGGAAAAGTGGAGGTAAAGGGAAAAGGAAAAGCGAAAACAAACAGAGAAGGGAGAGGCTGAGGTAGAAAGTGAGGGAGGAAAGAAATACTGGGGGGTGGCAAAGAGAAACTTTACCTGCTGCAAGGTGAGTAGGGATGAATTGCCAAGGTGCATGAAAGTGCCAGGGAGGAGGTGACCAGGAGAAAACCAGAGTGGGGGACCCGAACCCGGGGGAGGTCCAGGAGGGACGCGCCGCCACAAAGGGGCCCCCAACGTCATGCTCCAACGGGAGATGGGGGCGAGGAAGGCGCGATGGCGGAGACGGCCAGACACACCAAGCCACTCCACCAGCAGCGTCCCAACAAGCCCCTCCGACCGCTGGAGATGGAAAGCTCACCGGCCGGCCTTAAACATGCCACAAGGACGCCAAGCCGCCAGCACTAACGGCATGACGTCGACACGCAGTGGGGGAAACCCCTCCCCCCCGCGTCACATCGAGGGGGCGGGGGAACCCCCAGTGCATGTCGCAGCTCCGGAACGTGAAACAAGGCACAACCAAACCAGACGACGGCCCGACTAACCAGGCACAATTACAGCGTGCATAGCTTGACCAAAGACAATGGGAAGATGCGGCATCGAATTATTAATTTGGGGGTAAATTTGCAAAGGATCAACTGGATAAATGGGGGGCTGAGGGGAAAAAAATCAAAATTGAAATAAAAATTAAAAAAATAAAAATAAAAAAAGCATGATGATTATTGTTAGTGCCTACTGTGTGCCTCCATCCCTAATTGATTATGAATTAATTTAAAAACAGAACAGAAAATTTGGGACTTTAAATGAGGTTAGATAGGGGGCGTTCAACTCCCCTCCTCCATCCCGGTTCAATATATATACCAAAGAAAAAGGAGCAAAGGGCGGGACTTTAAATGAGGCACACGGAGGCAGGTACAAAAGTCAAGTATAAAACAGGTTTTATTATATTCAAAATTGTCATATATTCACATGATTTTAAATGTACATAGCTACTATTCTTACTCTATGTTTCATCAAAGTATACATTCCAACAAGGACTTATAGTTACATTGCATGAACAGTTTAATAGCTAAAATCTTAAGTAGAGGATATATGACACATTAAAGTGTCAAATAGACAGGTTACAAAAAAGAAAGCAATGAGTGAAAATGGAACGTTCATATATAATTGTTGGTGAGGTACGCCTATAGGTAGATGTAAGCTCTACGCGTTCCGGGCTTAATCGCCACTCTTAAGGAGCAAAAACCAAGGGTAACCTAGGGATATGGAAAACAGTCGTATTTAAAGGGAGAAAAATGCTTTGGGAGAAAATAGTGGATAAATGTGGAGTGTGTTCCCCACATAGTACACCTAACCCATCAAACTTACATACATATGCTTGCGCACAGGTAGCGGGGCCCCGCAAGTCAGGTCAGCCAATGATGTCACGCCCCGGAGCTGAGGGGGCCCCCTGGAGCGGCACACCACCAACCCAAGCACCACCCCAGATGGGTCACAGCGAGAAAGCATGGTGGTGATTGGTGAGATGGAGAAAAATATAAAATAGACGGGGCAGTGATCCCCAGAGAAATGGAGAGCCTGTGAAAAATAAGTGACATATATATATTATAAAACTGATAGGCGACGTGTAAAATAAATGATAAGTGGAAACGAAGTGAAGGGAAGGGGAAAAGTGGAGGTAAAGGGAAAAGGAAAAGTGAAAACAAACAGAGGAGAGGCTGAGGTAGAAAGTGAGGGAGGAAAGAAATACTGGGGGTGGCAAAGAGAAACTTTACCTGCTGCAAGGTGAGTAGGGATGAATTGCCAAGGTGCATGAAAGTGCCGGGGAGGAGGTGACCAGGAGAAAACCAGAGTGGGGGACCCGAACCCGGAGGTCCAGGAGGTCCAGGAGGGACGCGCCGCCACAAAGGGGCCCCCAACGTCATGCTCCAATGGGAGATGGGGGCGAGGAAGGCGCGATGGCGGAGACGGCCAGACACACCAAGCCACTCCACCAGCAGCGTCCCAACAAGCCCCTCCGACCGCTGGAGATGGAAAGCTCACCGGCCGACCTTAAACACGCCACAAGGACGCCAAGCCGCCAGCACTAACGGCATGACATCGACGCGCAGTGGGGGAAACCCCTCCCCCCCCGCGTCACATCGAGGGGGCGGGGGAACCCCCAGTGCGCGTCGCAGCTCCGGAACGTGAAACAAGGCACAACCAAACCAGACGACGGCCCGACTAACCAGGCACAATTACAGCGTGCATAGCTTGACCAAAGACAATGGGAAGATGCGGCATCGAATTATTAATTTGGGGGTAAATTTGCAAAGGATCAACTGGATAAATGGGGGGCTGAGGGGAAAAAAATCAAAATTGAAATAAAAATTACAAAAATAAAAATAAAAAAAGCATGATGATTATTGTTAGTGCCTACCGTGTGCCTCCATCCCTAATTGATTATGAATTAATTTAAAAACAGAACAGAAAATTTGGGACTTTAAATGAGGTTAGATAGGGGGCGTTCAACTCCCCTCCTCCATCCCGGTTCAATATATATACCAAAGAAAAAGGAGCAAAGGGCAGGACTTTAAATGAGGCACACGGGGGCAGGTACAAAAGTCAAGTATAAAACAGATTTTATTATATTCAAAATTGTCATATATTCACATGATTTTAAATGTACATAGCTACTAAGTATTTTATTCCCCCAGTAATCCAAGCATATGGATACGTATTGCAAGCTAATGCCCTGTACACACGGTCAGATTTTCAGATGGAAAATGTGCGATCGGAGCTTGTTGTCAGAAATTCCGAGCCTGTGTGGGCTCCATCGGACTTTTTCCATCAGAATTTCCAACACACAAAGTTTGAGAGCAGGCTATAAAATTTTCCGACAACAAAATCTGTTTGCGTAAATTCCAACCGTGTGTGGACAATTCCAACGCACAAAGTGCCACGCATGCTCAGAATAAATTCTGAGACAGAACTGCTCGGTCTGGTAAAATTAGCGTTCGTAATGGATATAGCACTTTCGTCACGCTGCAATGTTTTAAATTGTTTAATGCAATGCACTCTCTTCTTCTTTATTTATTTATTTATTTTTTTTTTGCCACCTCAGTGATTATATTAGAGACTTAATCCACTTTGTCAGTGTCATCTATGTCTCTTCTTTTTTCACATCATTTGTAGCTTTTATACAGATATACATGACTTTTATTTACTTAAACCAATACAAAGTTCTTCTTACAAAAATTATTTTCTCTTTTCCCCCAAATCCCCATCCCATAACCCTCTTCCCTATCCCTCCCCCCCTCCTCTGTGCACATTAGTTAATCATCAGTAATGCTCCATAATTTTTTTAAATCCTTCCATTTTTGCCAGTTATTCCCCCCCCCTTCCCTCCCAAAACCTCCTTCCTCCATATATCTAATACCTTCCACTGCATCAACCCACTCCCAGATTGATGGGCATTCTACCTTCTGCCACTTTTTTGAAATTATCTTTTTAGCCGCATTCAGCAGGTGTGGGACTAGGGTGTTTTTATACTTTTTTACCTCCCCTCCTATTCCATGATGTAACACTGTCCAGGGGTCTGCTTTTACTTCTGTCTTTGTTATTTCCTTAATGAACCCCAGGATTTTTACCCAGTAACTTTTGATTTCAGGGCAATCCCACCATATATGGGCCATATTGCCTATTCCTTTACACCCCCTCCAACATTCCGATGTTTTGTCTGTTTGGTATTTACAAGCCTTATCCGGGGTGATATACCAGCCCGTTAAAATTTTGTAGTTCATTCAGCAACACTGGTGTCAATGGACGAACTGTGGGTCAGTTCCAGTACTTTCTTTAACCTATTACTATCTAACTGCAATCCTAATTCTTTTTCCCATTTTGTGATGAATGGAGGTACATCCCCACTACCCATCGTCAGTCCCATTTTGTAAATTTTTGATATTATGCCTTTAGTAGTGTTCGTCAGACATATTTTCTCCAACTCTGATAACTCCTCCCCTGACCTTATTGGCTGTGGCAAGCGATTGACAAAATGGCTTAGCTGAAGGTACCTCCAATGATCTAACACCCATGTATCTATATTGTGCTTTAATTCATGAAATGTGACAATCTTCCCCTCTTTAATTATATCTCTCAATTGTACCTTTTCATTTTTAATCCAGCTCCCCCCAATTTCCCTTTTCCCCGGTGCAAAATAATCATTTTCCCAAAGTGAGATTAAAGGCGAATTATATGTCTTGTTTACTTGTTTATATACTGTGTCCCATATTCTAAAAACCACCTTTGTCAGTGAGTGTGTGTTAACATCTAAAACTCTATAATGTGGAGGGTTCCAAATCATGTGTCCTAGGTGTGCCTTACTCAAACTATTTTCTATATTCACCCATCTTTTCTGTTTATTCTCTCTAAACCACTCAATCGCTCTTGACACCAGTGTTGCCTTATAATAACCCTGAATATCCGGCATCGCCAGCCCCCCTTTCTTTTTTTCCTGTTTTAGAATGTCAAAAGACACTCTAGCCCTCCTGTTTTTCCAAACTGTTCTCATGATAATTGATTTAAGTTTTTTAAAATAATACTGTGGAATATTCAATGGGAGCATCTGTAATTTATAGATGATTTTAGGTAGTAATATCATCTTTATGGCGTTGATGCGTCCTACCCATGAAAGTGGTTTGCTTGTTATCCTTTTACTCTCAGCTTTTATTTCATCTAACAGTGGAATAAAATTTAATTTAAAGATCTTACTTAGTGAGTTTGCCAATTTTATACCTAGATAGTTTATTTCTTTTTTCCATATAAATTTAAATTCCTTTTTCAGCTTACTTTCCTCCCTCTTACCCAAGTTAATATTTAGGATTTAGGATTTTACCGAATTTACTTTGAAGTTTGACACGTCTCCATACTGACTCAAGACTCTAAGAATGTTTGGCAATGTAATTCTCGGGTTGGCTATGAAGAGCAGAACGTCGTCGGCGAAGGCCGCGACCTTATGCTCCTCATCCCCAACCCTGAAACCCCTAATATCCCGATCAGCCCTAATTACTGACAGCAACGGCTCCAGGGAGAGGACAAAGAGCAAAGGGGACAGAGGACACCCTTGTCTTGTCCCATTCTCCATTTCAAATACCTCCGAAGGGAATCCGTTAATTCTTATCAGGGCCGTAGGATGGTTGTACAAAGCACGTATCCTATTAATCATTTTCGGGCCCAGTCCCATAAATTTAAGCGTTTGGAACATGAACCCCCAGTCTACTCTGTCAAACGCTTTTTCCGCGTCTATAGACAAGAGTAGACCTGGGGGTCCCTTGTCCTTGATATGCTGCAGCAGAAGGAGCGCTCGCACGCCGTTGTCCCGCCCTTCTCTTTTCGGGGTGAACCCCACTTGATCTGGGTGTATCATATCGCTCAGTATCACTTTTAGCCGATTTGCTAAGACTCTGGCGTATAATTTTACATCGGTATTGATCAGCGATATTGGCCTATAACTAGAACATATCGTAGCATTTTTCCCCTCTTTTGGGATAACCGTGATCTCCACTTTAAGCGCCTCTCTACTCAGCTCAAAGTCCCTACCCAGCCCGTTCATATATTCACAGAGTCTGGGGGATAGTATATCTTTAAATTTTTTATAGTACATATTGGTAAATCCATCCGGACCCGGACTTTTACCCGAAGCTGATTCCGATAGTGCTCTATTTATCTCCTCTATCGTTATCGGGCTTTCTAAGTTGTCCTTGTCATTCTCGGTAATTTTCGTGAGGTTAGCTTTTTTAAGAAATTCTACTATCTTCCTGTCCTGTACTCCATCTTGCCTTGTACTTTTGGTCACTGAATATAAATCCCTATAATATTTCCTGATGGATTCCCCTATTTCTCTCGTTGTATGAAGCATTACTCCTTTACTATTTTGAATTTTTTCTATGTAGTTTCTGGCTTTTTTCTTTCTTAATATTTTTGCTAGTAGTCTGCTGCTCTTGTTTCTACTCTGATAGCTTTCTTTTGCCACCTTATAAAATGCCTTTTTTATTTCTAGATCTATACAATCTTTTAGTTCCTCTCTTTTTTGGACTAATTTTTGGTAGACCCTCTTCCCTTGGCCCAGCCCTTTCTTATGTTCTTGCTCCAGATTGTATGTTTCTTCAGTTAGTTTTTTAATTTGCTCTTTTGTTTCCCTTTTCCTTATAGCCCCTATTTTCATTATTATCCCCCTTATGTAGGCCTTATAGGCCTCCCACAAGGAGGACCCGGAGATCTCTCCTGTATCATTTGTTAAAAAATTTTGTTTTAATTCCTGTTCTATTTTTTTTACATTTATTGCTTCTTGTAGGAGATCTTCGTCTAGTCTCCAGGTTACTGGGGTTCTCTGAGTTTCTGAAACATACATTCCCATACTAACTGGGGCATGATCCGACAGAGTAGTGGCCTCTATCTCCACAACTCTTTCAAGTAATGAATGTTCAGTCAATATATAATCAATCCTAGAGTACGTCCCGTGTGCTGGGGAGTAGAACGAGAAGTCCTTCTTATTTAGGTTCATCATCCTCCATATATCCACCAGTTGACATGAGCGAAGCTTCTGTTTTAACTTCCTCAATTTCTCGTTCATTGTCCCCAGCGCACGTGACGTACTATCTATCTCTGGTACCATACATAAATTGAAGTCTCCCATCATAATCAGACGCCCCTCTTTAAACTCCATTAATTTTTCCAATACTTTCACTATAAAACCACTCGGCTCTTTATTTGGTGCGTAAATGTTTGCCAGCGTACACCTCCATCCCTCCAGGGAACCCTTCATGAATATATACCTCCCTCCCGGGTCCGTTAGCCTCTCTTCAACCTTAAAATTTACCCCTTTTGCTATTCCTATTGCCACTCCTCTTGCCCTTGATGTTATTGAGTCCCCATAAAACCAGCTTGGATAAACTTTTGACCATAACTTACTCTTTAAATAACATGTTAAATGGGCTTCTTGGAGAAACACAACCTCAGCTTTGTATCTCTCCATTTCCCCCAATATCTTATGTCTCTTCATAGGCTCATTAAGGCCCTTAACATTATAGGTCATAAAATTTAACTTCCTCATCTCCTCACATGTTTTTTTTTTTTTTTTTCTTTTTTTCTTTCTTTTTTTTGTTGGACCTGCATTACTGAGCTAGCCCAGACTTTTCCCTTTTTCTCTTCTTTCCTTTCCCTTCCTCTTTCCCTTTTACTTCCTTGTACACAGAGTTCCCCTTTCCCCTCCCCCCTCCCTCGTACTACACCAACCCCCCCTCCCCTCCCCCCAGCCACCACCTGGCTCCCCATTCGCCAAGCGCCATGGATACCATGTAGCCTAACGAATCACCTGTTTGAGGTGAGAGCCCGAATGTGCCTCTTACCCCCCCTTGCATGATGTTTTAAACAAAAAGGGGGTAGTCCAGTTACCACGGAATCTCCTCCCCCATCCTGACGCCGCCCTCCCCCGCTCTGTTTCTTACCCCCTCATCCCCCCACAGACCCCGGGTCACCCCTCCACCCATCCCAGCAAGTCCGGCTCTTTCATGTCCAGTCTATCACAGAAATCCTTTAGTTCTTCAGGGAACCTCAATCTTGCTGATCTTCCATCTCTAAAGCCTATTAAGCATGCCGGGAACCCCCAACTATATTTTATATTAAGATCTCTCATCTGGTCTAGTAGTGGCTTCAGGAGCCTCCTCCTTGCTAGAGTTTCGGGAGCGAGATCTGTGTACACTTGGATCTCTGACCCTTTGAATTTTAACGGGGGTTTACCTCTCATTTTAGATATAATAGCCACTTTATCTTCATAGTATCTGAACCTGATTATTACATCTCTCGGCCTCTGGTGTTCTGAGTTGAATAGTCTTCCCACCCGGTGAGTCCTTTCTATTTTAGGGAATTCCACTACCCCCTCTCCTAGCAGAGGACCCAATATTTGGGGGATCACCTTCCTCAAATCTTCTCCTTTATTTTCTGGGACATAGCGGAGTCTTATATTCTGTCTTCTATCCCTGTTTTCCTGATCCCCAATCTTATATCGGATTTCCTTCTGATTTTGTCTGGAAATTTTAATTTGTTCTTTGAGGTTCATTATCTCCATTTCTAGTTCCTCTGTTTTTTTCTCCGTTGTTTCTACTCTTACTAAGAGGCTTCCCAGGTCTGCTCTCACCAGGCCTATTTCTGATTTAATTGAATCCTCAAGCTTTTTGAGCATGTCCCACATTTCCTCTTTTGACAGCATCTGGGTGCTTGTTCTTCTTTCTTCCACCCGACTTATTTCCCCTTCACTTTCCATTATTGAGTTCTCTCGAGACTGGGCCATCTTGTCCTCGGCTTTATTTGAGGTTCCCCCTCTTCCCTCCGTCCAAACCTCCCTTACACGCCGTCTGCTTTCACTTGGCAACCGCCTTCCGTATCTCCGCAGCAGCGGAGTATGGAGCTCCTTCTCTTTCTCCCCCGTTGGGGTCTGTCAGCAGCGGCGTATGGGGCGGCATTCGAGGGTCTTCCTCTGCTCCCTATCGGCGTCCATGGTTCTCCTTGTGCGGCGGCAGGATAGAGCGCACTTCAGGGATCCTAGGAGAGTCCGCTTCTCCGGCAGACACTCTCGCCTCCCTCCCTCCATGATGCGCGCTACGTCATCACGTCCTTCTCTCTTCTTCTTTATAATGCTAGAAGAATGAAGTTGTTTTGCTGCTCATATTCACACAGTTCTCACAAACTTCTTTCTTTATTATTTATCGTGATTTCATGAATATAATATTTTGATTTGTCACATCTCCCGAAAAAAATTTTTGTTTTTATGTTTTTAGATTTTGTATTATTTTTTTTTAGTTTTTCAAATCCTGATCTCTTGTTATTTTTTTAATTAATTTTTTTTTAACTCCAGAATAGTTTTGGGTGTGTTTTGTGTGTCAAGTTACCACAACACCATTATTATCTTGTATTATTTAATCTCAAGGAGGTTGGTTGTGTTGGTGTGTCTTGTTAATTTCACATTCTATTTTTGAAATGTACCTGCCTCCTCACAAACAAACTGTCCTTTTTGAAGGAAAACACACATAGGCGGGTATTATTAAAAAAAAAAACATTTATTAAGGAGTCCTAACCAAAGGAAGAGGGAAGGCAACGCTGGAGAAACTGAAATTGGCGAAGCCTTTGGCCCCCAGGGCACACATTAATTATTTTCAGGCAAAATTGGTGGCCTGAGGAGTCCATATATAAGGGAGTACAATCTGAGAGATCATGAACAGCAGCAGATGACATACATGTCCCAGGCTGTGGTCATACAAGAGCCTGCATCTTTTGTCAGACCAGACTGAACCCAGGCCATCACTTTCTTGTCTTCCTTCCACTCTTCCGTGTCTGTGGTGTTGGAGGTGTGGCAGAAGGAGGAGGAGGATGTAACTCACACAGGTGGGTATTGGGTGTGATTTGGCCTCTCGCCCCCTTAGTTAATGTTTTGTAAATGATTTCCTCACACATGAGGCGTTGGCCCTCCTGAATATCCTGCAGTTTTGTGGCAGCCATGCAAGCAAAGGCCTCTTCACAAGTGGGGGTGGCTCTGAGGGACGCAGAAGCCTCCTGAATCAGCCTGAGCACTGATTCCTCCCCTTCCTGGGTCTTTTGCTTGGAAGGCGGAGGGGAGGAACCTGTGATTCTGTGAGGCTCCTACTGGGCCCGGCCTCCTCCTGGCTGCCACTTACCCCAGCCTCCTCCTGGCTGCCACTAACCCCCACCTCCTTCTGGCTGCCACATTCCACAGCCTCCTCCTGGCTGAGGTCTTCCTGTGTATGAAAAAAGGGACATAGTTTTAGTTTTTTCTTCATCAATCACACACAGTTTTTATCTCGTGACTGTTGCAAATTGAATCTTAACAAATATAAAAGCCTGTCATTCTGAGCTCAGCATTTTTCATTCTTGTCCCAATTATTTTTGCCCACTACTGTCTATTGATATGTAAAACACTTTATTAAATCAGCAATTAGTGATCAATAATAACATCTAGTAAACATCACTTATTTATTAGAATATTTAGAAATCTGTAGAACAATGCTATACCTGGCTCAAGCTGGGCTCCTCCACTTCTTCCTGGCTGGAAGTCCCAGGCTGGACATCAGAAGCCTCAGCTGGGGTGGAAGATAGGGTGGAAGGAAGACTGGAAGGAAGGGTTGAGAGGGATTCCCTGACTTCAGTCTGGTCTGTCAGAAATCGCAGTCTCTCATAGTACCTCAGCCTGGGGACATAAACGTCATCTGCTGCAGCTCCTGATCTCTGGGAATCCTGGACCTTCTTGTGCTTCCTAAGATAAGTGCCCCTCAGTCCACCAATTTTGGCTTTTAAATAGGGGATGGTTGCTGTGGGGACCACTGGCTTCACCAACTCCAGCAATTGCTCCAGGGCTGCCTGCCTCTTTTGTTTATGATTATATGGTGGTGTTTGACCTGCCACAGACAGGGCAGCTCCCTGTACTTGTCTATGAACAGGGGGAGGAAGTTGTGATCATTGAAGCCATCCATTTTATCTGTAATACACAAGACAAACCCTAATGTCAGGCTAAAGTCTCCTAATCTTGTCCCAATATAGGCCTCAATCTATCTACGACGCACGCGTGTTACGCTTTATATACACTGTGCATGCGTGAAACTCCGCCCGCCCCTGACGTTTTTTCAAGTTTATTCCCCGCCACTTCTCTTTTGGCGCAGTGGGGGAGAGCACATGGCGGAGACACAACAGGTGCGTGATAATTACAGCAATGAGGAGGAGGAGGAAAGCCCATAGCCAGAAACATCACGATCCCAGAGGAGAATATTTAAGGCCTCAAATATGGCCTTTGTTGAGATGGTGGAGATGGTGGACATATTGAAAAGGGCAGACTATGAGGGGAAGTATGGACCTTACCTCAACCCAAATGTCAGAAATACCAAGATCATGGCGAAAGTTGTGAAGAGTCTGCACAGGAATTTTGGGGTACGGCGATCCAAGGATCAACTGAGGAAACGGTGGTCGGACCCCAGGATAAGGGAGCACGATCAGTATAGAAGGATCAGGAGAGTGCTGCAAAAAAGTAAGTAGTTGTCCTGTGTTCCTATTCTTTATTTTTATTACGTTCGTGCTGCTCCATGTGCTTTTCTTTACTGTTGTACAGTTTAAAATGGCAACTTTTATGTTCATGGACACATTATTCGTTCGTAGGAAACATTGTTCGTTCGGCCACTAAAACACCATGTTTTGTCCAGATGCAGTTCAATACATTTTTTATGCCCTACTTCTCTTAAAATAAGTTTGTTGTCTAGATGGGTTTGTAACTAGAATGAAATGCAAACTAGATTTTGTGTAAGGAGAGGACACTCAGCAGCTGTTTACACATCTGGACACAGGAGCACTAGTGTGGGACACAAGAACACCCTTTTTATTAGAGGGCCCACACAGGTGCTCCAGTGTATACTATAGGGGTGTCTCCATCTGTGAAGCTTGCACAAAACAGGTAAGTATTCAAGTTTGACAAAGGACAAAAATATTTCTTCATCTTGGAACTCTGCCAAAACAGACAATTGTACCCCACTTCCAGGCAATGTTTCATATTCCTATTTCTGGCCTCAAATATCTGTGCTAAGTATACCTATTTTTTTTCACATAGGAGAGAAAAGACTCGGAGGACACCACTCATCAGAGGAGACCACGGACCCCCCACCTCAGGAAGAAGGGGAAATCCCCCAAACCCAACCAGAGGAGGAGGAGGGAGACGTTATAGAAATTGTCACCACAACAGGTGAGTGTCTGGGACCACAGCCTCAGGTAAGAGATGTATGCCTGCATATTTATAATACATGGTGTGTTTTTTTTTTTAGTTTTAGGTGATCGTGATGTTGTGGAAGAGGAATGTAATTTCACAAGTGAAAGTGCCCAGATCCTCATCGGGGAGATAATGGGGTGTAATAGGGATTTAGAAAGCATAAAGCAAAACATCAATGATGTTCAAAACAAAATGAAGAACATCATTGATGTTTTAGGGAGAATATAAAACACCCATAAATCCCTAATTTATTCCAGGTTTATTTTTGTTTTTATGACTAATTTTTGACATATTATAGAAAAGCCAAATTTTGAAGATGCACACACTGTGTCAACATGTGCTATCTGTCATCACGGGAGATCAATGTACACGTTTTGTGGGTGCTACCTCTTCCTCAATAATAAAGTAGCTGAGAGGAAGGGGTTGCACCCACAAAACACGTCCATTGATCCCCCATGATGGCAGCTAGCACATGTTGACATTAGGCAATTTGTGTGCATCTTCAAAATTTGGCTTTTCCAGGGGTGACATCAGCCCCATCTGCTGAACGCAATATCAAACACATTTTATGAATACTCATGTCTGATATTGCCTTCACTTTCTATAAAAGTTGAACTTTGTAAGTTCCATAGTTGTGTATTTTTTTATTGTTTAAAACATGCCTGTTTTACCTTAACCTCCCTGGCGTATGATTATTTCGGATTTTAGGTGCTGAAAGCGGTACAATTATTTTGCATAGAAATTTGGCGTTTTACATTGTAGGCCTGTAATTCTTAACAATAACACACGTAAATCTGTCCACCAAGAGTCTAGTAGATATCCCGGGTATGATGAAGTTTGAAACACAAAAACATAAATTATAATATAATAAATAAATATAAATAATTAAAAAAAATAATAATATAATAATAATAAAATAAATTTTCCCACGATTCACTATCGCTCAATTCTGCAAGTGTTCTAATTTACTTTCGCTGTTTTCTAGCTGTTCTAAAGCTACTTTTGACGTAAAGGGACACTTTTTGGTTGCTATGGACAATCTCAAATTTCCAGGCAGAAAGAATGGTATTTATAATATAAAACTGCATGCAGGGCATTGGACAAAGCACTGGGGACAAAAGGGATGTGAAATAATTTCATACAGTACTGTAATCTGTAAGATTACAGTACTGTATGTGTTATGATTTTTACTATTTTTAATTTGCCGCCAGGCTCCGCCCCCGTGTGTCGCGACGCTCGAAGGTAACGGAGCCTGGCACAGAGAGGCTTCGGAGGAGGACAGAGCCCGCGGACACAACGGGGGGACATCGCAGCATCCTGGGGACAAGGTAAGTAACACCGCACCAGTGTGGCTTGGGGTTACCGCTAATGGTACTGAAATTTAACCCCGAGCCACACTCAGAAAAACCGTAAGGGAGGTTAAAAGGCAATTTCTACTTATTATTAATGTGACTTCAAAATTTGTTATACAACAAACATGTTGGTTTGTTCAAAAACCCTTTTAGAAATGCACATGTGATTGTGCTTTGATTAAAAAGATTGATAATCAACAATGTGTGGCTTCTTCTTTCAATGCTCAAAAGCATTTTTTGGAGTATAAAGTTGTTGTTTTCAGTGACAATGGGTGTTATTTACTAAACTAAATCCACTTTGCACTACAAGTGCAGTTTCAGTGCAGTCTCAAGTGCATTTGTAGTGCAAAGTAGTGTAGTGTATTTTCCTTTAGTAACAGTGCAACAGTGTTTTTTAATTTTACACAATCACGCCACTTTCAGGACTCCCCAAATTTCGGTCATGGTCAGCTAAAAGAAAGCCAAGCAGTAAATCAAAGCAAATATTCATTCAGTTTAAAATATATTTTTATTTTAAAAATGTCTCAGACATTGTCTGGCATATCGATGGCCCCCCTACCCGCAAAGTATTCCATGTATCTTAGATGGACCTCACGGGCAATCTGTGGGGGCAAGCCAGGATGGCCTGTTTCAAGCACCGTCAGGGTTGGTTCATTCTGAATTCCGGACTCAGACCCAACTGAGGCAGCATAGTTCACAGAATTTCTCCTTAAAAAGTTGTGGAGAACACAGCAAGCCAGGATGATGTAATTGAGTTTATATTCCGCCATGTGTAGCGGTGTAAGAAATAGGCGGAACCGGCTGGACGTTATTCCAAACGTGTTCTCCACCACTCTTCTGGCTCTGGCCAGCCGGTAATTAAAAACCCTCTGGTCCAGGTTGAGGGTCCTCATAGGAAATGGCCGCATAAGATGGTCCCCCAGCGCAAACGCTTCATCCGCAACGAAGACAAATGGGAGTCATTCCACATTGTCTTCTGGAGGTGGCAAGCCCAAACTGCCATTCTGGAGACACCTGTAGACCTCCGTGCGGGCGATGACTCCACCATCTGACATCTGGCCATTCTTCCCCATGCCTACATACGGGAACTCGTAAGTAGCCAACACCACCGCCAACATTACAATACTATTGAACCCCTTGTAGTTGTAATAGTATGACCCCGAGTTGGGGGGTGGGATGATGTGGACGTGTTTCCCATCAATTGCCCCGATGCAAAGTTCCACCGCTGGGCAAAGTGGGAGGCCACAGTCTGCCATTCCTGTGGGTTGGAAGGAAACTGTCGAGTCAAACAAGCAAAAAAATTAATCATTTTGCACATAAACATTGAAAGCAGATTAGACACAAACATTCTTGGCAAAAATCAGTATAACATTTATTTTAGGGAGTATTTAACCGCTTCAATACCGGGCCAATTCTGACACTTTGCTCCTACATCATCATTTTTTTGCTAGAAAATTACATAGAATCCCCAAACATTATATATTTTTTTTTAGCAAAGACCCTAGAGAATACAATGTCGGTTGTTGCAACTTTTTATCTCACACAGTATTTGCGCAGGAATTTTTCAAACGCTTTTTTTGGGGAAAAAAACTGTTTTGTGTTTAAAAAAAAACAAAACAGTAAAGTTAGCCCAATGTTTTTGCATTTTGTGAAAGATGAAGTTATGCCGAGTAAATAGATACCTAACATGTCACGCTTCAAAATTGCACACGCTCGTGGAATGGCGCCAATGTTCGGTACTTAAAAATCCCCATAGGCGATGCTTGAAATTTTTTTACTGGTTACATGTTTTGAGTTACAGAGGAGGTCTAGGGTCAAAATTATTGCTCTCGCCCCAACATTCGCGGCGATACCTCACATGTATGGTTTGAACACCGTTTTCATATGTGGGCGGGACTTACGTATGCGTTCGCTTCTGCGTGCGAGCACACGGGGACAGCGGCGCTTTAAAAATTTTTTTTTTTTATTGTTAATTATATTTTATTTTTTTTATTTTGACACTTTTTTGAAAAAAAAAAATTGATCACTTTTATTCCTATTACAAGGAATGTAAACATCCCTTGTAATAGCAAAATGACATGTCAGGTGCTCTTAATAGTGAGATATGGGGTCAATAAGACCCCATATCTCACCACTAGGCTGGGAAGCCTGAAATAAAAAAAAATAAATAAAACGATCGCCGCTTCCCAGCCGAAGCGGCGCTGTTTTTTTGAATGGAGAGGCCGGGCGTGACGTCATAACATCACGCCCGGCCTCCGACGATCATAGAGACTCCGGGGACCATCTGGTCCGCTGGAAATCTCTATGATCTACATCCGGCGCCGGCGGATCCACTCTCCGCCTCACCGATCGTAACGGTGAGTCGGAGCAAGCACCGGAGGGCGGCGGGGGGGGCGTCCCCTCTCGCCTCCCATAGGAACGATCAAGCGGTGGAACGGCCGCTATGATCATTCCTATGGTGTAGAGATTCACCGGCTGAAACCGGCAATATCTGAATGATGTCTGTAACTCATTCAGATATACCCGCTCAAAGCCCAGGACGTCATATGACGCCCTTGGTATTGAAGTGGTTAAAGACAAAGGTATAAGGTCCACCTATCAGATCCCCCCCCCTCTCATGGGCCATTTAATAATTTTTATGGGGGGGATGTTTTGGACAGGTAACCCTCTCCACTTCATTGAGAGATGAATGCCTAAATAAAGTGTATTACTTTGGCCAGCCCCTCCTTACTTACACTATTGGCAGCCCACTGGACAGGTAAGAAGTGTCATAATACAAAGATATATATACACACTTTACACATTTTAGCACATTTTTACATTCTGCTACTACCTATCAAGATAATAATAGGATACAAAAACTTTAAACAGTACTATTTGAAAGTATTCAGGCAGGCCCTTGCACTACATGCTTTGGGGAATTCATCCATAAATCTGACCACAAAAGAGGTGGGTATATAGTGTGTATGGGTTTGGCAAAGTCAGCAGATAGAGGATTGGTATCAGATGACTTAGCAGTTGGGGGGAGGGAGGCCTCTCCCCGTCGCCAAGTACCGCAGGGTGGTGACTAGCCTCTGCTCCGGAGTGATGGCTTGCCTCATGCAGGTATCCTGCCTGCTGATATAAGGGGTCAGCAAAGCCAACAAACGGTGAAAAACGGGGTCCGTCATCCTGAGGAATTTCCTGAAATCATCAGGATTATTCTCACGGATCTCACGGAGCAAAGGCATGTGACAGAATTGGTCACGCTGGAGCAACCAATTCTTAGTCCATGAACTCCTCCTTGCCCTGTTCATGGACTGGGCTTGTGTCAAAGTAAGAACCCCAACACCAAGCCCCCGCACAGCACGAACTCTACGATGAGTACGTACACGCAACATGGCTAGAAAACAGTCGGCTGGTCAGAACAAAGTAACAGAATGCACTAAAGAACAGCAAGGCCTGTGAAGAGCAACCTGAAAATCAGTAACAAACGGACAAGAACACAATGAAAAATCAATGGGAACTCACTGCACGCACTGAAGAACAGATACAAACCCACAAGCACAAACTGAACACCAGAAATACGATCTGAAAACCACGAGTCTGAAAGAGCATGAATCGTCTCTCACCAAACTTTTACTAACACGAGATTAGCAAAAGGAGCCCAAAGGGTGCCGTGCTTGGTATTGAACTGCCCTTTATAGTCCTGTCGTACGTGGTGTACGTCACCGCGTTCTTGACGTTCGGAAATTCTGACAACTTTGTGCGACCGTGTGTATGCAAGACAAGTTTGAGCCAACATCCGTTGGAAAAAAACGATGGATTTTGTTGTCGGAATGTCCAATTAATGTCCGACCGTGTGTACAGGGCATATGTTTAGTTCTCATAGAAGCATCTATTCCTAAACCCAATATGCAAGATTTGCTTTCATTGACCTTGTATTAAGATATTTGATTAAATGATTCTAAAGCTTCATGTGACGCAGCCAGGGAGGAGTCCACTTCCGTTAAGATCATAATAATATCGTCAGCGAAAAGACTAATGAAATGCATATTATCGCCTGCTGGGAAACCTTTGATATCTGGGTGGGCTCTGATGTAAATGACTAAGGGTTCCATCAAGAGGTTAAATATTAGGGACACCCTTGCCTTGTACCATTAGATATAGTAAATGGGGAAGATAGAATTCCGGACAGGTATACTCGGGCTGATGGTTTGGAATATAAAGCCATAATGACTGAAAAGATATTGCCTGCGAAGCCAAATGATTCCAACACTTTGGCCAAGGATAGCCAATGTATACGGTCAAAGGCCTTCTCTGCATCCAGCGTCAGGAGCAGAGAAGGCCTTCGTTGCACCCTGGCCAGGTGTATAATGTTCACTAGTCTTGTTGTAGCGTTTGAAGTTTGCCTATGTTTGGTAAAGCCCATTTGGTCGAGATGTATAAGTGTAGGTAATATGTTAACAAGACGTCCCGTTTGGTCGGGATGTATAAGTGTAGGTAATATGTTAACAAGACGTAACGCTATCAATTTCGCATATAATTTTAAGTCTATGTTTAATAATGATATCGGCCTAAAATTTAAAGGGGAATAGGGCTTCTTTCCTGGCTTGGGCAAAGTTACTACCAAAGCTTCAAGCATCTCAAGTGGAAAAGAGGCAGAGGCTTCAGCGGTGTTGAAAATTTGATTTAAATATGGGGATAGCAAAGCCTTAAATTCCTTGTAATATTCCCCATTAAAACCATCTGAACCCGGCGATTTGTTCAAAGGAAGGGATTCAATGATTTTTTGAATATCTGACACATTAAATGGTAGGTTTAGAGATTGAAGCTGGGTTGGTGACAATTTTGGTATGAATAATGCAGCTAGAAATTTGTTAATTGCTTCTGGAGTTGGTGTGTTGACAGATCATCCTTTAAGTTATATAACGTTCCGTAGTAGTAACTAAAGGAGTCTGCTATGTTTTGAGGGTGGAACTCCTTTTGCTTAGTTGCAGGATGAATTATATAGGGTATCTTGGTTCTATATGTATGCCCTCTGAGGTTCTGTGCCAGAAGCTTACCTACCCTATTGCCATTGACATAGTATGTCATCTTTAGTCTTTTAGACGTTTTTTTCAAAATTTTCTAATAAGAGGAGTCTAAGGTCATATCTGAGCTACGATAATTTTTGGGAGCGGTTAGTTTTAAGTTTGTTCTGGGTAACTATGATTAAGATCTCTTTTGTCAGTTCATCCAGACACTTTTGCCTCTGCCTCTTAGCTCTTGAACCTAACTGAATAAAAATACCCCTTATAAACGCTTTATGGGCGTTCCATAGCATAAACGGGTTTTGTACAGAGTCTGCATTATCATTAAAAAATGTCTTCAGAATGGGTTTGAAGTGTTTTTTTTCAACTCTTCCCATTGTAACAGGTACGAGTTAACTCTCCAAACAAGTTCAGATTAGGAGAAGCCGAGTCTGCTATAGAGAGGACTAAAGAAGCGTGGTTGGACTGCATTATAGAATTTTTAATAGTAGATTTGGTTTGAAACAGAACTTGCCGATCAACTAAGAAAAGGTCTATTCTGGTGTAGACTTGATGGGGTGAAGAGAAAAAGGTAAAATCCTTTTCACCAGTGTGTAAGCATCTCCATACATCATACAGATTTTGTTTGCGGAGAGAAGGCAGTAAAGCTGGGTTTGAACGTTTAGTATGGGATGTGAAGTCCATTGTTGGGTCCGGAGTGACGTTGAAGTCTCCACATACTATCAGTAGTCCTTTTGGGTGAGATCTAACCTTTTTCATTAATTTGTTGAAGAAGTGGACTTGGTGTTTGTTAGGAGAGTAAACATTCACTATCGTATACATTGTGGAGTTCAGATCGCAAATCAGTATCAAGAATCTACCGTGAGGGTCACGTATTTCGTGACCCTCACGGACGTCCCTAATCTCAGAGTCGGCATTAGCAGTATAAACATAATGGAAATTCTTATGGGTGCACCTAGGAGGGGCTTGTTTACAAAAATGAGTCTCCTGTGCGCATATTATGTCGCTGTGGTTCAGTAGTGCTTCCTTCCATAAGGATTTATGTTTCGCAGGGTGGTTAAGCCCTTTGAAGTTAATAGATAGTACAGTAAGTGTCATAACTTGTGGGTAATATCAATGCTTTGGAAAAAGTATGAAGCTCCTTTTGTGTTGTCTAGTGGCCGCATTCAGGCCGCATCCAGAATCACCCAAAGACAGCATTTTGCAGCTAATCACAACTGGGGGATAAGTTTAGACTTTTAGGGGGAGATTTACTAAAGTTGGAGAGTGCACAATCTGGTGCAGCTCTGCAAAGGAACCAATCAGCTTCTATGTTTTATTGTCAAAGCTTAATTGAACAAACTGAAGTTAGAAGATGATTGGCTACCATGCACAGCTGCACCAGATTCTGAGTGCTCCAGTTTTAGTAAATCTGCCCCTTAGTCTCTGTCGCCTTTCTCTAAGGGACTAAAGAACTGATGTAAACCATCTAGTCATATTTATGTGTGAGATTTGGCATTTTTCGCCGTGACTTTTTTTCCACTCTCGTTCAATCTGGCATGGAGAACTGGTGGTAGTGCCGTCATTGTCGGGATCAGAAAGGATACCCTTTCCTTCAGGAGAGCAATCCCCTTTTCCAAGGAGGTTACTACAAAGGTATGGTTATCTTTAGTGATGGAGATTTTCATTGGGTAGCCCCATCTGTATGCAATTTGATGATTTCGCAATACCTTGGTCACAGTATTTAAACTTTTCCTTTTCTAAAGTGTCTATTGTGACAGATCAGCAAAAAATTGCAAGCTTTGATACTGTGAGGGAATTTGCTCCTGTTTTCGCATAATTTACATAAGATGCTCTTTAATATGGAAGAAGTGTAAGCGGAGAAGCACGTCTCTGGGTATTTGGTCTGACAGATGAGACGATTTAGGCAGGCGGTAAATCCTGTTGATAGTAACGTCTAAGTCTGTGAGTGTCAAAAACCATGAATCAGACTGAGACAGAAGTACAGTTAAATCACATTTGTTTAATAATAATAAAAAAAAGGTAAACAGAGTAAACTTAGTCAAAAAGCCAGAGTTCAGGAACCGGAACAGATAGTCAGACAAGCCAAAACGTCAGGGAGCCAGAGATGAGCATAGTAGAACAGCAAGCAGGATCTGGAACCAGAAAGAACGTCAGCCAAGTAAGTCTTTAACCGGAACACAGGAGAGTGTCTCTAGAGATGTGACCAAGGTGAAGGCAGAGATCATCTGGACTGGACGGCTTAAGTAGGCAGGACTGACGAGCAGGATATCATCAACAGGGGAGTCACTGTGGAGAGATAGGAGCTGGCAATTAGCTGACAGCTGAGCGGCCAGCTTTGAGAAGGAAGGGCTGAGCCCAGCCCTGACAGTACCCCTTCCTCAATGACCCCTCCCCCTCGGAGGACCAACAGGCTTGAGGGGAAAACATCTATGGAAATCACGGAGGAGGATGGGGCGTGTACGTCCGAGGATGAGACCCAAGAGCGTTCCTCCGGACTGTACCCTTTCCAATGCACCAGGTACTGTATGCGCCTGTGGAACCTATGGTAGTCAACAATGGACTGTACTTTATACTACTCATGGTTCTCAACCTGTACAGGCTGAGGACGAGGCACCGAGGTGGTAAAGCGGTTGCAAACCAAAGGTTTTAATAAGGAGACATGAAATACATTTGAAATATGCATATTAGAAGGAAGGTCTAAAGTGTAAGCCACCGGGTTAATCCTGCGAAGATTACAGAAAAGCCCAATAAACCAAGGAGTGAACTATAGAGAGGGAACGTGAAATTGGAGGTTACGAGATGACAGCCAGGCCCTGTCCCCAACCTGGTAGGAAGGTGCAGGCAGGCGTCTGCGGTCAGCATGGAATCTGTACCTATCATTAGCATGTCGCAAAGCCTCCTGGATTTGTGCCCAAGTGGAACGAAGACCACAGAGATGCTCCTCTAACGCAGGAATACTCTGCGGAACAAATGATTCAGGCAACATGGAAGGTTGGAAACCATAGTTCGGCATAAACGGGGACAATTGGGAAGCAGAATTCAAGGCACTATTGTGAGCAAACTTCGCCCACGGAGGTCTGACCAGTTGTTATGATGGTCAGAAATATAGCAACTTAGGAATTGCTCCAAGGAATGATTGGCTCGTTCTGCGGCCCCATTAGACTGTGGGTGATACACAGAGGAGAAAGCAAGCTGAATTTCCAACTGTGCACAAAAGGCTCGCCAGAACCGGGATGAAAACTGACTACCCCTGCCTGAGACAATCACTTTGGATAGCCCATGTAAGTGAAAGATCTCCTGAGCAAAAATGGAAGCCACTTAGAAGTGGGCAACTTCTTAAGTGGAATACAATAAGACATTTTGGGGAACCTGTCAACCACCATAAGGATAACTGTGTTGCCCTGGGAATTGGGTAACTCCACAATGAAATCCATAGACAGGTGGGTCCAGGGTCTCTCCCCATTGGGTATGGGTTGTAGGAGGCCCACTGTAAGGTGTCATGGAGTCTTACTCTGAGCACCCACGGAACAGGCAGCTACGAAGGCGGTTACATCAGCACATAGACTAGGCCACCAGAATTGTTGGGAAATGGCCCAAAAGGGTAGATTCTTCCCAGGGTGGCCAGCAGCCTTGGGAGAATGGTAAGTCTGGAGCACGGCAGTATGGAGACTCTCAGGGACAAAGCAATGGTCACAAGGTTTCTCAGGAGGGGCATGGACCTGAGCAGCAAGAATTTTGTCACCCAAAGGAGAAGTGAGACTGGTGTGAACCGTAGCCAGAATATGATCAGGAGGAATCACAGGAACCGGAACCGACTCCATCTTGGAAGTGCAGGAAAATTGTTGTGACAAAGCGTCAGCCCTTATATTCTTAGTACCGGGTAAGAATGAGACAATGTAATTGAAACTAGACAAGAAAAAAGCCCATCGCACCCTTCTGGGAGAGAGGCGTTTAGCCTCAGACAAGAATGTGAGATTCTTATGGTCAGTAAGAATGAGAACCGGCACAGTGGTACCTTCGAGGAGATGTCTCCATTCTTTCAGGGCTAAAATGATCGCTAACAGCTCTCTGTCACCAATCTCATAATTGCACTCCGCAGGTGACAATTTCTTGGAAAAGTAGCCACAAGGATGCATATCGCTCTCAGAGGTAGGATGTTGGGACAGAAGGGCGCCAACTCCAGTCTTAGAAGCATCAACCTCAAGGATAAAAGGTAACGTAGGATCAGGATGTGCTAACACAGGACCAGAAACAAAGGCAGCCTTGAGACTCTCAAAGGCCTTAATGGACCCCGGAGACCAAATCTGTGGGTTACTGTCCTTTCTGGTCACATTAGTCAGGGGCTTGACCAGAGATGAGAAGTTACGAATAAACTTCCGATAATAGTTGGCAAAGCCAAGAAAATGCTGCAGAGGATGTAAACCCACGGGTCAGGGCCACTGTAGGACTGCTGAAAGTTTCTCTGGGTCCATCGAAAAACCAGCAGCGGAAATGAAATAACACAGGAATTTAACCTGGTCACGATGGAATTCGCACTTCTCCAATTTACAGTAGAGATTGTTCTCTCTTAGTTTCTGAAGCACATGACACACATCTGTGTGGTGGCTCTCCAGGGACTTGGAAAATATGAGGATATCATCGAAATAAACCACCACACATAACTGCAAGAAATCTCGGAGGACATTGTTAATAAATTCCTGGAAAACTGCCGGGGCGTTACAAAGTTCAAAAGACATTACGAGGTACTCATAAATGGCCTGTTCTGGTGTTACATAGTTACATAGTAAGTAAGGTTGAATAAAAGAATATATAAAACACAAAGCGCTGTGATGCTAAATAGCTGATAATTACACATAAAACCAAGTGAGGCTGCTATCAAAAGAGAGTGTTTTCAGAGTCACTTAAAAAGAATAAATAATGATATTTGAAGCGCTTCACAATGTGCATAAAAATGAATATATATGAATAAAAATAAATAAATAAATATAAATGCTCAAATAAATCCAGCAGTGAGTAAAATTTCCTAAAAAATCCAGCAATCAAAATAGTGTAAAATTATAAAAAATTAGTATTATGCAGGTTTTGGTTCCGAAATGGGGAACACCCTCAGAGTAGGCACCACATCCCAAGCAGAATTTGAATAGGTAAGAAGGAGGGGAGGGATTTTTACGGTGCAAATTAATCAAATATAGAAAAGAAAGCTATATATTTTATCTCTTTTTCTTAAAAAGAACAATTTTATTGTTTTACATTAAAAACAGACACATATGCCAGTTAATTATAACAATACAATTAAAACAACGTGGTCAAAAAATGGGGAATAACATGTAGGATATACACTGCAAATTCATAGATGGTAGTTATTGCATACTAGCCCATAGAAATATATAGCAAAGCATTGTCTCTAATGGTTTTGATAATTGACCAGTGCCCCATAATATCACAAAAATGGGGTATCCACATGCTCTGCTCATAAATGTATGGAAAACGGAGTAAACAAGATGACATGATATATATGTATATAAAATATACATATATAAAATTAAAATAAGATATGATATAAGAAATAGGGAAATAATATTAAAATGTAAAATTAAAATCTAAAAATTCCATGATAGAATATTGCAAAAATGGATGACCATTATTTATATGCTAGAACTGAACCAAATATTGCCACTCAGAAAAAACTGGTATTGGACAAATAATGAGAATCTAGGACCAAAAATGAAAAATATATAAAAAAAAATATAAAAAATGAAAATAAAATATATACCATAAAGATATATATATAAATCTGAAAAACCTCTAAAAATCAGAAATAAAACAATTCAGGTCGAATTCAATGTTCAAACCATGGGGTTCTAATGTACCCATCTGGAATATCCATTTGGATTCATTCTTGCTGAGTTCCCTCACTTTATGGGAACCCCTCCAATGAGCCTTATACTTTTGAATAGCCCAGAATTGGAGACCCCTAGGGTCTCTGTTATGATACCTATCAAAATGTTTTGAAAAACTGTGTTTTGGATAGCCTTTTCTAATGTTCTGGATATGCTCTCTTATTCTCTTCCACATTGGTCGTTTCGTTCTGCCAATGTATTGGAGGGAGCAGGAGCACTGTAAAGCATATACCACCCCCTTAGTCCTGCAAGATATAAAATCCTTTATTTCAAATTCTTGTCCAGTATTTGTTGAAGAAAATTTCTGACATTTGTATCCATTTTGATTAGTATTTATGCAGGCATAACACCTTTTACAGGGATAGAATCCTTTACCCTGAAAAAAGGTTAAATCAGTTATTCTCTTGGGTGGGTTTGGTACATTTTTAGCTATGATGTCCCTTAGAGTTGGAGCTCGTCTATAAATGAATCTCGTTTTTTTTGGGAGTATATTTGCCAAAGTAGTATCAGTTTTTAAAATAGACCAATGTCTTTTTATAATCCTCTCCATCCTCCTGTGTTGTACACTGAAGTCCATTATCAGAGGTATGTCATCTGTTTTGTCATTTACCTTGATTTTATCTTGGATCAGCGCTTCTCTTGGGGTTTGATTGACTTCTGTTATTTTTTCTTCTATAAAACATTTATTGTACCCTTTTTCTTCAAACCTCTTACCTATCCACTGAGCTTGTTTAAGATAGTCATTATTTTCTGAACAATTTCTCCGTAAGCGAATAAACTGGCCCTTCGGAATGTTGATTAACCATGGCTCATAGTGGCAACTCGTTACTGGTATATAGCTGTTCCTTTCCACCGGTTTGAAGAAAGTTTTTGTGCTGATGATATTGGCTGTTAGTTCTATTTCAAGATTAAAGAACTGGATTTTAGTTTCACTAATTTGATGTTCAAGTTTAATATTTTTTTGGTTCATATTCAAACGTTGGAAAAAGGATCTTAAACTCAGTTCATCACCCTTCCAAATAAAAATACAATCGTCTATGAATCTTTTATATAGAACCAGTTCCTTTGGAGTATTTAAAAAGATGGCATCCTCCTCCCATTTTGCCATGAATATGTTGGCTACACTTGGGGCATATTTAGCTCCCATCCCAATACCCGTTAGTTGTCGAAAATAATTATCATTATACCAGAAGTAGTTATGTTGAATACCAAAGGCCAGGCTTCTAAGAAGAAATCTTTTCTGTTTAGAAATGAGATGGCTGAATGAATCCATAGCCCATTTAGATGCTTCTATTGCATCGCTATGTTCAATTATTGTGTACAGTGAAGCAACATCAGCAGTTGCTAACAGATATCTTCCATTAGGGTCCAGGGTCAGAGATTTTAATATTTGTAATAAATGTTTGGTATCACGTAGATAAGCTTTAGTGTTAGGTACTAGGGGTTGCAAGAATTTGTCCACATATTCCCCTAGTCTTGCATTGATCGATTGAATCCCATTAATGATGGGTCTTCCTGGTGGTGCCTCAGCATTCTTATGGATCTTCGGAATGGTGTAAATGATTGGAACTCTACATGTATCCGGTACTAAATATCTAGATTCTTTTTTGGATAAAATATTTTTGTTGATTCCTTTTTGAATCAAAGAGGACAGATCTCGTTTGTATCCTCTAGTAGGATTGCTACTGAGTTTCAGATATGTGTTATTATCGTTAAGTTGTCCCATCAGTTCCTGGTGGTAGTATTCCTTGGTTAGTACTATAATGGCGCCCCCTTTGTCGGCCGGTCTAATTATAATATCTTTATTTGCTTCCAATTGTTTTATACCTTGCTGTATATGCTGGGATTCCGAGATTCTACTGAACTTGAGTTGTTCCAGGTCTTTGATCACCATTTTTTTAAACACCTCAATATGTTCATTATTTGTAGAGGGTGGATTGAATAGTGACTTATTCCTTAAATTACTATACTGTACTCCTCTGCCAAGTTCCACTCCTTTGTTCGATGTAGATGGTGGTCTGGATAATAAGTATTTCTTGATGTTCAATTTCCTAGTGTATTTTTGTATGTCAATATACATCTGGAATTTGTCCAGATTCTTTTTTGGTGCATATTTAAGGCCTTTGTCCAGTGTGATTAATTCCGCTCGTGTAAGCTCTTTGCCGCTGAGGTTGTAGATGCCTTCCCCTAGTACTCTCTTTTTCTTTTGGGTTTGCCATCCTGCTCTGCATCCCCTTTTATGGTGTTTGGACTTTTTTCTCTGTTTGTATATTCCTGTAGGGGTGGGGGATCTTCGTTTCTGCGGAAATCTAAAAAAGATCTTGACTGTTCTTCCTCTATGTAATTTCTAAGAGGCTCGTATCTATTAGTGGTAGGCAATGGGCTCCTCCTATCAGCATATCTGTATTGGTCGTATTCTCTGGTCCCATTCCTATTACCATTGAACTGGTGGTCTCGAGATTCACCATTTCTCTGTTGATAGTCCCTATGATCTCTCCTATCCTGATCATACCGATAATCCCTTGGCTGATCCCTATGAGGTTGTTGGTAGGAGTTTCTGGGGTAATTTCTGAAATTATATTGATTTTCTCTTGGTTCAGTTCTAGTTGAATGTTGATAGTATCCTTGTTCCTCATACCTGGGGTACCTGCCATTTTCCACCTGATCATATTGCGATTCATTACCTGATTGATGCGATCTTGATTGATTGTAGGGTGGATAGTGGGGTTTGTTTGGTCTTTTATTGGCATTATTTTTCCAATAAGGTCTTCTTGGTGATTTGTTTTTTGTTTTGTTCCTCCACCAAGGTTTTGGTGTTCTTGATCCATTGTCATCTCTCAGTGTGTTACTTTGTTCCCATTGTTTCTGTTGGTTATATCTTGGGGTTTCTGGTGTCCTGGATCTCCTTTCTGGAGTCCTATAATATGTATTTCTGCTGGGGCTAACTATCCTCACCTCTCTATCTGGTGATGAGGCTATAGACCCAGTTTTACCTTGTTTGGCATTGATTTGCCAATTGAAAACCTGTTCTAACTGATAATCATTGGTATCTCTGAGGTATTTTCTTTTTTTCCTTTGTTTTAATTCAACATCTTTCTGTTCTAACACTTTATTCAGTTGTTGAGTTAGTGATGAAAAAGGTGCTGTCTCTTTAAAAGGGTCCAGTATGGTTTTGCATTCAGCAATTTGCTGGTTAATCATGTTTAATTTCCTTTGTTTCCTTTTTAAGGCAAAATGTACTAGATCCAGACCTTTATCGTTAAAAAATTTATACCACTGATTAGTTGCATCTTGATCTGTCAAACCATCACAGATAGGTACATCCCATCTCAATCTTCTCGGGACAATTTTATCTTTAATGTATTGTTCATGAGCAGCTATGTCCCACCATAGGCTCACCTTTTTTTCCATTAGGTGGCCGAATTTCCTAAAATTGGTGTCTAAATCACCCTTATCGGTGCTAGGTGCAGTGGAAAAAACATTTTCCAAATTAATTGTGCGTTTTTCAATAAAATCAAAAATATCCATCACTGCAGCTATATGTGAAAAAACTGAAAAATAAGTGAAAAAGAATATATAAAACACAAAGCGCTGTGATGCTAAATAGCTGATAATTACACATAAAACCAAGTGAGGCTGCTATCAAAAGAGAGTGTTTTCAGAGTCACTTAAAAAGAATAAATAATGATATTTGAAGCGCTTCACAATGTGCATAAAAATGAATATATATGAATAAAAATGAATAAATAAATATAAATACTCAAATAAATCCAGCAGTGAGTAAAATTTCCTAAAAAATCCAGCAATCAAAATAGTGTAAAATTATAAAAAATTAGTGCCACCAAATGTGTAAAAAAAATCCACATAAAAAAATCAACATAAAAATAAATATATAGGGATGTATTCAGAAGGTTCAATTATACAAGTGTAGAATCCGATTGGTATAAAGCTTTGATCCGGTCCCACTAGCAAAGCTGTTTAAAAACACTTGCTTAATTAAGGTGCTCATTGACATTTATAGTAACAATGTTTCTTTTGCTTCTGTTCACAACCAATGTGAGAATCATAAACAGATCTCATTTAACAGGCAGATAAGAGAAAAAAACAATCATTGTGCAATAGTTAGGATACCAAGGTACACAGGCGAACTTCAATCCACTCACGTGTGCCTTATAATGATAAGGCATATGCAGGTTTTACTATAGCAGTCAGCCGCCTTAGACAGGAGCAGATTCACTGCAGTACACTGTGTGATACTGCTGATCTGCACAGAGCGTCCTTGGCTCCTCCCACGCGTTGCATCACAGTCACGTGACTTTTTCAAGGATAATACAAGCTCTGACGGACTCAGAGCTCCAACTCTAAGGGACATCATAGCTAAAAATGTACCAAACCCACCCAAGAGAATAACTAATTTAACCTTTTTTCAGGGTAAAGGATTCTATCCCTGTAAAAGGTGTTATGCCTGCATAAATACTAATCAAAATGGATACAAATGTCAGAAATTTTCTTCAACAAATACTGGACAAGAATTTGAAATAAAGGATTTTATATCTTGCAGGACTGAGGGGGTGGTATATGCTTTACAGTGCTCCTGCTCCCTCCAATACATTGGCAGAACGAAACGACCAATGTGGAAGAGAATAAGAGAGCATATCCAGAACATTAGAAAAGGCTATCCAAAACACAGTGTTTCAAAACATTTTGATAGGTATCATAACAGAGACCCTAGGGGTCTCCAATTCTGGGCTATTCAAAAGTATAAGGCTCTCTGGAGGGGTTCCCATAAAGTGAAGGAACTCAGCAAGAATGAATCCAAATGGATATTCCAGATGGGTACATTAGAACCCCATGGTTTGAACATTGAATTCGACCTGAATTGTTTTATTTCTGATTTTTAGAGGTTTTTCAGATTTATATATATATCTTTATGGTATATATTTTATTTTAATTTTTTATATATTTTTTTATATATTTTTCATTTTTGGTCCTAGATTCTCATTATTTGTCCAATACCAGTTTTTTCTGAGTGGCAATATTTGGTTCAGTTCTAGTATATAAATAATGTTCATCCATTTTTGCAATATTCTATCATGGAATTTTTAGATTTTAATTTTACATTTTAATATTATTTCCCTATTTCTTATACCATATCTTATTTTAATTTTTATATATGTATATTTTATATACATATATATCATGTCATCTTGTTTACTCCGTTTTCCATACATTTATGAGCAGAGCATGTGGATACCCCATTTTTGTGATATTATGGGGCACTGGTCAATTATCAAAACCATTAGAGACAATGCTTTGCTATATATTTCCTCTGTGAGATGTTATACCAATTGTGACCACTGGAGGGAGTTGAAGAAATAAACGTGATTAGAGATATCAATATATATATTTTTTATTCTTTACACCAGGGGTCTCAAACTGGCGGCCCTCCAGCTGTTTGAAACTACAAGTCCCATGAGGCATTGCAAGACTCACAGTTACAAGCATGACTCCCACAGGCAGAGGCATGATGGGACTTGTAGTTTTGCAACAGCTGGAGGGCCGCCAGTTTGAGACCCCTGCTTTACACACTGCGTTTTTTACACATGGAATCGTGGTTTTGATAAACCAACGATATTCATATGAATTACATGTCTAATAAAAGTAGGTTTTAACAGGATGGAAGTCTATGCAGGAAGCAGGATGATGATTAACTCACGCTGTAGCCATGGCAACCACTCTGCTGTTGTGCTATAAAGCTGAGTCCGTCAGAGCTTGTATTATCCTTGAAAAAGTCACGTGACTGTGATGCAACGCGTGGGAGGAGCCAAGGACGCTCTGTGCAGATCAGCAGTATCACACAGTGTACTGCAGTGAATCTGCTCCTGCCTAAGGCGGCTGACTGCTATAGTAAAACCTGCATATGCCTTATCATTATAAGGCACACGTGAGTGGATTGAAGTTTGCCTGTGTACCTTGGTATCCTAACTATTACACAATGATTGGTTTTTTCTCTTATCTGCCCGTTAAATGAGATCTGTTTATGATTCTCACATTGGTTGTGAACAGAAGCAAAAGAAATATTGTTAACTATAAATGTCAATGAGCACCTTAAATAAGCAAGTGTTTTTAAACAGCTTTGCTAGTGGGACCGGATCAAAGCTTTATACCAATCGGATTCTACACTTGTATAATTGAACCTTCTGAATACATCCCTATATATTTATTTTTATGTTGATTTTTTATGCGGATTTTTTTACACATTTGGTGGCACTAATTTTTTATAATTTTACACTATTTTGATTGCTGGATTTTTTAGGAAATTTTACTCACCGCTGGATTTATTTGAGTATTTATATTTATTTATTTATTTTTATTCATATATATTCATTTTTATGCACATTGTGAAGAGCTTCAAATATCATTATTTAAGGTTGAATAAAGACACCAGTCCATCCAGTTCAACCTGAGTGAGTATGGGTGCGTGTCTACAATCATCCCTATTTTTATTTTAACCGCTTCAGCCCCGGAAGATTTTACCCCCTTCCTGACCAGAGCATTTTTTGCGATTTGGCACTGTGTCGCTTTAACTGACAATTGCGCGGTCGTGCGACGTGTCTCCCAAACAAAATTGATGTCCTTTTTTCCCCACAAATAGAGCTTTCCTTTGGGTGTATTTGATCGCCTCTGCAATTTTTATTTTTTGCGCTATAAACAAAATAAGAGCGACAATTTTTGAAAAAAACGCATTATTTTTTACATTTTGCTATAATAAATATCCCCCTACTGGGCGGCGTCTTTGGCGGCTGATGGACGTATTACACCCTCGCCCACAGCCTCCATCTTGCCACTCTAGCAGACATGCGCAGTCCGCCGTTATGGCATTCCGTGTCGGTAGACTGGGTGTGCGTGAAGCCGCTCCGATGGGCAGACGCTCACGCATGCAAGGTGGGGGCTGTGCCCCACACATCCAGTCCAGGGGGCAGCATCATAGGTTTCCCTGACAACCATCCTGGACATCAGCTGTGTGCACTTCGTGCGCCAGCTGACCGGGATTTACTACTCCTTAAATACCTTGACCACACCACACCCAAACCAGGCATCATTTTGCTGGAATTGGGCTGTGCGGCTGGTCTCTTCATTTCTCCTCCAACAAAGGTATTGACTATCTATTTACCCATTGTTAATCTGTATATTCAGCACTAGTTCATATTTAGACGAAGAAATGTGTTCATCCAGTCTTACTGACAGTAGACACTGAGTCTCTTTTACAATATACCTCTCTTTCTATGTCTATACAGATTTACACACTTCCTCATCTCCTTTTTATCTATACATGTACATTAAATGTTTTACTTGCTATATATGCAATATCCCAATTTTATTTAATCTAGCTATTTACACTACCATTAATTTATTTTGCTTGTATTAACCTAATATTCTATTGCTCAACTATATTGAGACTAATTCACTAGCACCTGTATGTGAATATCTCTATATTGGGACATTTTTTTCATCTGCTTACAGACTTATTCTTTGAATTTTACCTGATATCCTTATCAGAAGAGGCATATAATCAATGGACATTCACACTTATTTATACGTACACATTTATACCAACTGCAGATGTCTTTTATACTCTATGCTTCATCCAATTCCTATTTTCTTGCTATATACCAACCACACTATTAAGGAGATATATATATATATATATCCAGTCTACTTTTTCTTTATTCCCAGGGATCCTTTTTTGCCTCAGTATATTCCTTTGGCCATACCGCTTCCATGGAGTGCATAAGGGACCTTCCCCTCTTCTAAGGATACTAATACTCATCTCTTTTTGCATACATCACTCTGAGGCCTCCTTACTAACCCCAAGACAGCCATTCCATCCATCCGAATATTTGGTGCTACTCTAATTGCAAGCTTTTGTGTGAACCATAAACATTGTTTAACCACTCTATCAACCAACGGTATGTAAGTACCATAATATTAAGGTCTTAAATCTTATAATCTTCTATTAGCCTATATGCCTTAGGTTTGTCTAATTGATTTTCTATATATTTAATCTCATCTTAGATGAATTCCTCCTAATTCTCTACACCCCTGAAGAAGGACTAGATATATATACCGAAACACGTTGGGTGTGAGGAGATCATGCTATATACTTTTTCACGGCGATTTATATGCACTGTATAGATTAACCAATGTCTCGCTATAACTGTTTTTAATGTATTTCTATAAATAAAATGTATGTACTTTTTTACACTTTTGTATACTTTGCTATATATTTTTCTTACACTATATAAATTGAGTGCCTTAAAAGTCCATTTAGGGGAACCTTCTGCATTTTTTGTCTCGATTGTTGGATGTGGCACTCCCCCCATACATAGGTCATCCTCCTGTCCCCATTTTCAAATATTTGGTAGAAAATACCGCTCCCCGCCATGATTGGCAACCTATGTAATATACCTCTACTTTATATGTAGAATCTTTATATATATATATATATATATATATTTTGATTGGTAACCTATATAATATATCTCTACTTTATATATAGAATCTTTATATATATATTTTTTTTCCTTGATTTTTTAATAACGTGGTTTTCTTGCATAATATAATCTTCGTACCTAAAAATTTGTAAAGCTTGTCGGCAACCCCCTTTTTACTTAATAATCCAATATTTAAGCCCTAAAGCAAGCAGTATGGATATTGAAAAGAATTTCGTGGTGAGGACTGGAATTGCCTTATGCAGGGATACTTACAAAAATTTGGTGACAATGAACAGATCGAGTCAGAAATTTCATCCCTCTTTTACAAATTATCCAAAACCTTGGAGAAAAAATCTCTAATGTTCTGGCACATTAAGTCCTTTCAGGGCTACATTAACAATGACATTAATCCACTTGGCCTCCGTGTCCAGATCTTCCCTACCCTGGATGACCTGAACAATGAGTTCAAACAAACTTGGGAAAAGATACTTCAGACATCTTCACTCAAACTCATGGAAACCCTAATAGACGAATACACTAAAAGATCCAAGACTCTTGATTTAGAAATCATTAAATTATGTGGACAATTACAAAAATTCAAAACACACAAATCCACACCAATTAAAGAGAAAAAATTAAAATCACATTTGGAGATCTTTAACAGAGAGATCCTCATTAAAAAAAGCCAAAACCTCATGCGAGACAAAAACGCATTTGAGGCTGGTAAAGCATACAAATGAAATCAACACAAACATAACTATGGAGATAATCAAAATGCAGGAGTACAGGAGAGCTCCAAACACCTTATTCCCCACTCCAACCTCACAACTCACCCTAAGCCCAAATCAACACCAGGCACTAAACGCCAGTTTTATGGCGACTCAGCACAAGATCAAAAAGCCAAAAAACAAATTCTAGAAAATACACCTAAATCTACTCACTACAATTCTGCACCCCCTGAGACATCTTCCAATTTCTCCACATCTAAGCCATTATCACAACAAACTCCACTTCCCACTACCTCACAAATCCCCACTCCCTTGGAACCAGGGCAAAATGACCCATCTTTTTTAGATCAAATTCTAGCAGGTGTCAAACCAGCTCCACCCAATCTCAACACTTACACACAACTGACACTGTAGCTCTCCAACAAGAAATCCCAACACAACCCTGTCTAGATCTAAACATGATTAAATTATCCTCATACATCCTCTCTGAAGAGGAAAAATCAGTTTTGAAAAAGGGATTAAATTTCTGTCCAAGCCACAATTTTGAAAAATTTGAATTTTACAAAGACCTCCAACTTTTTGTTCGTAAAATAATTCTTAAAAAACTTTACCATAAACAACAAGGAAACACAGATTGTACTCCCCAAGAAAATCAGGCACTCGACCAACTGATCTCTCTTCTTGAGGAGAGCGATACAGCAGACCTGATCGATTCCATAGATCTATCTTGAATTCTACAGTCTATTGAAAAACAAGATTCATATTCCAATGCGAATCCATCTAAATCGGTATTAAAGAAAAAATCGGACTTATGTCCACCCCCTTTTTAAAACTAGTAAATAATGACTTGGAAAAATTGAAATTAAAAACCAAAGGCCCCCCAAATCTCAGTAAAAAGGAAGATGACGCACTAAATTCACTGGCTAAAAACAAGCAATTTACCATCACACCTTCAGATAAGGGTGGGAACGTTGTTCTCCTAAATAATGAAGATTATCTAAACATATGCAAAAAAGTTCTCAACAACTCCGACTGGTATCGTCGGATTTCAGCCAGCATTGTCGATAAGTATAACAAAGATTTTTATACTCTGATCAACTCTGCCTTTCTCAACAATATAATTACCAAACAAACATGGAATTTCATTAGAAATAATTTCCCAAAGGTCCGTTTTACGTTTTATATACTTCCTAAAATTCAAAAAATCCCCTCAACCCGCCAGGTAGACCCATCATCTCGGGAATTAATTCCATTAGCGACAATGCCAGTAAACTGGTAGCCAAATTCCTCAGACCCTATGTAACCTCATTACCATCTTACGTAAGAGACACTGTCCATCTTCTACAAATCTTAGAGGAATACAACATTCCTGATCAAGTTTTACTCGTCACAATAGACGTAGAAACCATATACAGCTCAATCCCACATGAAAGAGGCCTGGGAGCTATTAAACATATTCTTCAACAAAACACTGCCACTGATCCGGTCTATAATGAATTTATTCTCTCATTGCTTGAGTATATTCTAAAGCATAATGTTTTCACCTTCAATGGCTCCCACTACCTCCAGGTGCAGGGGGTTGCGATGGGGACATGTTGTGCCCCATCGTATGCCAACCTGTACCTGTACCAGACTTTTTCTTTGAATTTTACCTGATATCCTTATCAGAATAGGCATATAATCAATGGACATTCACACACATTTATACGTACACATTTATACCCCCTGCAGATGTCTTTTATACTCTATGCTTCATCCCATTCCTATTTTCTTACTATATACCAACCACACTATTAAGGATATATATATATTCAGTCTACTTTTTCTTTACTCCCAGGGATCCTTTTTTGCCTCAGTATATTCCTTTGGCCATACCGCTTCCATGGAGTGCATAAGGGACCTCCCCCTCTCCTAAGGATACTAATACTCATCTCTTTTTGCATACATCACTCTGAGGCCTCCTTACTAACCCCAAGACAGCCATTCCACTAGTCCGAATATTTGATGCTACTCTAATTGCAAGCTTTTATGTGAACCAACGAAACATTGTTTAACCACTCTATCAACCAACCTTATGTAAGTGCCATAATATTAAGGTCTTACATTTTATAATCTTCTATGAGCCTATATGCCTTAGGTTTGTCTAATTGATTTTCTATATATTTAATCTCCTCCTAATTCTCTACATCCCTGAAGAAGGACTAGATATATATACCGAAACGCGTTGGGTGTGAGCAGATCATGCTATATACTTTTTCATGGCAATTTAAATGCACTGTATAGATTAACCAATGTCTCGCTATAACTGTTTTTAATGTATTTCTATAAATAAAATGTATGTACTTTTTTATACTTTTGTACACTTCGCTATATATTTTTCTTACACTATATAAATTGAGTGCCTTAAAAGTCCATTTAGGGGAACCTTCTGCATTTTTTGTCTCGATTGTTGGATGTGGCACTCCCCCCATACATAGGTCATCCTTCTGTCCCCATTTTCAAATATTTGGTAGAAAATACCGCTCCCCGCCATGATTGGCAACCTATGTAATATACCTCTACTTTATATGTAGAATCTTTATATATATATATATATATATATATATATATATATATATATATATATATATATATTTTGATTGGTAACCTATATAATATATCTTTACTTTATATATAGAATCTTTATTTTTGGAAAAATATATAAAAAAAATATTTTTTTTCCTCAGTTTAGGCCGATCGTATTCTTCTACATATTTTTGGTAAAAAAAAATCACAATTAGTGTTTATTGATTTGTTATTGCGTTGTTATTGCGTTTACAAAATAGGGGATAGTTTTATGGCATTTTTATTAATAATTTTTTTTTTTACTAGTAATGGCGGTGATCAGCGATTTTTATTGTGACTGCAACATTATGGTGGACATGTCGGACATTTTTGACACATTTTTGGGACCATTGTCATTTATACAGCAATCAGTGCTATAAAAATGCACTGATTCCTGTGTAAATGACACTGGCAGTGAAGGAGTTAACCACTAGGGGGCGGGGAGGGGTTAGCAGTGTCACTACACTGATCACTGCTCCCAATTGTAGGGAGCTGTGATCAGTGACACTTGTCACTAGGCAGAATGGGGAGATGCTGTTTACATCAGCATCTCCCTGTTTGTCCTCTCCGTGAGGCGATTGCGGCTATCCCCGTGGCGATCGAATCCGCTGGACCCGCGACCCGACTCACGGAGCTCGCCGGCACGCACGCAATGGCACAGTGGGAAGTTCAAATAGACGTACCTGTAAGTCCATTTGCCCAGCCGTGCCATTCTGCCGACGTACATCGGCGTGCGCCGGTTGGGAAGGGGTTAGGGTACCCATATAGCGCAGCCAATTCACGCAGCACTCTGCACATACATCGTACACCCACATCGGTCCCTACCCTCAAGGAGCCCACAATCCAAGGTCCCCAACTCACATTCATATACTAGGGCCAATTTTGAACAGAAGCCAATTAACCTACCAGCATGTCTTTGGAGTGTGGGTGGAAACCGGAGTACCTGGAGGAAACCCACGCAGGCACAGGGAGAACATGCAAACTCCAGGCAGGTAGTGTCATGGTTGGGATTCGAACCAGCGACCCTTTTTACTGCTAGGCGAGAGTGATAACCACTACACCACTGTGCTGCCCTAAATTATAAAATTAAACGCAGTTTCCCACTCGTCATCCTCCTTAATCCTCATGAGATTGTATGCCCCTCTCAAATCAAGCTTCGTAAAAACATTTGCTCCCTTGAGGCGGTCAAATAACTTTGTAATCAACGGAATCGGATAGGCATTCTTAATCGTAAAACGATTGAGACCCCTACAATCAATACAAGGTCTTAGTTCACCGCTCTTCTTCTTCACAAAGAAGAAACCAGCACTAGCAGGAGACGAGGATTTGCGGATGAAACCTCGAGAAAGGGCAAGCAGGCTCTGTGTCTAGAGGCAACAGTGCTGGTCGTGGACACGGTGCATCCTCATCAGCAGGTGGCCATGGGACACGCTTGGCCTTTTATTGGGCAGCTGGCCATGTTGAGCCGCAACATGCGGAAGACTTGGTCGAGTGGATGACCAAGCCGTCCTCATCCTCCTCATCCTATCTCACCCAGGCTCAGGGTACTTTGTCTGGCAAAGCAGCTGCCAACGCGGCCTCTTCCCTTGGCTCAATGGCATCAGTCACTCCTTCCCTAGCCCCACCATGTCCTCCTGAGGAGTCCCCCGAACTGTTTGACCACAGTGTTGGGTACATGCTCCAGGAGGATGCCCAGCGTTTTGAAGGCTCCGATGATGTATTCAGCTAGAGGAAGGCAGTAACGTGAACCCAGACAGAGGGGGTGCCCAAGAAGGACAGCAATCTGGCAGTCATGTTCCCCCAGCTGCAGCATACTGCCAGGTTTGCTCCAGTGATGAGGAGGGAGGGGATGATGAGGTCACTGACTCCACGAGGGTGCCTGATAGGAGAGAGGAGGAGGAGGAGGCACATCACCAACGAGGCAGGATGCCCTCCAGTGGTCAGCTTAAGGGCAGCACACTGATTGCATCACACCGCAGAGCTCCACATGTGCAGGGCGCTGCTGTCTCTGCACGTTATTCCAAAAAATCTTTGGTGTGGACCTTTTTTGAGACGAGTGCATCAGATCGCACCGCTACTATTTGCAACATAAGTCTCAAGCATATCTCACGTGGCCAAAACATCTCCCGCTATGATCCACTCTGTTCCCCACTTCTTGTATATCCTTGTTAAATCGATGCATACATGCAGCTATATCTGTTTGGATTGTGCTCCGCAAAGACAAGAGCTTTTAGCATTGTATCCAGCACAGGTGGATTCTGTGTGGGGAATGATTTAATTGACTCCGGCATCTCCCTTGTATTCCGCCCAGAATCAGAAGTAGGGTTCACCGCCGGGCTCAATCCAGTGCCATCCAGCCTGGGTTTTGTCTTGGCCAGGCTGCTAGATGTTGGGGTACGAGGATAGGAGTGTTGGCTAGTGGGGGAGTTGTTATTAGAAGGGTGATTGCCTTTTTTTGAGGCCTTTTTTTGTGATGAGGCTGCCGTTGGTGAGTAGGCCTTGGCACCATCTTGCTTACCTCCACACATGCTGGGTGAGGAGAAGCCCATCAGGCGCTGGGGCTTTCCAATCATTATGCCGCTTTTTGGACATGATCCCAGGGGTGTTCGGTGCTACCCCATTGAGAAATCGGGGTGTTTGTCACCTCAGATGGGCTGCTTTGTGCCTCTGTGTCCCTGTATTGCCAGAGCTCCGAAAGTATGCAACCATCCAGCTTCCACGTCAGGCCACGCCCCCGTCCCGCCTTTTATGTGCAGTGGGTGGAGGGGAAGCAGTTATACTCTACATCATTTTCCAAACAATAGATAAACTAATAGGTCTGAATTTACTTAAGACTTTTACCCTTTTTTAAATATAGACATCAAATTAGCCTTACGCCAATCCAGTAGTACTATGGCAGTCATTAACCACTTGAGCTCTGGAGGGTTTTACCCCCTTCATGACCAGAGCATTTTTTTTCTATTCAGCATTGCTCTGCTTTAACTGGCAATTGTGTGGTCATGCATCACTGTACACAAATTACATTTTTAACACTTTTTTTCATCTACATGGAGCTTTCTTTTACAATATTTTCTACTTTCTGATAAAAAATATCCAATAAAAAAAAAAAAAAAAATGAATTTACTGTATTCCTATTACAAGGAATGTAAACATCATTTGTAATAGAAAAAAAGAATGACAGGACCTCTTAAATATGAGATCTGGGGCCAAAAAGACCTCAGATCTAACATTTACACTAAAATGCATGACCTGTGAAGGACTTAACCCCCAGTCTTCTTAGCCACCCACCTTAAACATACTCCAAACCCCTCCAATTCTCCCCACAAAAGACGTGACAAGGTGCTGGAGTAAATGGCCTTGACGGCCTTTTATTAACAAAATATAAAAATATATAAATAACATATTAAATAACTTTTTAAATACTTTTTAATAATAAACTTTCTCAGTACTTATTAGGGTCTTGGAGGGGAACCCACCCACAGGTCACTGCGAAAAACTTCTTAAAACTTATTGGTCTCCAGTCGCAAACCCCCAGACTGTGAGACAGTAAACAACCTTCCCCAGTGACATAACTTTACCCCTTCCTGGTTAACACCTCGTAACCGGAAGGTACATAACAAAGCCCATATTACATATGGGTACCAACCATGTACAATCACCATAACATAAATCTCCTCCTCCTCACAGACCCAAACCACTGCCCAAGCTGACTCCATAGTCTACACCTTTTTTTTTTTTTTTTTTTTTAAGCACACCAGGGAGGGTGGGTGGGAATCTTTTCCCCGTCGCTCTCCACTGCTGTCACTTCCCCCTTCTTCCTCCTCTTACTCTAACCGCACTTCCTGCCCTGCTTTCCACTCCCCCTTTTATCTTAAAGGGGAAACAGCGTGATACAGTGTGACTGTGCAGTCCGCACATGTCATGCTGTCCCTGCGCTGATCCCCTTCGGTCCTATGCTACGGGACCTCCTTGACCTGTGAAGGACTTAACCCTCAGTCTTCTTAGCCACCCACCTTAAACATACTCCAAACCCCTCCAATTCTCCCCACAAAAGACGTGACAAGGTGCTGGAGTAAATGGCCTTGACGGCCTTTTATTAACAAAATATAAAAATATATAAATAACATATTAAATAACTTTTTAAATACCTTTTTAATAATAAACTTTCTCAGTACTTATTAGGGTCTTGGAGGGGAACCCACCCACAGGTCACTGCGAAAAACTTCTTAAAACTTATTGGTCTCCAGTCGCAAACCCCCAGACTGTGAGACAGTAAACAACCTTCCCCAGTGACCTAACTTTACCCCTTCCTGGTTAACACCTCGTAACCGGAAGGTACATAACAAAGCCCATATTACATATGGGTACCAACCATGTACAATCACCATAACATAAATCTCCTCCTCCTCACAGACCCAAACCACTGCCACCGCACGCAAGGGGTAAAGCCTTACCCTTGCACGCACCTCCAAACCCTCAGTGCACGCTGTACCCCATCCTGCAATCCTAACGCCCAAAGGTCAGTACCTACTTCCGTAAGGTGCACCCCATCACTCCTAAGGTATCTCCACGTATCCACCTCCAACTCCCTATGTCTTATTGTAACCCCCCCATTACGCATAACAAACCTACTGACTTCTTTGTTTACCTTAACTCGGGCCCTGTCAACCTTTTTATCAGACAACGCCCACCGCCATTTAGTCCTCCCCACCATATCTGACCACACTATAACCATGCCAGGGAATGACGCCTGTAAACGTAAAAAATCACACTTGATGTCACGTATCAGCTCCCTCATCGACCTGACCCCCATGTCGTTCCCCCCCACATGGAGCACTAAAACATCTGGGGCCCTGTCCCAGCGAGCAAACTTTGTGGACTTCTGACCTTACCCTGTTCCACAGCATACCCGGAAGCCCGATCCACCTGACCCTTGCCTCCTGTCTCGGGATGCCCAGTTGCCTACTATTCGGCCGAACGTCGGCCCTTTTTGCCCCCCAGAAAACGAAGGAGTGGCCCAAAATCCAAACCAGGGGAACAGAGCCACCTGTAAAGCAAGATTGACAAACAACACAATAAGTAACCCCAACCTTAAACTCTATCCCCTAAATGAAAAAAAACAAAACCTCCCAAACACAAGTCTACAATAAATGTGGACGGATATAAAGCTTAAATCTATCTGAGTCCCACCTCCCAATGCGCTTCACTGTTTCAACGCTAAGCCCCGCCCTAGCAGCCTCTGTAGCCGCCCCTATGCGGAAAGAGTGGGATGAGTACCTGTTAGGATCGTGACCGGCCGCCGATAAACATTTTTTGAACACTGCTGCAAATTGAAATTTGGACAAGGACGATCCATCTGCATGAATCAAAAACGACCCCGGCAATGGCGGATGCCAGTCCCTGATATATGTCACCGCTGCTACCGGACAAATGTGGGACCCCGCAATCCGGAAAACCTCCAATTGCGCTCCCTTCCCCATCTGATCGGTTTTTGACCTTTTAATCCATATCCTAACCGAAGCGGTCGAAAATTCCAGATTCTCACATTGAAGCCCCCCTTTTGCTCGTTTAGACGGACTGACCAATTCACTTACCCGTAACGCCCCAAAAAACGCTAACGCAAAAGCCGCCCGGAATAATGCGCTTTCAAACTCAGAACTGCAAATATACGATACCTGTCGAAATAGGCCGTGTAACATATCAAAAGACACTGGGCGCCGACCATCACTCTTCCTATGCTCTTTCCTGTAACCTTTCACTGCTTGTTTCACCCAGAAGTCTTTTGTGTGGTCCCGCAGCCCTTGTAACTTAAAAAGAAAGGCCAAACCTGCCAGTTTCCTATCGATGGCAGCTGCCGAGATGCCCCTCTCAAAACCCATATTAATAAAATAAAGAATCGCCTGAGGTACCTCCCGGCCCGCAGGGTCGATTTCTAGCCCATGTAAGCATGTCAGCCAATCTTGCCATACCTTGGAATAAGCGTCCCAAGTGGCCTTACTCACGGAGTGCTGAATCCACCTCGCCACGTTCCCAAGGCCACACTCCACATCCAGTCAGGGCAGGTAACCCCCTGCTGCTCCGCGTCTGGTGCCAACTCCCGAAACCTGTCCCACTGAAAACGAGACAGTGCGTCAGCTACAGTGTTCTCGACCCCTGGTAAATGTACAGCGTAGATGAAAACATTCAATTTCAAACAGCGCAATACCAAGTACCTCAGCAACCTGACCACTGGCATGGACTTGGCTGACAAACGGTTAATCACCTGGACAACTCCTAAGTTGTCACAGTTGAGCCGCACTTTCAGGTTACGGAAAGATTCCCCCCAAATTTCCATTGCCACCACAATTGGAAACAGCTCCAGTAGAACCAGGTTCTTCAAGAACCCAGCCTCCACCCAAGTAGGAGGCCAGCGGGCAGCGCTCCAAGTTCTTTGGAATACGGCCCCATAGCCCGTAGAACCGGCCGCGTCCGTAAATAATTCAAGATCCCAATTACTGATGGGACCTGACATCCAAAGAGCACGCCCATTGAATGATTCAAGGAAATCATGCCATACCCACAAGTCCTCCCTATGTTCGCCGTTAAGCGTCACAAAGTGAGTGGGGGGCGGTGACCCCTGTAGTCGCTGCCGACAACCGCCGGCAAAAGACCCTGCCCATGGGAATTATTCGGCAAGCAAAGTTTAGCTTGCCCAATAATGATTGTAGCTGCCTCAACTGCACCTTACGCTTCCCAATGGTGCCACGCACTTCTGCCTTGAGCGCTTCAAGCTTGTCCCGCGGTAGACGGCACTCCATTCCCATGGAATCTACCTCAATTCCCAGGAAGACAATATTGGACGTGGGGCCCACTGTTTTTTCCGGCGCTAACGGTACCCCAAAACGCTCTGCTATGTGCTGTAGAGTGCCTAATAAGACTGCACAGATGTTGGAACCAGCAGGGCCCACACAAAGGAAGTCATCCAGGTAGTGGATGACTGAATTGATCCCAGAAACGTCCCGTACCACCCATTCCAGAAATGAACTGAACTTTTCAAAGAAAGCACAGGAGATAGAACACCCCATCGGGAGGCAGCAATCTACGTAGTATGCCCCATCCCATATGCGGCCTAGCAAACGGAAACTTTCCGGGTGAACTGGCAAAAGCCGAAAGGCAGATCCTATATCCGCTTTCGCCATGAGTGACCCCCGACCGTAGCGACGGACCCATGATATCGCTGCATCAAAGGAAGTGTACGTAACTGCACACTCCTCCGGCGCAATCGCATCATTGACTGAACCACCTTTTGGAAAAGAAAGGTGATGAATCAGCCTGAATTTATTGGGCTCCTTCTTCGGAACCACTCCCAATGGGGATACAACCAATCCCGGAAGTGGGACTGACGTGAAAGGGCCGGCCATGCGCCCTAACTGTAATTCTTTTCCCAATTTTTCAGCCACCACCGTCGGATGCGCGAGGGCAGAGCGTAAATTTTTTGCTATGGGAGGTGCAGCCTCCAAGGAACACGGTATTTTAAAACCGCTCGTGAATCCTGAGTCTAATAACTGAGCCGCATGTTTGTCGGGGTACCTACTGAGGAAAGGTCGCATCCTTTCCACCAGCACCGGCGTCGTCCCTCTTGTTCGCAGGCTCTCCGCCACACCCCTTTCCTCTTCTAAAGCACTTTGACAATGCGTGAGAGCCCCCGCAACTGGAACATGTATGCTTAAATCGACAGTTTGTTCCGAACTTACAGGTGCCCTCATTAAACTGCCAACAGAAGCCCCATTTCTTCTCGGTCGGTTGTCCTGGAGCAGCGTTACCTCCGACCCCTGCCTGAAAAAACTGGTTCGGAGCCCTCGCAGCGGTCATAAGTTTCATCCACAGGCTGATATCCTTATGATCCCAGCGTAGTGAAGGTCTGACGGCCATCCGTTGCCTGAACTGCTCGTCGTAACGCAGCCATGCCACTCCGCCGTATGTCCGGTGTACCTCACTAATGGCATCCAAGTACACAAACAAGGCTGAGCAATGCTTGGGGGTCTTTTCCCCAACCACACTCGCCAAGATAGCAAAAGCCTGCAGCCAATTAGAAAAGGAGCGAGGAATAACGGGAGCAATGTGAATATCTCCACATATTCCCCTTTCCAAATCTTTTCCTTCACTTCTGTTTTGAGGTGGGCCCCCAACGGGCCTTCAAAACAGACGTAGACCTCACTCTTTGCGGAGTCTGCCAACCTGACTGACTCCGTCTTCTTCTCCCCTGTTTTTTCCTGGCTGTCCGGGCCGGAAACGCTGGTTGATGGTCCATTCGGGTCAATCACCGCCGTCCCCGCTCCACTTGCCGGTGTCACCGAATCCACGTTAACTGCGACAGTCGGTGTCGGCGTGGTCGCCGCAGCCGAATCCCTTTCCTGCGGCGTCGCCCAGGCCCGCGCTGGTGCCGAATTGTCCCCCGTGGTCGGCTCAAAGCGCTGCACTAAATCCCGCAAGCCCACCAATAAATCCTGCAGGCCTGTCCTGCCCGCCTCCTCTCTTGCTTCCCTGGGTTGTCCTGTGGGTGGCCTAACCACCCTCCCCCCTACCAAATTACCACCCCCCGAGGGACCCCCTGTTCTGCCTTGTTCTAATAACTTTTCTAACAAAGAAGTAATAGTTAAAGTAGAGCTGCACTCACCGGGCTGCCCGGGACTGGGCCCACCAGCCGCCACCCCGGAATCCACCGTTGACGCGTGTCCACGGTCCTCGTCCCTCTCCGACCCGGACAGCTCCCCTTCCGATCTGTCGCTGACCTCATCTGGACGGACGACCATTGGCTGCACTCCAGAGGGACCCGCTCTGGCTGCTGGGGGTCTGCGCTGCTGCTCTCGACCCAATCTTTGCGCTGTAACACCAGACCCGTGACCTGCCCGCCTGGAAAGACTTCTGCGCCGCCGCCCAGCCTGGGCCTCCGCTGCACTCCCTCCGCCTCTGTTCACCAATGATACCGCGCTCTTTCCGGTCCTCCCTCTGGACGGCACAGGGCTGCTGGCCGCCTCGGCCACCTGACCAGCCCCCCGATTGGCGGATGACGAACTCTGTCCGGACCGGCCGCTCGAAGCCCCCTGTGACTCACCAGCCGACTGTTCCTGGCATCTGCGACGAGCTGAGGGGGGGGAACCGTGGGTTGCGCTAGTCTCCCCCATCCCTGCACTCCGGCCCCTCCGCTGATTCCTCTTGTCGTCACCTCTCCCGGCTCCTCGAGCCTGCTGGTCACTGGGGGGCGGCTGGATCGATCCTCTGGAATGCTGCTGTGGCCCCTGACCCCTGGGAGCGGAGTCAGGGCTGAAGCGCTCTGGCGGCCTGGAACGGCGTGCACGTGGAGCCTCCATGGCCCCCCCGCTCGCTGTCGCTCTGTCTTCCGACCGGATTGCTGCCACCTGGGCCTGCAGCCAGTCTGCCCCCTGTGCTGCCGCCGCTGCTCTGAGTTGTGATACAATCATTGCTGCTGTGAGATCCGCCATTCTAAGGGAAGCAGTGGAGCGATGGGAGCGCGTGTTAATCTTTTCCCCGTCGCTCTCCACTGATGTCACTTCCCCCTTCTTCCTCCTCTTACTCTAACCGCACTTCCTGCCCTGCTTTCCACTCCCCCTTTTTCTTAAAGGGGAAACAGCGTGATACAGTGTGACTGTGCAGTCCGCACATGTCATGCTGTCCCTGCGCTGATCCCCTTCGGTCCTATGCTACGGGACCTCCTATAAAAACAAAATGAAATGTCATTTTTTTTGCAAAAAAAAATAAAAATTCCCCTTTAAGTCCATTGGGCAGAAGTGACGTTTGACGTTGCTTCCTCCATTCAATGGTGTGGAGCCGAGTGGGGGCCATCTTTCCCTCACTCGGCTCCATGCCTGTCAGGGAAGAGGACCCGATTGTCTCCACCGCTACCAATGGCTCCGGTAAGTGGCAGAGATGACCGGAACGTGGCAGGAGGGGCCCCCCTCTCCCGCCCGGATAAAAGTGATCTTGCGGCAAATCTGCTGCAGAGACCACTTTTATCTGAAAGCCTGCCACTCGCCGTTGTTGAAAATACCACGGTTATGGCAGCTATCTGCTGCCATGACAACGGTATTTAGCATCAACGTATCAACGTACAATGACGGTGATTTGCGCTAAGTGGTTAATAAATTTGCCTTCTCTTTGTCCCAAGTCACCCACTCCAGATTAGACAGGCTCCCTCCACCAGGCACACACCTGCCCTTAATCTATCCAGTGCTATAAGTGCTCCTATTTAGGAGACTCTGAAAATTATAGTTAGGACTGCAGTATACAGAGGAGCCTTGATGCAGGCAGTACAGCTTATGCATTTATTTGCAAATGTATGCTGTCAGCACTGTATGAACTGTATGTAGCCTCAGCTACATAGTTACATAGTTAGTCAGGTTGAAAAAAGACACAAGTCCATCCAGTCCAACCACAAAAAAAAAACAAAAAAACGTACAATCCAATATACCCAATACTATACCCACAGTTGATCCAGAGGAAGGCAAAAAACCCCAGCAGAGCATGCTCCAATTTGCTACAGCAGGGGAAAAAATTCCTTCCTGATCCCAGAGAGGCAATCGGATTTTCCCTGGATCAACTTTACCTATAAATGTCAGTACCCAGTTATATTATGTACATTTAGGAAAGTATCCAGGCCTTTCTTAAAGCAATCTACTGAGCTGGCCAGAACCACCTCTGGAGGGAGTCTATTCCACATTTTCACAGCTCTTACTGTGAAGAAACCTTTCCGTATTTGGTGATTAAATCTCTTTTCCTCCAGTCGTAAAGAGTGCCCCCTTGTCCTCTGTGTTGACCGTAAAGTGAATAACTCAACACCAAGTTCACTATATGGACCCCTTATATATTTAAACATGTTGATCATATCCCCCCTTATTCTCCTCTTCTCAAGAGTGAACAAATTCAGTTCCTCTAATCTTTCCTCATAGCTGAGCTCCCCCATGCCTCTTATCAGTTTGGTTGCCCTTCTCTGCACTTTCTCCAGTTCCACGATATCCTTTTTGAGAACTGGTGTCCAAAACTGAACTGCATATTCCAGATGAGGTCTTACTAATGATTTGAACAGGGGCAAAATGATATCTCTCTCTCTGGAGTCCATACCTCTCTTAATACAAGAAAGAACTTTGCTCGCTTTGGAAACCGCAGCTTGGCATTGCATGCTATTATTGAGCTTATGATCTACCAAAACCCCCAGATCCTTCTCCACTACAGATTCCCCCAGTTGTACTCCCCCTAGCATGTATGATGCATGCATATTCTTAGCCCCCAAGTGCATAACTTTACATTTCTCAACATTAAACCTCATCTGCCACATAGTCGCCCAATTAGACAGTGCATTGAGGTCGGCTTGTAAATTGGAGACATCCTGTAAGGACGTTATTCCACTGCATAGCTTGGTGTCATCTGCAAAGACAGAAATGTTACTTTTGATCCCAGACCCAATATCATTTATAAAGATATTAAAGAGTAAGGGTCCCAGCACTGAACCTTGGGGTACACCACTGATAACCTTAGACCATTCAGAGTAAGAATCATTAACCACTACTCTCTGAATTCTGTCTTTTAGCCAGTTTTCTATCCATTTACAAACTGATATTTCCAAGCCTGTAGACTTTAACTTACACATGAGCCGTGTGTGCGGAACTGTATCAAACGCTTTTGCAAAATCCAAATAAACCACGTCCACAGCCACCCCTCTGTCCAAGGTTTTACTTACCTCTTCATAAAAAGAAATCAGGTTTGTCTGACAACTTCTGTCTTTCATGAACCCATGCTGTCTGTTGCATGGGTTCATGAAAGACAGAAGTTGTCAGACAAACCTGATTTCTTTTTATGAAGAGGTTAATTTTTAATGTAAATTGTTAGACAGGGTCAATTTGATTGTTTTGCAGGCTTGTTGGTGGGAGGTTGTTCTCCAACTATGGCAAATGCGTGGATGGGGTCTACTTGACCTGCACATGGGGGAACCTTTCACGCGGAGCGTGCTCACCAATGCCTGGGATAAGGCAGTGACTGCAATCATGTGAACTATCTAAGATTAAGGCAGTTCCCCGACTTAGAGTTGAGCCCTCACTCTGAGTTTCTTTGAAAAGCAACTTATCCCATGCTATTACACATTGTAACTTGTATGTTGCATTAGGAGGGACATGCTAAGCCTACATCCCCTTCACCAGTCCAGCGTACCTCTGTTACCTCACTCCCAGTAACAGAATGGGATCCCTCTGAGCTCCTAGCACAGACCTCATGTGTGCTCTCCCTTACTGTAACCCTTTCCTTCCTGTACCTCATGACCAGGCCATAGATCTCCGCAATGCAGCTTTGGATCTGGTTGCCACTGGATACCGACCACTAAGGAGGGAACCAGAATATAGACCCCTTATTTCCGGAGGTCCTGTCATTCACTAGATACCATGCCTTTTAATTGGTTGCTTGTAGCTTGTTCATTCGCTTGGTTACTCATAACAGCTACTTTCCTCTTTTTTACTTGCAGAGATAACCTTCTGTAGTGTGGGTCATACCCCACATGTGCTTTACAGACCCAGGTTCTTTGGAATACCAGAACCAACATGCAGACCAAGCTCATTACGCTAAATATGACTTAATTAATAAGACTTTACTGTAAAAATGCAGTAGAAAACGAACAACGCCCTTTCCCTGATCCTCACTAACATAGTGTAGTGGCCCAGGCATACCTTCGTGAGATGAGAGTCCATAATGGTATTATCCATGGCCGGATTGTTGTCCGTGATCCCCAGTTTCTTCAGTGCTATGCTTGTGCATGCAGGTGAGTCTGCGATACACCTGTACCCAAGTTCCTATAACTTGGGTACATGCCTTACAATTGAGTGGGGATTTAGGGGGATTTGTGTTGGGAGGGGGGATGGGGGAAGAGTATGTGTGCTATGAAGGAGGTTTGTGCTAGAAGAGATAGGAGGGGGGATTTCAGCAGGGGGGTGAATTTGTACTGGGAGGAGGGGGATGTATGCTTGGGGTAAACATGCAGATTAGTGCTCAAATTCTTTGAGGGGGGGGGGGGGGTTGCTGACACATAAGGCTGAGCCCAGAAAGACTGGGAGAATGCAGAAACAGGTGGGCAGCCTATCTCACGTAATAAAACCAAACACAGTTCAACCTGCCTACAGGCTGGCTGGTAAGTGTGCTGGGAAATCTTTTGTTTGTTTGTGATGTACAATACTGTAGTGTTGTTGGCACCTTCAGCTGACTGCATGGCAAGTCTGTATTCAGCAAAAGCATCTAGGGCTGTCTTTTTCCTAGTATGTGATATGGTTGAAGAAGCAATAATTATGTTCATATAATTTTCATTACCTCTAAAGAAGGTGGGGAGTGGAAACTTGCAAATCTTTAATTATAAAACCAAAAACAGGAAACCTCAGTGGTTAGCAGCATGCCCACACTACAGATCTGTCACCCAGCGTTAGGAGCCAGCTTTAAAAGCAGAATCCCTGGCAAATAAAATACATTATAACCACTTCAGCCCCGGAAGGTTTTACCCCCTTAATTACCAGAGCATTTTTTGCAATTCGCCACTGCGTCGTTTTAGTGCGACACTGTACCCAAACAAAATTGATGTCCTTTTTTTCCCACAAATAGAGCTTTCTTTTGGTGGTATTTGATCACCTCATCAGTTTAGGCTGATATGTATTCTTCTACATATTTTTGGTAAAAAAAATCTCAATAAGTGTATATTGATTAGTTTGTGCAAAAATTATAGCGTCTACAAAATAGGGAATACATTTATGGCTTTTTATTTATTATTATTTTTTTTACTTGTAACGGCTGTGATCTGTGATTTTTATCGGGACTGCAACTTTGTGGCGGACAGATCGGACACTTTTGACACTTTTTTGGAACCATTGACATTTATACAGCGATCAGAGCTGAAAATAGCCACTGATTACTGTGTAAATGTCACTGGCAGGGAAGGGTTTAACACTAGGGGGCGGTCAAGGGGTTAGCTGTGTTCCCTATGAGTGTTTCTAACTGTGGGAGGGGTGGGCTTACTTGGAAATGACAGAGATCACAGTTCCCGGCCACTGGGAACAGTAGATCCCTGTCATGTCACCTGTCAGAACGAGGAAATGCCTTGTTTACATAGGCATTTCCCCGTTCTGCCTGTGTACAAGGGCAATCGCGGGCCCCCAGAGGAGATCGAGTCCTCATGACCTGCAGACACGCTCCTGCCCACAACTGAGCCTGCACGAGCCGCCGTACACCTACGACGATTCGCACAGGAGAGCCATTGTGCCGCCGTCAATCGACGGCGGCGGCCGGTTTTAAAGTTCGTGAACCGAGATATCACTGTATTTAAAGCAGAGTTCCACTCAAAAGTGGAACTTCCGCTTATTCATCTCCTCCCCCCTCCGGTGCCACATTTGGCACCTTTCAAGTGGGAGGGGGGAACGGTTACATGTTTATTGAAAGGTACCATTCCCCACTTCCGGGAGACGGAGCCGTGGCCCGTTCTCTCAGAAGTTCGGCCTCCTCGTCCTTCCTCCGCTGCAGTATTTGTAGTTGCAGACTTTACATTTTTCATGGGGGGGGCTGGAACTCCTCTTTAAGAAGGGATCAAAGTGTTTAGTAAGTAACTATAGACCTGTTAGTTTAACTTCTATAGTCGGGAAGATACTGGAGAGTTTAATAAAAGATTACATAGATAAGTTCTTGCTGGAAAAAGATATTTTAAGCAACAGACAGCATGGATTCATGAAAGAAAGAAGTTTTCAAACAAATCTGATTTTTTTTTTTTTATGAGGAGGTAAGTAAAACCTTGGACAGAGGGGTGGCTGTGGATGTAGTATACTTGGATTTTGCAAAAGCGTTTGACACCGTTCCCCACACATGGCTAATATGTAAGGTAAAGTCTACACAGACTTGGAAAGATCAGTTTGTAATTGGATCAAAAAATGGCTAAAAGACAGAATTCAGAGAGTAGTGGTTAACCCCCCTGGCGGTATTCCTGAGTCTGGCTCGGGGCGGATTTTCAATACCAAAAGCGGTAACCCCGAGCCAGACTTGGGATCGCATCGCAGGATCCATGTAGAGGTTACTTACCTTGTCCCCTGGATCCTGCGATGTCTCCCCGCTGTGATCTGCGAGTCACCGTGTCTCGCTCGATTCACAGTGCCGAGCTCCGTTCCCTGTGAGCATTGCGACGCACGGGGACGGAGTTCGGCGCCAAATTCAAAAAGTAAAAAACACAGTATAGATACAGTATACTGTAATCTTACAGATTACAGTACTGTATCAAATAATTACACATCCCCTTTGTCCCTAGTGGTTTGTCCAGTGTCCTGTATGCAGTTTTATATTATAAATACTGTTCTTTCTGCCAGGAAACTGGAGATTGTCCATAGCAACCAAAAAATGTCCGTTTATGTCAAAAGTGCTTTTAGACCAGCTAGAAAACAGCGATAATAAATTAGAATCACTTGCAGAATTGAGCGATAGTGATTTGTGGGGAAATCCGTCATCAAACACTGAAAGTAACGAAAGAGACAATTCTGCAACTGAGCAAATTTCAGTGTTTTTGATTTGATTACATTATTGAATAATTTTTATTATTATTATATTATTATTTGTTATAATTATTTATAGTTATTTATTTTATTATAATTTTTTATTTCGTTTTTCAAACTTTATCATACCCAGGATGTCTACTAGATTCTTGTTATTCCTAAGAATTACAAGCCTACAATATAAAACGCCAAATTTCTGTGCAAAATAATTGTACCGCTTTCAGCATCAAAAATCTGAACTAGTCATACTGCCAGGGAGGTTAACGATTCTTACTCTGAATGGTCTAAGGCTATCAGTGGTGTACCCCAGAGTTCAGTGCTGGGACCCTTACTTTTTAATATCTTTATAAATTAAATAGGGTCTGGGATTAAAAGTACCATTTCAGTCTTTGCAGGTGACACCAAGCTATGCAGTGAAATAATGTCCTTACAGGATGTCTCCAACTTACAAGCCGACCTCAATGCACTGTTTATTTGGGCAACTATGTGGCAAATGAGGTTTAATGTTGATACCTTGGTTCACAAGCGCTTCTGTTCACGAACAACTCGGTTCACGAACTGAAGAGTTTACAAAAATTTGCTCTGGTTCACGAACCCTGCTTTGGTTCATGAACACGAGCCATGGCCATCTTCCCTGCTCTGACACGTTCATATTGAGATGAGCAGTAAACCTGTCCACTCATATAGGGGTTTCTGCCCTCTGACTACCATTAAGGGGTTGGCTCACTTGATTGGGAATCATGGAAAAACAGATCATATGAATTCTACAATTTTCTCGTGCCCTCAGATGATCTTTTCCTGGATGCACAGTGCTGTTTTCTGGCCCCTAGATTAATCATTTAAATTGGGGTTTGGGATTGTTTTAAACAAGGATTAAAGAGGAGCTATAGTTTTTTTTCTTTTTAGATGTACACATGAAAGAGGTCAGCTTAATGTAAAAGAATGTATGTAATGCATGTTTAACCACAGCACAGTGGTGTAGTGGGTAGCACTCTCGCCTAGCAGAAAGAAGGGTCGCTGGTTCGAATCCCAACCATGACACTACCTGCCTGGAGTTTGCATGTTCTCCCTGTGCCTGCGTGGGTTTCCTCCGGGTACTCCGGTTTCCTCCCACACTCCAAAGACATGCTGGTAGGTTAATTGGATCCTGTCTAAATTGTCCCTAGTATGTATGAATGTGAGTTAGGGACCTTAGATTGTAAGCTCCTTGAGGGTAGGGACCGATGTGAATGTACAATGTATATGTAAAGTGCTGCGTAAATTGACGGCGCTATATAAGTACCTGAAATAAATAAATAAATAAAATAAATAAATAAACCACTTGCTTACAGGGCACTTAAACCCCACTCCTATCCAGACCAATTTTCAGCTTTCAGCGCTGACGCACTTTGAATGACAATTGCGCAATCATACAACACTGTACCCAAATGAAATTTTTATCATTTTTTCCCCACAAATAGAGCTTTCTTTTGGTGGTATTTGATCACCTCTGCGGATTTTATTTTTTGTTAAAAAAATTTAAAAAGACTGAATTAAAAATTTTTTTTAAATATTTTGTTATAAAATTTTAAAAAGGGTAATTTTTCTCCTTCATTGATGTACGCTGATGAGGCGGCACTGATGGGCCCTGATAGGTGGCAGTGATGGGCACTGATGGGTGGCAGTGATGGGCACTGATGGGCACTGATCTGGTACATTGATAGGCAACACTGCTAGGTGGCACTGATTGGCACCACTGGTGGGCATTGATAGGTGGCACTTGTAGGCATTAATAGGTGGCACTCATGGGCATTGATACGTGGCACTGGTGGGCACTGTGGACAGTGTCAGGTGGCAATGTCAGATGGCACTGGCAGGGGGTACTGGTGGCACAATTGAGGCATTATTGCCTCCTCCTCTTCAGGACCGATGTCCCTTGCTGATGAGCCGATGATCTGCTTTTTTTTCTCCTCGCACTGTCAGCGCGAGGAGAAAAAAAAACTATCACAGAGCTTTTGTTTTGATCATATGATCAGCTGTCATTGGCTGACAGCTGATCACATGGTAAGGGGCCGGGACCGGCCCCTTACTTGGATTGGTGATCACCCGAGTCTCAGTGACTCGGTGATCACAGCGCGCTCCACGGGGCGCGTGCACAGGGGAGGCCGTCATTTGACGGCCTCCCGGAAATTCAGGTCCGCGCTGTGGCCGTCATTCGGCTATAGCGCGGATATCAAGTGGTTAATATTCTTTTATTGTACATACATTTCATCATTTTACTGTATATATAAACAAAAAAACTTCAGAACGGATTAACCTGATTTACATTGAACCCTATGGGAAAATTTGCCTTGGTTCACAACCAATTTGGTTTGCGACCAGAGTCATTGCACAAATTAAGTTCGTGAACCGAGGTATCACTGTATTTAAAGCAGAGTTCCACTCAAAAGTGGAACTTCCGTGTCAGAGTATCTAATTGACCAGACTGTGTGGACTGCACAGAGGAGACCAGAAACACATGTAAGTGAAATGGTGTTTATTAACAAGTGATAAGTAAAAGGAAAACAGTGCAAACCCACACAACAACCCACTACAAACAACAATATATATATATATGTAAATGGAGATACCGTAATCGTAAACAAGCCAAGCCAAGGTCATACACAGGGAAGTCAGCAGATGGGGTACAGGGCAGGGATACAAGGGAGCCAGGAACAGAAGGGACAGGACTAGGAAGGCCTCAGGATAGGGATAGGATCAGATCAGGACAAGGCAGATAGCAGGCTTCAAGGTCAAACAAGCAGCAACGGTCAGAACGCAGAGAGAGAGAGAGAGAGAGATACCAAGGCAAGCCTATGAGGGCTTGCCGGGTATTTATAAGGCTGTGGTGATTGACCCCATGTCACAGCTGAGCGCAGTGTGTGTTGTTTGCTCCACACTGCCAGAGTGCACCCGCTGGTTGACACCGGTACTACGGCCCAAGGATGCAACAGTGCCACCAGCAGAAAAGACCTCTTACTGCAGGTCCTAGGTGTTGGGAGACACCTGCTGATGGACACTGGTACTGCGATCCAAGGGACCGATAGCGCCACCAACGGGTAAACCCTCTCATGACAGTACCCCCCCCTAAAGGAGCGGCCTCCGGACGCTCCAACAAGGTGCATCTGTCCAAAGTTCATGGCCTCCAACCGAACAGATGAGGGCACATCAGGCCGGGCATCGGGTACATCAACCTGGACAGTGGGTACTGCTGGCATGTCAGAGTCATTAAGCTGGGCAGCAGACGACAGGAACCACTTGAGCTGGGCAGCAGACGGCAGGAACCACTTGAGCTGGGCAGCAGACGGCAGGAACCACTTGAGCTGGGCAGCAGACGGCAGGAACCACTTGAGCTGGGCAGCAGACGGCAGGAACCACTTGAGCTGGGCAGCGGACGGCAGGAACCACTTGAGCTGGGCAGCGGACGGCAGGAACCACTTGAGCTGGGCAGCGGACGGCAGGAACCACTTGAGCTGGGCAGCGGACGGCAGGAACCACTTGAGCTGGGCAGCGGACAGCAGGAACCACTTGAGCTGGGCAGCGGACAGCAGGAACCACTTGAGCTGGGCAGCGGACGGCAGGAAACACTTGAGCTGGGCAGCGGATGGCAGGAAACACTTGAGCTGGGCAGCAGACGACAGGAAACACTTGAGCTGGGCAGCAGACGACAGGAAACACTTAAGCTGGGCAGCAGACGACAGGAAACACTTGAGCTGGGCAGCAGACGACAGGAACCACTTGAGCTGGGCAGCAGACGGCAGGAACCACTTGAGCTGGGCAGCAGACGACAGGAACCACTTGAGCTGGGCAGCAGACGACAGGAACCACTTGAGCTGGGCAGCAGACGACAGGAACCACTTGAGCTGGGCAGCAGACGACAGGAACCACTTGAGCTGGGCAGCAGACGACAGGAACCACTTGAGCTGGGCAGCAGACGACAAGAACCACTTGAGCTGGGCAGCAGACGACAGGAACCACTTGAGCTGGGCAGCAGACGACAGGAACTACTTGAGCTGGGCAGCAGACGACAGGAACCACTTGAGCTGGGCAGCAGACGACAGGAACCACTTGAGCTGGGCAGCAGACGACAGGAACCACTTGAGCTGGGCAGCAGACGACAGGAACCACTTGAGCTGGGCAGCAGACGACAGGAACCACTTGAGCTGGGCAGCAAACGACAGGAACCACTTGAGCTGGGCAGCAGACGACAGGAACCACTTGAGCTGGGCAGCAGACGACAGGAACCACTTGAGCTGGGCAGCAGACGACAGGAACCACTTGAGCTGGGCAGCAGACGACAGGAACCACTTGAGCTGGGCAGCAGACGACAGGAACCACTTGAGCTGGGCAGCAGACGACAGGAACCACTTGAGCTGGGCAGCAGACGACAGGAAACACTTGAGCTGGGCAGCAGACGACAGGAACCACTTGAGCTGGGCAGCAGACGACAGGAACCACTTGAGCTGGGCAGCAGACGACAGGAACCACTTGAGCTGGAGGGCAGACACCCGAACATCAGGCTGGAGGGCTGGAACATCAGACTGGAAAGCTGGAACATCCGACTTGGAAGCTGGCACATCAGACTGAGAAGCTGGCACATCAGACTGAGAAGCAATCTTCGAGACATCAGGCTGGAAGGCAAGCTGCAAGACATCAGGCTGGGAAGCTGGTACCGCAAACTGGGAAGCTGGCACATCAATCTGGGAAGCTGGCACATCAATCTGGGAAGCTGGCACATCAATCTGGGAAGCTGGCACATCAGACTGGTAGGTAGGCATCAAGACATCGGGCTGGAAAACAAGCTGCAAGGCATCAGGCTGGGAAGCTGGTACAGCAAACTGGGAAGCTGGCACATCAATCTGGGAAGCTGGCACATCAATCTGGGAAGCTGGCACATCAATCTGGGAAGCTGGCACATCAGACTGGTAGGTAGGCATCAAGACATCGGGCTGGAAGGCAAGCTGCAAGACATCCGGCTGGAAGGCAGGGACATCGAGCTGGAAGGCCGGCATCGGGACGACAGACTGGGAGGCAGGCACATCAGACTGTAAAGCTGGAACATCAGACTGCAAAGCTGGAACATCAGACTGCAAAGCTGGAACATCAGACTGCAAAGCTGGAACATCAGACTGCAAAGCTGGAACATCAGACTGCAAAGCTGGAACATCAGACTGCAAAGCTGGAACATCAGACTGCAAAGCTGGAACTTCAGACTGCAAAGCTGGAACTTCAGACTGCAAAGCTGGAACTTCAGACTGCAAAGCTGGAACTTCAGACTGCAAAGCTGGAACTTCAGACTGCAAAGCTGGAACTTCAGACTGCAAAGCTGGAACTTCAGACTGCAAAGCTGGAACTTCAGACTGGAAGGCTGGAACATCAGACTGGAAGGCTGGAACATCAGACTGGAAGGTTGGAACATCAGACTGGGAGGCTGGAACATCAGACTGCAAAGCTGGAACATCAGACTGCAAAGCTGGAACTTCAGACTGCAAAGCTGGAACATCAGACTGCAAAGCTGGAACATCAGACTGCAAAGCTGGAACATCAGACTGGGAGGCTGGAACATCAGACTGGAAGGCTGGAACATCAGACTGGAAGGCTGGAACATCAGACTGCAAAGCTGGAACATCAGACTGCAAAGCTGGAACTTCAGACTGCAAAGCTGGAACTTCAGACTGCAAAGCTGGAACATCAGACTGGAAGGCTGGAACATCAGACTGGGAGGCTGGAACATCAGACTGGAAGGCTGGAACATCAGACTGCAAAGCTGGAACGTCAGACTGCAAAGCTGGAACTTCAGACTGCAAAGCTGGAACATCAGACTGGAAGGCTGGAACATCAGACTGGGAGGCTGGAACATCAGACTGCAAAGCTGGAACATCAGACTGCAAAGCTGGAACATCAGACTGCAAAGTGGGAGCAGGTTGGGTTACTGGCAAGATGGTGTGGGTCGGGAAGAATTTTTGTTTCCTTTTTGGTTTAGCCCGTGCAATTTTGTATGTAGGTGCAGGGCTGTAAGAAAAGAAAGTAGCTGGGCAGAAGGAAGACCAAGGAACTGTAGCTAGAGAGGGGTTTTGTGGGACTGTTACAGGTGGAGGAGAAGAGACAGGTGAATTGAAGGCAGGATAGGTGCGACACTTGGAGACTGGGTGGTAGTATTGGGTAGGGAGCTGATTAAACTGGGTTGTAGCTGAGGTTGCCATAGGTGACGGGGAGATAGATTTTTTGGAAGGTAGATGATTAATGGCAGGGCTGGAATATTGTGGTTTAGCTAAAGACAGGAGATCTGACCATGCCTGCAGCAAAGGTTGAACAAACGCTGATTTACACACAGCCTGACTAACCAAAGATTGTACTGAATAAATGCAATCGGATAACACCTGCTGGGAACAAGCGGAATAATGTTCATCAAAGGAAGCCGGATCATCCTCTAACAACCATAACAGGGATTCAACCTGGTCACAACTGAAAGGCGGGGAGAAATCGTCACTACCCTCGGGAATGCATGACAAAGCTGACTTTGTACATAATTGGATCAAAGGCTGAACATCCTCAAATAACATATGACCTCGATCTACAAGTAAATGGGCGGTTTGAATCGTTTCCAGCAGTTGGTCTCGGGTCCAATCTTTAAGAGTCTGACAACAATATTCATTATCCTCTGCCGCCAGCAGAGAATAATAGACAATTTCATCAAAGTCCATTTTGCGCGCCCACCGTAACAGGACGGTTTCTCAGTGCAGCCACGTCTGGTCAGGGATGGCCTTGGTATACTGTCAGAGTATCTAATTGACCAGACTGTGTGGACTGCACAGAGGAGACCAGAAACACATGTAAGTGAAATGGTGTTTATTAACAAGTGATAAGTAAAAGGAAAACAGTGCAAACCCACACAACAACCCACTACAAACAACAATATATATATATATATAAGTAAATGGAGATACCGTAATCGTAAACAAGCCAAGCCAAGGTCATACACAGGGAAGTCAGCAGATGGGGTACAGGGCAGGGATACAAGGGAGCCAGGAACAGAAGGGACAGGACTAGGAAGGCCTCAGGATAGGGATAGGATCAGATCAGGACAAGGCAGATAGCAGGCTTCAAGGTCAAACAGGCAGCAACGGTCAGAACGCAGAGAGAGAGAGAGAGATACCAAGGCAAGCCTATGAGGGCTTGCCGGGTATTTATAAGGCTGTGGTGATTGACCCCATGTCACAGCTGAGCGCAGTGTGTGTTGTTTGCTCCACACTGCCAGAGTGCACCCGCTGGTTGACACCGGTACTACGGCCCAAGGATGCAACAGTGCCACCAGCAGGAAAGACCTCTTACTGCAGGTCCTAGGTGTTGGGAGACACCTGCTGATGGACACTGGTACTGCGATCCAAGGGACCGATAGCGCCACCAACGGGTAAACCCTCTCATGACATTCCGCTTATCCATCTCCTCCCCCCTTCGGTGCCAGAGATCAAGGTGGAGATCAAGGAGGGACATGATCAACATGTACAAATACATAAGTGGTCCATATAGTGAGCTTGGTGTTGAGTTATTCACTGTTATTCACAGTTAAGGTCATCATAGAGGACAAGGGGCACTCTTTACTAGAAGAAAAGAGATTTCATCTCCAAATACGAAAAGGGTACTTCACAGTGAGAGCTGTGAAAATGTGGGATTGACTCCCTCAAGAGGTGGTTCTGGCCAGCTCAGTAGTTTGCTTTAAAAAGGGCCTGGATTCTTTTCTAAATGTACATAATATAACTGGGTACTAACATTTATAGGTAAAGTTGATCTAGGGAATATCTGATTGCCTCTCAGGGGATCAGGAAGGAATATTTCCCCCTGCTGTAACAATTTGGTTCATGCTTTGCTGGGGTTTTTTCGCCTTCCTCTGGATCAACTGGGGGTATAGGTTTGTGTATATTGGATTGTATGATTTATTTTTTTATTTTTTTTATTGGTTGAACTAGATGGACTTTTTTTTTAACCTGACACACTATGTTACTATGTAACTATGTATTGCAGAGCGATGACAAACTAAATCTGTAACATATTTATAGGAGGAGATAGCACAGAGATGAGCTTTTTCATTATATTGTTTCTTTAATTTTTTTCAATCAGCAGGCTGGGAGTGGGAAAATAACCACATACAAATAATTTCAACAGTCATTTTTGCTATATTCTTCCTTCGCATCAAGTTCAATTACAACAATTTTTGTGGAGAAGGAGTAAATGCCAATTCCCCCCTCCCTCCCTCTATAGTTTTGCTAATGGACTGTACACATGGAGTATACTTGCATCCATAGCTTTAGATTAGAACACATGGGACAATGCATTCACGTAACTTTGTGTTTTGCTTAGAGCTTCACATTAAGCTGAACCTGTACTGAACAAGTAAAGTGTGTAAGCTGCCGTTGCCAATCTCTTTATTGGATGTTAGTTGATATTAAAGCGGGATTCCTTTAAACACTGTAGCTGCTGACTTTAAATAAGTACACTTACCTGTCCTGGGTGCCCGCGATGTCGGCCGCCCGAGGCCGACCCGTCCCTCGGCTCTCGGGTCACGGCACCGCCATCCTAACTAAGGGAAACAGGCAGTGGAGCCTTGTGGCTTCACTGCCAGTTTCCTACTGCGCACGCGCGAGCGGCGCGGCACTCTGTGAATGGCCCCGTGGTTTTCTGGAAACACACACAGTTCCCAGAAGGCAACAGAGCCGCTCACCGAGGAACAGCACACGCCTCGGAAGAGGCAGATTAGGAAGACTGCCTAGCAACAAGGGTTCAGGTAAGTTTAAAAAAATTTTTTTTTTTCAAATGTTTTTTTTTTATTTTTTTAGGATTTTTTTTTCAGGGTGGCCCTCCACTTTAAACAACTGCAACGTTAGTGCAAAAAAATTGACCAAATGTTATACTACTGGAATGCTAATGTACTGGAAACTGCTGAGAGTATAGAGAGTTTGTTTCATGACAATGCATGGAGACCGTATACCTCATATGGTTACAAACAAAAATTGACAAATACAGTCATAATTGTGTAACAAAAATGATTTAGTAAATTTGCATGCAAATTTTATAAGTGGATTAAAGCATTTGTTGACAAATTCCAGAAGTCCAGCAAGTAAAAAGGGAGAGGCTGAAGATCTGGTGCCTAAAGAGCACTATAATAAACTGGTATCACAGAATCTTGGCTTGATTCTTCACAACTGGACTATTAATATTCTTGAAAGAAAATTCTGGGCAACAGTAGCCATTATATAGAAAAGAACCCAGTATTACTACCAGGATTCAAAAGATGGCTACTTTTGCAACAGGAAGTCTAAATCAAATTGGTTCCATTAAAAATACAAAGTTTATTAAACATGCTAAAATCAATAGAGGCAAAGCCTCCCAAATCTAACAACATATAATTGGTACGAAAGTGCAAACAACTTCACCCATCACACTTCCCGGGTCCCATCCATAGGAGGGATAACCTGGGAAGAAATCGATGTATATGCAGACACAAAAAGACAGAAACAACACACACACACGACACTACAAAGACAATTAAACACCCCCCCCACAACAAATACACAGACAGTCTGGACACCAGCCTATTATGTATTCACAGGAAAAAATGCCAAGTTGCAAAATCGCATGGGAAATTTTAAAGAGGATAATATTACCTATCTATAATCACAATTTACCGAATTTCCGGTGAATAGCCCCGGGGGAAAAAAATTGAAAATTCATATAATGTATAAAATGATACTAGAAATTTCCCCTAGATTGAAAAAGGTAGGAATAAATTGGATGGGATAGGTCTCACTGACTGAGTGATTCTGAATGTTGGAGGCCAGTTCTAATCTCACTGCAGAAGGAAACATTCCTTAGTTTTACCAGCAACTAATCCCCAGGTTGTTGGTCAAATGTCTTTTCCACAAAAAGAAAGAGGGGCTTTGTGCGTGATTTCATAACCCTCGAGAAAAAGACCCTCCTGAAGGATGATTAATTAATTATCATGATCGAAGTGAGCACATTAGCCTTTTCCAGTATCAACTCAAAATGGGGGAATAGCAAACAGAGTCCTGTTCTCTATAGTACATCCATAAAGCAGCTTATGGGTCACAGACAACCAGGGGTAAAATAGATGACTTTAATGTGTTGGTTCAAAGCTCCCACTTCGGAATGATGTTATTAAATTGCTGCTGAATAATCAAGTCATGCAAACTTTTCAGCACTCACAAAAGTCATCTTGTTATTCAATGGGAGCGAACATACAATGAGATGTATCATTACGTTACCACTCTGTTAGTTGTCTTGGGTATTGGGTCCCCTCCTCACTCCAGTGTTATGTCAATCAGCTCTGTGACTTGAACCTCTTGAAACGGCTCACATCTTCATGGACGAGTTGATCTCGGCCGTTTGTTTGTGTGAGACACGCGATGCGTGTTGTTCTGAAGGAGGTTATCCTGGCGTCACAGGCATCGCATGTCCCATCACCAGCCTATGATTCAATCTGATGGGAGCACAGCGTAGGTCGGCGTCACATGACCGCTGTGACGTCAATGCGTTTCGCTAAATTAGTAGGTGTAGCTTCATCTGGACTCATTGAGGCTGGGGGCTGGCAGTTCCTTTTATTGGGGGAAATTCCCAGCAGTGCCGCCCTGTGTTTTCAACAAGAGTATGTGTGATTTAAATTCCAGCTTTTTGTGTGGATTGTGTGGATTGTAATACAATCCACATTAACATTGAGCGGTTAACCAGGTGTTATTTTGCCACCATCCGTTCCTTTCCATCTCTTAAGCAGTCATGCCTCTATTGATATTAGCATAATTAATAAACTTTGTATTTTTCATGGAACCAATTTGACTTAGACTTATGCCCCGTACACACGGTCGGATGTTCCGATGGAAAATGTCCGATCGGAGCGTGTTGTCGGAAATTCCGACCGTGTGTGTGCTCCATCGGACATTTTCCATCGGATTTTCCGACACACAAAGTTTGAGAGCAGGCTATAAAATTTTCCAACAACAAAATCCGATCGCGTCAATTCCGACCGTGTGTGGCCTGTTCCGACGCACAAAGTGCCATGCATGCTCAGAAGAAATTCCGAGACGGAACAGCTCGGTCTGGTAAACTTAGCGTTCGCAATGGATACAACACTTTCGTCATGGTGCAATGTTAAAAATGGTTTAATACAGCGCACTCTCTTCTTCTTTATAATATGACAAGAATGAAGTAGTTTTGCTGCTCATAGTCACACAGACTTCTCACAAACTTCTTTCTTTATTATTTATCGGGATTCCCTCAATATATTTTGATTTGTCACATCTGACAAAAATATTTTTTTTTTTTGTTTTTTTTTTTTTAAAGGCATTTTTTTTTTTTTAGGTTTGTATTTTTTCCAAGGCTGATCTTTGTTTTATTTTATTTTTAGTTTTACTCCAGAATATTTTTGTGTGTGTTTTATGTGTCAACACCATTGATATCTTATATTATTTAATCTCAAGGAGATTGTTTGATGTTGGTGTCCCTTGTTAATTTCACATTGTACTTTAGAAATGTACCTGCCTCCTCACAAACAAACTGTCCTTTTTGAAGGAAAACACACATAGGAGAGTATAATTGAAACCAAAAAATCCTTTATTAAGGGCTCAGAACCAAACAAAGAGGGAGGCAACACTGGAGAAACAGCAGAAATTAGCGAAGCCTTGGACCCCCAGGGCAGACATCAATTCTTGAACATCAAAATTGGTGGCCTGAGGAGTCCATATGTAAGGGAGTGCAGTCTGGTCCAGAAGTCCCAGAGATCCGGAAAGCAGCAGATGACATCTGTGTCCCCAGGCTGTGGTACCACAAGAGGCTGCATCTTTTGCCAGACCAGACTGGACCCAGGGTCATCACTTTCTGGTCTTCTTTGCACGCTTCCTTCCTGGCTGTGGCTCTGCTGTTGGAGATGTGGCAGGAGGAGGAGGACTAGTAGGACCTGGAGGAGGAGGAGAAGTAGAAGGACCTGGAGGAGGAGGACCATGTGTGAGGTCACAAATGTGGGTAGCAGATGTTATTTGGCCCCTCAACCCCTTATTGAGAGCTTCCAACATTAATGACTCACACATGAGTTGTTGGCCCTCCTCCATCCGCTGCATTTTACAGGCAATTATGCAAGCAAAGTCCTCCTCCACACTGTGGGGGGCTGTCAGGGCCTCTGTAGCCTTCCAAAAGAGACCTATGGCAGCCTCCTCTAGGGTACTCCTCTTCCTGCCACTTTCTCTTTGCGGGTGTAGGGGAGGGACCTGCATATCAGGCAGCCTGCTCGGCCCTGCCACCTCCTGGCTGAGACTTCCCTGTGTATGAAAAAGGGACATGGTTTTAGTTTCTGCATCATCAATCCCAAACATAAATTAGTACTCCAAACTAACATCTAGTTAACATCATTGATTGGACAACCTGAACTATTTAGAGGAATGCTATACCTGGCTCAAGCCGGGCTCCTCCACATGTTGCTGCCTGGAAGGCCCAGGTTGGCCGTCAGAAGCCTCAGCTGGGGGGGAAGGAAGCGTGGAAGAAAGACTGGAGAGTGATGACCTGGGTTCAGTCTGGCCTGCCAGAAAATGCAGCCTGTCATAGTACCACATCCTGGGGAGATAGATGTCATCTGCTGCTCCGGATCTCTGCGAATCCTGGACCTTCTTGTGCTCCCTTAGATAAGTGCTCCTCAGGCCACCAATTAGGATCTTCAAATAGGTGGTGTCTGCCGTGGGGATCACCTGCTTCACAATTTCCAGCAATTGATCCAGTGCTGCCTTCCTCTTTGTTTGGTTCTTATAATGTGGATGGTTTATCTGCCACAGACAAGGCAGCTCCCTGAACATGTCAATGAAGATTGCCATAAAGTCTGTATCGTTCAAGATATCCATTTTCACTGCAAGACACAACACAAGATAAACCCTAATGTCAGGCAAAACTCTCCTAATCTAGTTACAATATAGGCCTCAATCTAGAAGCAGTATAGGCCCAAGTTTGGCTTTTACCTTCGTTATCACGATCGGCGCCTCCGATACGCCTTCCTCCGCTCACAGATCGTACGTACTACGCACGCGTGTTACGCTTTATACACACTGCGCATACGTGTAACTCCTTCAGCCCCTGACGTTCTTTCTAGTCTATTCCCCGCCCCTTTTTGTTTGGCGCAGTGGGTGAAGAGCACATGGAGGAGTCAGAGCAGGTGCGTGCTAATTATAGCAACGAGGAGGAGGAGGAGGAATGCCCGGATCCGGAAACGTCCCGATCCAGAAGGAGACGATTTAGGGCCTCAAATATGTCCTTTGGGGAGATGTTGAAGATGGTCGACATCCTGAAGAAGGCCGACTATGATGGAAAGTATGGACCTTACCCCAACCCCAATATCAGAAAGGCCAAGATCATGCCGAAAGTGGTCAAAAGTCTGCACTGGAATTTCGGGGTACGACGATCGAAAGATCAGCTCAGGAAGCGGTGGTCGAAACTGAAATTACATAGTATTACATATTACATAGTAGGTGAGGTTGAAAAAAGACACAAGTCCATCAAGTCCAACCTATTAATTGAAGGTATCTTCAATTAAGAGAGCCCGAGCAGTACAGAAAGATCCAGAGAGTGCTGCAAAAAAGTAAGTAGTTGTGCTGTGTTCCTATTCTTTTTGTCTTTATTACGTTCGTGCTGCTCCATGTGTTTTTCTTAAGTGTTGTACAGTTTAAAATGGCAACTTTCATGTTCATGGGCCCATTATTAGTTCATATCAAACATTTTTCTTTCGGCCTATAAAACACCATTGTTTAGGCCATATGCATTTGCCCACATTTTTTAGGACCTACTTGGTTGTGTAGATGGGTTTGTGACTAGAATGAAATGCAAACTAGATTCTGTGTAAGGTGAGGACACTCAGCAGTTGTTTTCACATCTGGACGCTGGAGCACTAGTGTGGGACACCAGAACACCCTTTTTATTAGGGGGCCCACACAGGTGCTCCAGTGTATACTATAGGGGGGTCTCCATCTGTGAAGCTTGTACAAGACAGGTAAAGTCTTAAAGCTTGACAATGGACAATAAAAATGCTACATCTTGGAACTCTGCCAAAATAGACAATTGTACCCCACTTCCAAGCAATGTTTCATCTTTATATTTCGGCCATCAAATATCTGTGTGCTAATTATACCATTTTTGTTTTACATAGGGGAGAAAAGACTCAGAGGACACCCCTCATCTGGGGAGACCACAGACCCCCCACCTCGGGAAGAAGGGGAAATACCCCCAACCCAAGAAGAGCAGGAGGAGGAAGAAGACGTGGTGGAAATTGGCACCACAACAGGTGAGTGTCTGCGACCACAGGCTCAGGTAAGAGATGGATGCCGGCATATTTATAATACCTGTTTTTTTTTTGGTTTCTCTCTTTTTAGGTGATCATGATGTTGTGGACCCAGGGCATTTCACCTCTGAAAGTGCACAGATCCTGATTGGGGAGATCATGGGGTGTAATTTAGCTTTGGAAAACATCAAGAAAAACATCAATGATGTTATTCAAAAAAAAATAACATAATTGATGTTTTTTGCGGGAGTTTAAAACCCCTCTAAATCCCTTTGTTTTTTTGTAAGCTACAATGTTAAAAATGTTTTAGCAATTTTTAGAAAAGCCAAATTTTGAGGATGCACACAGTGTGCCAACATGTGCTATCTGCCATCACGGGAGATCAATGGACGCGTTTTGGGGGTGCAACCCCTTCCTCAATAATAAACTAGCTGAGAGGAAGGGGTTGCTCCCCCAAAACACGTCCCTTGATCCCCCGTGATGGCAGGTAGCACATGTTGACATTCGTAAATTGGTGTGCTTCTTCAAAATTTGGCTTTTCCTGGGGTGACTTCACCCCATCTGAACGCAATATCAAACACAGTTCCTAAATACTCATGTCTGATATTGCCTTCAAGTTTTACCATATGTGAACTTTGTAAGTTCAAGATTTGTGTCTTTCTTGTTCGTTTGACACATGCCTGTTTTATCTTAAATGGACATTTCTATTTTTGATAATGCCACTCCAAAAATTGTTATACAACAAACATGTTGGTTTGTTTTAAAAACCTTTTCTAATTGCACATGTGATTGTGCAGGTATTAAAAAGATTGTTAATCAAGAATGTGTGGATTATTATCTCAACACTTTTGTGGTGATGTAATTGCTGCTTTCTGCGACAATGGGTGCTATTTCCTAAGGGCAAATCCACTTTGCACTACAAGTGCAGTTTCAGTGCATTTTCAAGTGCACTTGTAGTGCAAAGTGTATTTGCCTTTAGTAAATAACAACCAACAGTGCTTTGTATAAGGTTACACAATCACGCCATTTTCACGACTCACCACATTTCGGTCAGGGTCAGCTAAAACAAACACAAGCAGTAAATGTCACTAAAGATTTGCCTAATTTCTTTTTTATTTGATCAAGGTTTCACAAAATTGTCTGGCATATTGATGGCCCCCCTACCCACAAAGAACTCAAGGTATCTTAGCTGGACATCACGGGCACTCAGGGAGGGCAAGCCAGGACGGCCACTTTCAAGCGCCGTCAGGGTTGTTTCATTTATAATTCCGGCCTCAGGCCCAACTGAGCCAGCATAGTTGGCAGAATGTTGCCGTAAAAAGTTATGTAGAACACAGCATGCCCAGGATTATATGATTCAGTTTATACTCCGCAATATGGATGGGTGTAAGAAATAGGCGGAACCGGCTGGCCATGATTCCAAATGTGTTCTCCACCACTCTTCTGACTCTGGCCAGCTGGTAATTAAAAACCCTCTGTTCCGGGGTGAGGGTCCTCATCGGGAATTGCCGCATAAGATGGTCCCCCAGCGCAAATGCTTCATCCGCAACTAAGACGAATGGGAGTCCTTCCACATTCTCTTCTGGAGGTGGCAAGTCCAAGCTGCTATTATGGAGATGCCTGTAAAACTCCGTCTGGGCGATGACTCCACCATCGGACATCCGGCCATTCTTCCCCACGTCCACATACAGGAACTCGTAATTAGCCGACACCACCGCCAACATCACAATATTGAACCCCTTGTAATTATAATAGTACGACCCCGAGTTGGGTGGTGGGATGATGTGGACGTGTTTCCCATCAATTGCTCCTCTGCAGTTAGGAAAGTCCCACCGCTGGGCAAAGTGGGAGGCCACAGTCTGCCATTCCTGTGGCGTGGAAACTGTTGAGGAAAACAAAAATAAATTAGTATTTTTGCACAAACATGGAAAGCAGATTAGACACAAACATTCTTGGCCAACATCCAGATAACATTTATTAAGGGGAATTTTACAACACTAAAGTATAAGGTACACCTATCATATTCCCCCCCCCCCCCTCTCATGGGCCATTTCTAACATTATAGGGGGGGGGGTCTTGGACAGGTAACCCTCTCCACTTCATTGAGAGATGAATGCCTAAATAATGGGTATTACTTGGAACAGCCCCTCCTTAGTTACACTATTGGCAGACCACTGGACAGGTAAGAAGTGTCATAATACAAAGATATAAATACACACTGTACACATTTGAGCACATTTGGACATTCTGCTATTACCTAGCAAGATAATAATAGGATACAAAAACTTTAAACAGTACCATTTGAAAGTATTCAGGCAGGCCCTTGCACTACATGCTTTGGGGAATTCATCCATACATCTGACCACAAAAGAGGTGAGTATAGTGTGTATGGGTTTGGCAAAGTCAGCAGATAGATAATTGAGGATAGATAGAGAATTGGGATCAGCTGACTTAGCAGTTGGGGGGAGGGAGGGTTAAAAATGATTTGGGGACACCACAAAAAAAGCCTCTGGCACTCTGCCTGAATTTAATGCACAAATCAGATTTCTAAACATTTTAGGGTGTATTTAGGGTAAAGCACTACTATGGAGCTGATAAAATACATTGTTAAGTGACTACATTATGTGAATATAGGGCAGGAGACCATGCTGGGGAGGTAAGTGAAGGCAAATATGTATGAAGAAGAAAAAAAAAAAAATAAAATTCCAGCATGCATGAGGACAAAGGGGACATTCACAGCATATTACAATCATGGTCATTAGGGAATGAGGAAAGAAATACAATATATTATCAAACATTAAATACAATACAATGTGATATTAAAGGATAAAAATCTTACCTTAATATACTCCTTCTGCAGGACCTGGATGATGGCAGAACAGGTCTCTGGGATAATGATACCCAGAGCCTGGGGGGAGATGCCTGTCGAGAACTTCAAGTCCTGTAGGCTTCTCCCCATCGCCAAGTACCGCCGGGTAGCGACGAGCCTCTGCTCCGGAGTGATGGCTTGCCTCATGCAGGTATCCTGCCTGCTGATATAGGGGGTCAGCGAAGCCAACAAACGGTGAAATACGGAGTCCGTCATCCTGAGAAAGTTCCTGAAATCATCAGGATTATTCTCACGGATCTCACGGAGCAAAGGCATATGAGAGAACTGGTCACGCTGAAGCAACCAATTCTTGGTCCATGAACTCCTCCCCACCCTGTTCATGGACTGGACTTGTGTCAAGGTCAGGACCCCAACACCAAGCCCCCGCACAGCACGAACTCTACGAGGAGTACGAATACGCATCATGGCTAGAAAACGGTCAACTGCTCAGAATGTAGTAACAGAACGCACTGAAGAACAGCAACGCCTGTGGAGAGCGACCTGAAAAACAGCAACGAACGAACAAGAACACAATGACTAATCCAAGTCACGCGTAGCTTGCTTGCATGCACTGAAGAGCAGATACAAACCCACAAGCACAAACTGAACCACAGAAAACGATCTGAAAGCCACGAGTCTGAAAAAGCGCAAATCGTCTCTCACCAAACTTTTACTAACACGAGATTAGCAAAAGGAGCCCAAAGGGTGCCGCGCTTGGTTCTGAATTGGCCTTTTCTAGTTTCGTCGTACGTGGTTGACGTCACCGCGTTCTTGGCGATCAGAAATTCCAACAACTTTGTGCGACCGTGTGTACGTAAAACAAGTTTGAGCCAACATGCGTCGGAAAAAATCCTAGGATTTTGTTGTCGGAATGTCCGATCAATGTCCGACCGTGTGTACGGGGCATTGCTGTTGCAAAAGTAGCTATCTTTTGAATCCTGGTAGTAATACTGGGTTCTTTTCTATATGCTAGCCTAGTTCTTCTAGCTACAGCTGCAGCACCCAAATAGGTGTCACATACTACGGACTTCTTAATAACCATAGTTGGTGTATGGTTCAGCGGGATTAGCTTTTCTTTTTCTGTCTTTTTTCTGTTTAAGCTTATTTGGGATCCCAATGGTCCTTTCTTAAAGCTAAATCCCTGCAGTGATACAACTTCATTTAGTAAAGGTATTCCACATTTATCAGGAGCGTGTGATTCCCATAATGGCTTTTGTCTTGGGAGAGGAAATTGATCAGGAGATTAGGTTTGCCTTTCAGAAAGATTCATCCCACTCAACGAATCAAGATGAGGAATTGAGGAATACATTTAAAGAACATAAAAAATTATTAATTAAACACTTGAATAGGAAGTGGGATGTCTCTTTCTTGGAGACCTATATAAACCATAGAATTGTCCTGAGGGGTCTTAGGGACCAAACCGTCCCAGCTGAACATCTCCATAATGAAAGATTCCTCTCAAAATGGAAGGAACTTTGCATAAATCATGGGATTGCAGTCATGGGCTTGATTGTTGAGGAGGAGAAGATTCAATTAGATAAACTGAAGGAACAGATAGAAGTAAGTGCCCAAGGCTTAGACCCATTAAAAGATTTGGAGGAGTTTACTAAACAAAACGAGATCCTTAAAAAGGAGATAGAAAGGGTGCAATTAAAGTGGGGGTTCACCCACACCACCAAAAAAAAAAAATATTAAAAGCCAGCAGCTACAAATACTGCAGCTGCTGACTTTTAATACATGGCCACTTACCTGTCCCAGGGTCCAGCGATGTCGGCAGGGGACGCTGAGAACCCGCTCAGTTCTCGGCAGCTGCCGCCGCCATCCTAGGTGAGGGAATCAGGAAGTGAAGCGTTGCGGCTTCACTTCCCGGTTCCCTACTGCGCATGCGCGAATCGCACTGTGCGTCCCTAGTGGTCCCTGCTCTCTCCTGGGAGCTGTGTGTTCCCAGCAGACAGCGCGGTCGGGACGGGAAGAGGCATAGACTCCCATGGGAGTCTATGCCGGAAGTGGGTGCAAATACCTGTCTTAGACAGGTATCTGCACCCCCCTCCCCCCTGAAAGGTGCCAAATGTGACACCGGAGGGGGGGAGGGTTCCGAAAAGCGGAAGTTCCATTTCTGTGTGGAACTCCACTTTAAGTTTGAAAACAACTAAACAATCCAAATATAGGAGGGATCTGGCTGGTTTTGAGAACGGTCAGGCCTTCGATTTAACAGTGAGGAGGGGACGGAGCAGATCAAACAGAAGAGGACAGCGGTCACAATCTAGAGGGCGGCGGGATAGATCCATGGATGAATCTGTCCATGATGGGGTCCCAAGAGCGGTGACTTTTTTGGAGGAGGAGGGGGTGGCCGTTCAGGAAGACCGCCCCCTGCCCCAAAGGACCACACAAAATCAGAAATTAGACAACAAAAGCAAGGGGAAAGCCCTAAAACAACAGACAGCGTTACACACCCGCAGTCAGAGGAAATAATGACCGCACAGGACTTGACAAAAACGGATATGAAAGTGATTAACCTTTCAACCTTCCCGCTTGAATCAAGACATATTAGCCTACTCCAAAAAGGGATGTCTTTCTCTTTGACAACATGGATGAGTTCACTGTTTATAAAGATGTAGCCCTATTTTTGAGAAAGGTATTTTACATAGTTACATAGTTACATGGTTAGTCAGGTTGAAAAAAGACACAAGTCCATCCAGTTCAACAAAAAAACAAAAAAAAATATCGTACAATCCAATAGACTCAATTCTATACCCACAGTTGATCCAGAGGAAGGCAAAAAACCCCAGCAGAGCATGCTGCAATTTGCTACAGCAGGGGAAAAAATTCCTTCCTGGTCCCCCAAGAGGCAATCGGATTTTCCCTGGATCAACTTTACCTATAAATGCTAGTACCTAGTTATATTATGTACATTTAGGAATGTATCCAGGCCTTTCTTAAAGCAATCCACTGAGCTGGCCAGAACCACCTCTGGCGGGAGACTATTCCACATTTTCTTTTTTTTTTATTAAATGATACAAAATATTTTAATAGGGTTTGCGTAAAACATACTTCATGGAATGCATTGTACAACATGGTTAGACATATACAGGTAGTAAGGAAAAAGGTATAATTCATGTAATTGAAGCAGTTACAGAAAGAAAGAGGATATTGTTATTCTTATATAATAAAACAATATGTGCATCCATAAGTTGGTAACTCTACGTGTTTCTTTTTTTTTTTTTTTTGTTTTAAATATTTTTATTGGATTTTAAAAGTATGACAAGATATGGTTATACATCAGACAAGTCAAGACAACATGTATACAAATGATACAGCGGCATAACTCTGCAAGGTAAAATTTTATACACTAGAGATTCACCATACGAAGAGTATATTACCTGAGTCACCTCAGACCCTAGTGTTGGGTACAGTATCTTAAACCATTTCCACTACCAGCACCCCTAAATGGGATCATACTGTGCTGGGGAGAGGAATGGAATCCATCTTCTAAACTATTCCACATTTTCACAGCTCTTACTGTGAAGAAACCTTTCCGTATTTGGAGATGAAATCTCTTTTCCTCCAGTCGTAAAGAGTGCCCCCTTGTCCTCTGTGTTGACCGTAAAGTGAATAACTCAACACCAAGTTCACTATATGGACCCCTTATATATTTGAACATGTTGATCATATCCCCCCTTATTCTCCTCTTCTAAAGAGTGAATAAATTCAGTTCCTCTAATCTTTCCTCATAGCTGAGCTCCCCCATGCCTCTTATCAGTTTGGTTGCTCTTCCCTGCACTTTCTCCAGTTCCCCCATATCCTTTTTGAGAACTGGTGCCTAAAACTGAACTGCATATTCCAGATGAAGTCTTACTAATGAATTGAACAGGGGCAAAATGATATCTCTCTCTCTAGAGTCCATACCTCTCTTAATACAAGAAAGGACTTTGCTCGCTTTGGAAACTGCAGCTTGGCATTGCATGCTATTATTGAGCTTATGATCTACCAAAACTCCCAGATCCTTCTCCACTACGGATTCCCCCAGTTGTACTCCCCCTAGTATGTATGATGCATGCATATTCTTAGCCCCCAAGTGCATAACTTTACACTTCTCAACATTAAACCTCATCTGCCACATAGATGCCCAATCAGACAGTGCATTGAGGTCAGCTTGTAAATTGGAGACATCCTGTGAGGACATTATTCCACTGCTTAGCTTGGTGTCATCTGCAAAGACAGAAATGTTACTTTTGATCCCAGACCCAATATCATTTATAAAGATATTAAAGAGTAAGGGTCCCAGCACTGAACCTTGGGGTACACCACTGATAACCTTAGACCATTCAGAGTAAGAATCATTAACCACTACTCTCTGAATTCTGTCTTTTAGCCAGTTTTCTATCCATTTACAAACTGATATTTCCAAGCCTGTAGACTTTAACTTACACATGAGCCGTGTGTGCGGAACTGCATCGAACGCTTTTGCAAAATCCAAGTATACCACGTCCACAGCCACCCCTCTGTCCAAGGTTTTACTTACCTCTTCATAAAAAGAAATCAGGTTTGTCTGACAACTTCTGTCTTTCATGAATCCATGCTGTCTGTTGCTTAAAATGTTTTTTTCCAGCAAGAACTTGTCTTTTGTGGTCTTTTATTAAATGCTCCAGTATCTTCCCGACTATAGAAGTTTAACTAACAGGTCTATAGTTACTTGGTAAAGACTTTGATCCCTTTTTAAATATAGGCACCACGTTCGCCCTGCGCCAATCCAGTGGTACTATTCCCGTCATTAATGAGTCCCTAAAAATTAGATACAATGGCTTTGAAAATACAGAGCTCAATTCTTTTAGGATCCATGGGTGGATGACATCAGGTCCAGGTGCTTTGTCCACCTTTATTCTGTCTAAATATTTCTGGACCATTTCTTTAGATCAATTTACCAAAATAGTGAAGCACGGGTTTCTGATAAGACCGAGCATTTAGATGCAGAAGACCAACAGGCTCTTGACATCTTTGAATGCTCTATTGGAGGAGAGTGATAATTCAACACCAACCAGTTGGCCCACTAGACGGGTAGCAGATTTGCTAATCCATTCAAAAAAGATGCCCTCGTTAAGTAAAAACAGATGGCTTTACATGTTTCTTGAAATGGTCCAGACAGATCTGGGAAAGATCAAGTGGATACAAGAATGTAAAGACAACCTAACAAAAGATGAACGTCTGGCCTTAATGGACTTGAAAAGAGCCAAAAATGTTGTTTTCAAAAAAAGTGATAAGGGAAGAAATGTCGTCCTAATGGACGAGAAATTCTATGAGGCTGAGGCCAAACGGTTATTGGGTGATCCTAAGACTTATAAGAAACTAGATCGGGATCCGTTTCCCAGGTTAATACAGAACTTAAATGGTATGCTTTCCGAAGCGAGGGAAGCTGGTATTCTCAGCAAGCGTGAATATGAGTACCTTTGTGTGAGGGAGTTCAATATACCTACATTCTATATAATCCCGAAAGTGCATAAATGCCCTGAAAAACCGCCAGGCAGGCCTATTGTCTCTGCTATACAGGGACCTTTGGAGAGAATAGGGATATATCTGGACTCCCTCCTCAAAGAAATGGTTGTTGGGCTCAAATCCTATGTACAAGATACATGTCATGTGCTATCAAAGATAGCAGACTTGGAGATCAGTGATGGCCTCCTCCTTTTAGGAGTGGATGTTGAGTCCCTATACACCTCAATCCCACATGAATGTGGTATAGAGGCAGTAAGGTGGTTTCTCGAATCTAGGTATCCTGAATTTGGTCCCCAGAATGAATTCCTAGTTGAATTACTGGAGTTTGCTCTGATGAACAATTTCTTTCAGTTTTCCTCACAATACTACCAGCAGATTAGGGGGACCTCGATGGGGGCCGCCTGGGCACCTGCATACGCGTGCCTCCACCTGGGCGTCTGGGAGGAGGAGGACGTGTTTACGTCAGCCATGTATGCAGAACATGTGCATACATGGCTGAGGTATATAGACAACGTTTTTGTCGTCTGGAAGGGCACAAGAGAGGAGGTACACAGGTTCATTGACTTTTTGAACACTAATGATTGTAATATCCGTCTGACCTACACTGTTGATGAAAGGCAGATTCCATTTCTTGACCTACAGATCTCAATCGAGGAAGGTAGACTTTGTACTTGTACTTACCGTAAGGCCACAGTGGCCAACACATTATTGAGGGCCGATAGCCATCACCCCCCATGGCTCCCGGTAGGTCAGTTCTTAAGGATAAAGAGGAATTGCACCAGGAAGAAAGATCTTAGAAGGGAAAATGCTGATCTTTACAATCGTTTTCGGGAACGTGGGTATTCTGTTGACTGACCCCATGGACATCCTGTTGAATGGCCCCGGCCTAAAAGAGATTGCAGGGGAATCTCCCAATTTGGTGGCCAGGAGGGCCAAAAATTTGGGAGATATTTTGATCCATTCTGAATTCACAAAGGAGCCGAGTGCCAACTGGCTATACGAGTACCCTAGGAGCAAGGGGATGTTCTCCTGTAATAGGTGCCAAATCTGCCCCTTTGTGGACAGAACGGCCACATTTAGTGATACCAGGGGACGTCATACTTTTGAGATACGTGATCTCATCAATTGCTCCTCAAATAAAGTGATTTATATGCTCACATACCCTTGCCCAAAGATATACATTGGGAAAACCAAGAGATCTTTGAAGACACGGATCGGTGAGCATATAAGAGAAATTAAAGGAGAAAAAGAAAGGGACCCAGAGAAGTCCTGGGAAAAACCACTGGCCAAGCATTTTGCCTTATACCACCGGGGAAAACCTGACGGTTTGAAGGTTAAGGACATCTATTTGCTTAAGTTATCCCCAAGGAGAGGTGACTTTAAACGGATCCTTCTTCAGAAGGAAAAGAGGTGGATCTATCGTTTGGGGTCTCTTGCCCCCCATGGACTCAACACGGAGTTAAATCTCCAGGTCTTTCTTGAGACTTGAGTATTATAATGCCTGCTTCCCCCCCTTTCCTCTTTGCTCTTTAGCTGAACCCTTCTTGGAAGTTTTGATAAAGTATCATCATTTCAATTCTTAGGCCTTGATTACCCCCCCTTTTCCTTGTATACCATCAAACTATAAATCTACCCACCACTGGGGGCCGTGATGAAGCAAACTGATAATCATCACTGTCCTTGTTCCCTACTGGGTCTCTGTGTGTGTCAATGTTGGTCTCACTGTCTTTTGTCTGGTTATTGATTAATGTGTCTGACCAGTGCTTATATATATGTTATCAAACTAGGATGAACATAACGTCGCTAAATATTGGCGACTGGGTTGCGATATAAACGAGTGACTTGCACTTCGCGCTAATAGAATGAATGGAGGATACAGCATTGAATCCTCTGACATCTTCAATGCTGTAGCTAAGATTATATATTGGGTGAGACAACACGATTGACTTTGTAACCATAGTGACATGCTTAAGAGATGGAAAGGAACAGATGATGGCAAAATAACACCTGGTTAACCGCTCAATGTTAATGTGGATTGTATTATGCAAAAAGCTGGAATTTAAATCACACGTACTCTTGTTGAAAACACAGGGCGGCGCTGCTGGGAATTTCCCCCAATAAAAGGAACTGCCAGCCCCCAGCCTCAATGAGTCCAGATGAAGCTACGCCTACTAATTTAGTGAAACGTGTTGATGTCACAGGGGTCATGTGACGCCGACCTACGCTGTGCTCCCGTCAGATTGAATCATAGGCTGGTGATGGGATATGGGATGCCTGTGACGCCAGGATAACCTCCTTCAGAACAACACGCATCGCGTGTCTCAAACAAACGGCCGAGATCAACTCGTCCATGAAGATGAGAGCCGTTTCAAGAGGTTCAAGTCACAGAGCTGATTGACATAACACTGGAGTGAGGAGGGGACCCAATACCCAAGACAACTAACAGAGTGGTAACGTAATGATACATCTCATTGTATGTTCGCTCCCATTGAATAACAAGATGACTTTTTTGAGCGCTGAAAAGTTTGCATGACTTGATTATTCAGCAGCAATTTAATAACATCATTCCGAAGTGGGAGCTTTGAACCAACACATTAAAGTCATCTATTTTACCCCTGGTTGTCTGTGACCCATAAGCTGCTTTATGGATGTACTATAGAGAACAGGACTCTGTTTGCTATTCCCCCATTTTGAGTTGATACTGGAAAAGGCTAATGTGCTCACTTCAATCATGATAATTAATTAATCATCCTTCAGGAGGGTCTTTTTCTCGAGGGTTATGAAATCACGCACGAAGCCCCTCTTTCTTTTTGTGGAAAAGACATTTGACCAACAACCTGAGGATTAGTTGCCGGTAAAACTAAGGAATGCTTTCTTCTGCAGTGAGATTAGAACTGGCCTCCAACATTCATAATCACTCAGTCAGTGAGGCCTATCCCATCAAATTTATTCCTACCTTTTTCAATCTAGGGGAAATTTCTAGTATCATTGTATACATTATATGAATTTTAATTTTTTTTCCCCCCTCGGGGGCTATTTACAGGAAATCTGCATGATTTGGTAAATTGTGATTATAGATAGGTAATATTATCCTCTTTAAAATTCCCCATGCGATTTTGCAACTTGGCATTATTTCCTGTGAATACATAATAGGCTGGTGTCCGGACTGTCTGTGTATTTGTTGTAAGCTAAGCAGGGCAATAACTTCTCCGCAGGACGTGGAAACCTTGCAAAAAGACCTGAACAAATTAATGGGGTGGGCGACTACATGGCAAATGAGGTTCAATGTAGAAAAATGTAAAATAATGCATTTGGGTGGCAAAAATATGAATGCAATCTATACACTGGGGGGAGAACCTCTGGGAGAATCTAGGATGGAAAAGGACCTGGGGGTCCTAGTAGATGATCGGCTCAGCAATGGCATGCAATGCCAAGCTGCTGCTAACAAAGCAAACAGAATATTGGCATGCATTAAAAGGGGGATCAACTCCAGAGATAAAACGATAATTCTCCCGCTCTACAAGACTCTGGTCCGGCTGCACCTAGAGTATGCGGTCCAGTTCTGGGCACCAGTCCTCAGGAAGGATGTACTGGAAATGGAGCGAGTACAAAGAAGGGCAACAAAGCTAATAAAGGGTCTGGAGGATCTTAGTTATGAGGAAAGGTTGCAAGCACTGAACTTATTCTCTCTGGAGAAGAGACGCTTGAGAGGGGATATGATTTCAATTTACAAATACCGGACTGGTGACCCCACAATAGGGTTAAAACTTTTTCGCAGAAGAGAGTTTAACAAGACTCGTGGCCACTCATTAAAATTAGAAGAAAAGAGGTTTAACCTTAAACTACGTAGAGGGTTCTTTACTGTAAGAGCGGCAAGGATGTGGAATTCCCTTCCACAGGCGGTGGTCTCAGCGGGGAGCATTGATAGCTTCAAGAAACTATTAGATAAGCACCTGAATGACCGCAACATACAGGGATATACAATGTAATACTGACACATAATCACACACATAGGTTGGACTTGATGGATTTGTGTCTTTTTTCAACCTCACCTACTATGTAACTATGGGTGGGGGTGGTGTTTAATTGTCTTTGTAGTGTCGTGTGTGTTGTTTCTGTCTTTTTGTGTCTGCATATACATCGATTTCTTCCCAGGTTATCCCTTGTATGGATGGGACCCGGAAGTGTGATGGGTGAAGTTGTTCGCACTTTCTTACCAATTATATGTTGTTAGATTTGGGAGGCTTTGCCTCTATTGATATTAGCATATTTAATAAACTTTGTATTTTTAATGGAACCAATCTGATTTAGACTTCCTGTTGCAAAAGTAGCCATCTTTTGAATCCTGGTAGTAATACTGGGTTCTTTTCTATATGCTAGCCTAGTTCTTCTAGCTACAGCAGCAGCACCCAAATAGGTGTCACATACTATGGACTTCTTAATAACCATAGTTGGTGTATGGTTCCGCGGGATTAGCTTTTCTTTTTCTGTCTTTTTCCTGTTTAAACAGTTGCCATTACATTTAATTGCTTCTTGCCCGGCCTATTGTAATATAACAGCCGGGCTGTGATCCGGAGCGATCTGTCACCCTCTGTGTGCACTGGACACAGCCGATGACAGATCATGGTACTGGCCCACTGCCGGTACCATGTGATTGCTGTGACCAATCACATCAGATCACATGACAATTGTACACAATGAATGGCTTTGATTCATGCCATTCATTGTGTAAAATTGTGATGAGGTATGTGATTGGTCACAGTGATCACATGGTACAGACAAGGCCAGTCACAGCCCAGCTGTACCATGTGATTAGCTGTGGCCAAACACTGAATGAATAGTTTTTATTCATAAAAATTGGTTGAAAATTAACAGTTATAAGCAATCATAATGAAAAAAAAATTCTGATCATCTCCCCAGAGTAGTACAGTGTTACTATGGTAACACTGTATTGCTCTGGTCGCTGTATGTAAAAAAAAAAACACAGAAAGAAAGCTTTATTTGTGTGAAAAAAATTATAAAATTTCATACAGTGTTACATAACTGCCCAATTGTCATTCAAAGTGGGACAGTGCTGAAAGCTGAAAATATGCCTGGGCAGGAAGGGGGTAAAATTATCTGGTATTGAATTGGTTAATTTGATAAAATTTAAAACCAACATGCACAAACTGGAAACACAAACTATATTTGAAATGATGTTTTTTTTATTCAGGGGTTTTGCACTGTTTATGTAGACACAATAATAAACAAAGAAAAAAGAAACACAGACAAGTAAACATTTTTAAAGAAACCACCCCCTTATATTACCCCATAAGCGAGGGGAGGGGGCATAGATACAAAATATGAAGGCACTGACAGCGGCACAGGAGTGATACAGAAATACCTGTAGCTTGATAGAAGTTACATAGGAATGGATACGGCAATATTAAGCAGTTAGCAAAAGAACATATATATGACAGTAATATGTACGCAAGCAACAAATAGTATTTGACTTACTACTAATAATATGGGAGTAAATGTGGGGCCCTCCTACCCAGTGGCAGCTGGTGCTCAAAATTGTTGGGGTTTGCAAACAAAATGAAAAATACTTTATAAAAAAAACATCAATTGCAGCCTCACTGTGCCCATCAAATGCAGCCATCGTGCCCATCAAATGCAGCCACTGTGCCATCAATTGCAGCCATTGTGTCCATCAAATGCAGCCATTGTGCCCATCAAATGCAGCCACTTGTGCCCATCATATGCAGCCACTTGTACCCCATCATATGCAGTTACTTGTGTCCGTCATATGCAGCCACTTTTGCCCATCATATTCAGCCATTTGTGCCCATCAAATGCAGCTACTGTGCCATCAATTGCCGCCATTGTGCCCATCAAATGCAGCCACTGTTCCCATCATATGCAGCCACTTGTGTCCATCATATGCAGCCACTTGTGCCGATCAAATGCAGCCACTTGTGCCCATCATATGCAGCCACTTGTGCCCATCATATGCAGCCACTTGTGCCCCATCAAATGACGCCACTTGTACCCCATCAAATGCAGCCACTTGTGCCCATCATATGCAGCCACTTGTGCCCATCAAATGCCACCACTGTGACCCCAGCCCACCCGCTGTCTGCCCGGCACTTACCCCATCTTAGTGGTGGGTCAGGCAGTGGGTTACAGCGGCGAGCTTTGGGATGGCTCCTGTGTCCTCCATGCTTCCCCCTCCTCCTTCTTTAGTCCACTAGGCGTCCAATTGGGGCGCCTGTGCCTTCAGCCAATCAGGTGACGGGTATTAGACTTGCGCTACCTGATTGGCGGAGAGGCGGTTCAGTGTTATTTGTTTTGTTATTCATTTGCTTTTCTAACACATCTGGGCGGACTGTGAGTGCAATGCTCTGCGCTCCAAGTCCACCTTTTTTGAAGCCTATTAGAGCCTATAGCTCTAATCAGGTGCTTCAAAAAAAAACATACCTGCCGCTGAAATTCAGGTGCCCAGCATCAGAAAAGGGGCCGGAAGCCTGAATAGGGGGTGGCAGCAGCGGCCATGGATAGATTCATACTATGCATGCATGAATCTATCCATTAGTCATAGAGGGGTGGCTCAGGCCGCCCCTGCTCCTACCCCAAAAATATAAACGTCAAGAGTCTATACTTTCTATGGGGCTGATTTACTGAAACTGGAGAGTGCAAAATCTGGTGCAACTCTGCATAGAAACAAATCAGATTCCATTTTTTTTTGTCAAATCTTAATTGCACAAGCTGAAGTTAGAAGCTGATTGGCTACCATGCACAGCTGCACCAGATTATGAGTGCTCCAGTTTTAGTAAATCAACCCCTATGTATAATAAACAATTGCTTGAGTTTCTGAGATGGAGAGAGTGAAGTCTGGTGGAGCAGAGACAAAGGATTGATTTACTTAAGGTAAATAGGATGCACTTTACAAGGGAAGTTGCACTTTTCAAGGGCATTTTCTTCAGAACTTAGTGAATGTGGTGAAATTTCACTTTGTAAAGAATACCCAATCACAGGAAAAAAAAAATGAATTTTTGTTTGAATATGATTGCATGATGAAAGTCAGCAGGGCTTCACATCACTCACTAAGCTCTGGGGAAAAGTCCCCTAAAAAGCACAACGTCCCTTGAAGAGTAAACAGTCTATTAGCACTCCGAAATTCTTTCCCACTGATCATCAGATATAGAGCCTCATTCCAGTCATATTCACATGACAATGTGGTTGATTCAGTTTAGAAAAGAAAAAGTCATAGATGTGGGAGATCAAGACTTTCTTCTGAGTGGCAAGGACAACATAATTTATAAGTGCAGTCTTAACATAATGAAGGTTGGAAATATGGACCTGGGTATCCAGTGCATGCTACAGCTGGAGATATTTTATAAAATAGTGGTTTATGCAGAATTATTTCCTTTTGTAAGGAGGTAACAGATTTTAGTTTGCCAGCCTAATACAGCTGGTGCAGATAAGAAATGCCCAAGTAGCACCAGGAGTCCAAATCATCTAGTTTAGCTAATTCAGCATTGTGCCAAATTGGAATATGGGTGTTGTGGCCCACATATTGCATAGTTTCTTCATAAGTGTCCAAATTATATCCAAAAGAAAAAGGTAATGATAGTGGGATTCATTGGAAAATGTTCCAGCTTCCAAATATGCCTAATGGTCCAGTGAGTCAGGACATTACTATTGAGGTTGTCTGGGTTCTCCACATGACAAAAAATCTATTAAGACAACCTAAAGCTCCCTCTACATGTCCAGTTGATGTTATAATTATAAAGTAAACTTTATAAATTAACTTCTGTACTGCTATCTCCAATACAAAGTGACTAATTAGTAGCTTGCTCACACTGTCATGTGCTTCACATAATACATTGTAGAAAACAAATAATACAATATATTAGTGCAGTGCTACCATAAAAATTACTAATAATACATCACATATTATTGTGTACAGGTAAACTAATTTATCATTGTGATTTTATGCAACCAAAATTGTGTCCATACAAACAAAAAAAATACAATCAGTCCCTGGAAATTAGTCATTGGAAAATAAATGTAAATTTTCTCCAGTTCTCCTTCGTGATTCACACATCCACCAAATGCTCAAGACTCACTTTATTAAAATGACCTGCACATAAAAGAAGTCAAATAAAGCTGTTTTTCCCCCTTCCTGAGGTGCAGAGATCTCAGTTCCTGTCCACTTCTTTTTCAGTCACTCAAGGCAAGACTTCATTCCCTGATAAAGTCACGTGAGTGGTGAGAGCACAAGGTGGATGAGGTGTTGTGGTGTGTACCACGAAGCAGAATTGGAGAATTAAAAAAAAAAGAAGAGGATTCACATTTAATTTCCAGCACGTGGGACTGATTATACATTTTTTTGTGAAAAAATAGGAAAAACCTATAAGCCGCACACCCTGGACAATAAATAACGTGAATAAGTGTGTTCAATAACTTTTTGGGAGCAGCTGGTAGTGAAACCAAAAGTCTAATAAGGTGTTAAAGAAATCAAATAAATTTCATACCGTGCTCTAAGTACTCAAATAGGCTACTTTCACACTGGGGCATTGGGGGAGTCGGCAATTTACCGTCGTTTTAGCTGCGCTATTCGGCCGTTAGCAGGGTGCTTTTAACCCCCGCTAGCGGCTGAAAAAGGGTTAAAACTGCATGCATAGCGCTGCTGCAGCGGCAGATCAGCGGCGCTACCCATTGATTTCAGTGGGCAGGGGCGCTTTAGGAGCAGTGTATACACTGCTCGTACAGCCCTGCAAAGATGCTGCTTGCAGGACTTTTTTTACCGTCCTGCAAACGCACTGCTCCAGTGTGAAAGCACTCGGGCTTTCACACTTGAGTGAGAGGAGAGGCGCTTTACAGGTGCTATGCTGGCGCTATTTTTAGCGCTATAGGGCCTGTAAAGCGCCTCAGTGTGAAAGTAGCCATATACATACAAAAAAATGCAAAAAAACATACGTGAAATTCATATATTTGCTAAAACACTAAAATAAATGTTCATATAATTTCCAAAGATTTCCAATCCCTGCGATCTGGGTGAGAAAATGTCTTCCACCACCACCAGACAAACAATCTACTCACCAGAGGGGGTTGACACCCGTTATGCAGCGTACATATGAGCGGACTTTTCGACCCGACTGGTCCGACGGACCGAGTCCGGCGGACAATCCGATCATGTGTGGGCTTCATCGGACCTTCAGCGGACTTTTCCAGTCAAAAATCTGACGGACCTTAGATTTGAAACATGCTTCAAATCTTTCCGACGAACTCGAGTCCGGTCGAAAAATCTGCTCGTCTGTATGCTAGTCTGACGGCCGAAAACCCACGCTAGGGCAGCTATTGGCTACTGGCTATCAACTTCCTTATTTTAGTCCAGTCGTATGTCATCACATATGAATCCGTCGTGATCATGTGTAGGCAATTCCGTTCGTTCAAAAGTCCGTTGGAAGTCCGTCAAAAGTCTGCCGAAAGTCCGCCAGAATGGCCGTTGGACTTTTGTTGCCGAAAAGTCCACTTGTGTGTACGCGGCCTTACAGGTAGTCAAACCAGGTGCAGATACCAATGGAAGTATGCCTTATGAAGTATTGAAGTACTGAGGTATTTCCATTGGTATCTGCACCTGGTTTGACTACCTGTAACAGGTGTCAACTCCCTCTGGTGAGTAGATTGTTTGCCTGGTGGTGGTGGAAGATGTTTTCTCACCCAGATAGCAGGGATTCCCATCACTCACATTAATAGAAGATGATGGTGGTTCACGGACACGTAATTTGATTCCAATTTCTTTGGAAATTATATGGACATTAATTTTAGTGTTTTAGCATATATATGAATTTCACGTATGATTTTTTTGTATATATATTTGAGTACTTAGATCACGGTATTAAATTTATTTGATTTTGGATCACATTGATACATGAGTTTAATTGTACAAAATAATAAAGTGATGTACAGTTGTGCTCAAAAGTTTGCATACCCTGGCAGAAATCGTGAAACTTTGGCATTGGTATTGAAACCACAGGTTGAACTGGATGAACTGGTGTCTTTTTTTAACATTACCAACTATGTAAAATATGACTGATAATTCCAAAACTGTCTTTTATTTAGGGATTGTGATCATATGAAGCCACTTATTATCACATAGTTGTTTGACTCCTTTTTAAATCATAATGATAGCACAAATCACGCAAATGGCCCTGATTAAGAGTTTACATACTCTGGTATGTTTGGCCTTGGTAAAGACACATAAGGTGGCACACAGGTTAAAATAGCAATTAATGGTTAATTTACCACATCTGTGGCTTTTTAAATTGCAATTAGTGCCTGTGTATAAATAGTCAAAGAGTTTGTTAGCGCTCACATGGATGTACTGAGCAGGCTAGATATTGAGCCATGGGAAGCAAAAAAGAAGACCTGCGTAACAAGGTGATAGAACTTTATAAAGATGGAAAAGGATATAAAAAGATATCCAAAGCCTTGAATATGCCAGTCAGTACTGTTCAATCACCTATTAGGAAGTGGAAAATTTGGGGATTTATTTATACCAAGCCAAGGTCAGGTAAACCAAGAATGATTGCAGGCACAACTGCCAAAATAATTGTCAATGGTGGTGGTTCACTGATTTTTGGGGTGTGTGAGCTCTAAAGGCATTGGGAATCTTGTGAAAATTGATGGCAAGATGAATGCAGCATGTTATCAGAAAATACTGACAGACAATTAGCATTCTTCTGCATGAAAGCTGCGCATGGGGCGCTATTGGACTTTCCAGCATGAGAATGACCCTAAGCACAAGGCCAAGTTAACGCTCCAGACTTTTGAACAGGTGTAATTTCATTTATTTACATGTTGTCATATATTGTTTTATGAATCTGTTATTCTGTTATGTCCCACAGTTGAATATGAATCCCATTAGAAATTAAAGAAATGTGTTTTGCCTGCTCACTCATGTTTTCCATGCCATCTATTGCTTATAACAGAGCAGAATGTCAGGGCTGGGCTCAGCCCTTCCTTCTCAAAGCTGGCCGCTCAGCTGTCGGCTAATTGCCAGCTCCTATCTCTCCACAGTGACTCACCTGTTGATGATATCCTGCTCGTCAGTCCTGTCTACTTATGATGTCTAGTCCAGATGATCTCTGCCTTCACCTTGGTCACATCTCTAGAGACGCTCTCCTGTGTTCCTTTTAAAGACTTGCTTGGCTGACATTCCTTCTGGCTCCAGATCCTGCTTGTTATTATCTATTTTCATGTGACAACACTGAAGAAATTACTCTTTGCTACAATGTAAAGTAGTGCGTGTACAGCTTGTATAACAGTGTCAATTTGCTGTCCCCTCAAAATAAGTCAACATTACTGTGTAAACCACTGGCAACAAAAGTGAGTACACCCCTAAGTGAAAATGTCCAACTTGGGCCAAAAGTGTCAATATTTTGTTTGGCCACCATTATTTTCCAGCACTGCCTTAACCCTCCTGGGCATGGAGTTCACCAGAGCTTCACAGGTTGCCACTGGAGTCCTCTTCTACTCCTCTATGATGACATCACAGAGCTGGTGGATGTTAGAGACCTTGCGCTCCGCCACCTTCCGTTTGAGGATGCCCCACAGATGCTCAATAGGCTTTAGGTCTGGAGACATGCTTGGCCAATCCATCACCTTTACCCTCAGCTTCTTTAGCAAGGCAGTGGTCATCTTGGAAGTGTGTTTGGGATCGTTATCATGTTGGAATATTCCCTGTGGCCCAGTCTCTGAAAGGAGGGGTGTGACGGACCTGGCATGGACAGAGGCTGTTGGAGAGGACTGGGTGCGGGCCTGTTGCCTTTTGATTAAGGGCCCTAGCATTTGGGGAATGGTGCTCTCTGTGAGCTGTATGCCTGGGGACCCTGGGGTTGGTGTTACTTTGGATTCAGCTCCATGTCCCCCCAAAAACACACAGACTCTGGGAACCCTTTATATGCCATATTAGAATGGTGACTGATTTATACCATTGGGACTCGTACTGTTAAATGCTAATGTCATCAATTCTGCTATAATGTGTTTATTGTAAATAAGTCTAGTGTGGCTCTAAGAGTCTTTTCACCCATTGTTGTTTGTGTTAATTAACTGTGTGAAGCTCGGTGACCACAAGTCTGGGCAAAAGGTCATGTCTCAGTCACCTAGGCTGTATAAAGGATTAGATAATTAGCTCATGTTAATTAAGTTACAGTTGTATTGTTAGAGGAGATCCCAACGGCATATAAAGTCTTGTAACTTTGATTCATAGTAAACAGTCCATGTTAGCAGTGAAGCAAGTGTCGCCTTGTTTTCTGCTCAGAGAGGTTGGAATATCTGATATCTGTATACAGACTGGGAGGAAGTGGTATATGACCGAAGCACTCAAGCGGAGTGTGGGACGTTCCGTGACAAGGGGATCATGCTCTGCTTCAGTATGTTACAGTACGTGTTGGCATTTATGGTTCCCTCAATTAACTGTAGCTTCCCAGTTCCCGGCAGCATTCATGCAGCCCCAGACCATGACACTCCCACCTCCATGCTTGAATGTAGGCAAGACACACTTGTCTTTGTACTCCTCACCTGGTTGCCACCACATATGCTTGACGCCATCTGAACCAAATGAGTTTATCTTGGTCTCATCGGACCACAGGACATGGTTCCAGTAATCCATGTCTTTAGTCTGCTTGTCTTCAGCAAACTGTTTGTGGGCTTTCTTGTGCATCATCTTTAGAAGAGGCTTCCTTCTGGGACGACAGCTATGCAGACCAATTTTATACAGTGTGCGGTGTATGGTCTGAGCACTGACAGGCTGACCCCCCACCCCTTCAACCTCTGCAGCAATTCTGGTAGCACTCATACATCTACTTCCCAAAGACAACCTCTGGATATGACGCTGAGCAGGTGCACTCAACCTCTTTGGTCGACTATGGTGTGGCCTGTTGTCAAGGCTGAGCTCAGCCCTTCCTTCTCAAAGCTGACCGCTCAGCTGTCAGCTAATTGCCAGCTCCTATCTCTCCACAGTGACTCACCTGTTGATGATATCCTGCTCGTCAGTACTGCTTACTTAAGCCGCCCAGTCCGGATGATCTCTGTCTTCGCCTTGGTCACATCTTTAGAGGCGCTCTCCTTTGTTCCTGTTTAAAGACTTGCTTGGCTGACCCGGCTTGCTGTTCTACTACGCTCATCTCTGGCTCCCTGACGTTTTGGCTTGTCTGACTATCCGTTTCGGATCCTGAACTCTGGCTATGTTTTGACTACAAATCAATATAAAATATGTTGGTGCGCTTATTAAACCCTCCCAGTCTATTGGAATAGTGCATGTGTTTATAAACCTAAACCATCGTAAATACACAATGCCCTAATATCACAATCAATAAAGTGAATAAGTGCAAATAAATACACCAAAAAAACATATAGGGGATCACATATCCCTAAATATAAACTGATGAAAGAAATAAAAAGTGAAAGAACAATAAATAGTGTCTGCTGGTACTATTCCAGATCAGATCTACAACTAAATGTCCAATCCAATGCTTTTGATAGATTTGCTTGTTACTCCAATTAGATCACAGTTGCATGATGAATTACACTTATAAGGTGATGATTCACATAAAAAATGAAAGAAAAGCCATAATTGCGCAGTGTTTTTAAATGCTACAAGACTGTGTAATCAATGTAATCCACTCACATATTCGTAGTAGCTGAATCGCTTTTGGTACAATGGTCAGACAGCTTCACCGCTCATACAGCATTCGCTGTGTTACTGAACACTTGCGATACCGTCACTGACTCCGCTTCCCAAAGTGAAGGCATCGCACTGTGTTCGGTAACACAGTTTATATTTAGGGATATGTGATCCCCTATATGTTTTTTTGGTGTATTTATTTGCACTTATTTACTTTATTGATTGTGATATTAGGGCATTGTGTATTTACTATGGTTTAGGTTTGTAAACACATGCACTTTTCCAATAGAGTGGGAGGGTTTAATAAGCGCACCAACATATTTTATATTGATTTGTAGCAATGGTGTCACAGCACTAATTGGTTGGTTGCAGCTCACACTTTTTTCTGGTATTTTGTCACTATATAGAGAATCCACATCAGCGCTTTAGTTTTTCTTTTTTCACATTTTATGTTTTGACTACGTTTACTGTTTACCTTTTTTAATTATTATTAAACAAGTGTGATTTAACTGTACTTCTGTCTCAGTCTAATTCATGATTTCTGACAGTAGGCGAAGGCCATGAATTCAGAAGATGCAGTAAATCCACTTGTTGGTAATATTTTTTCCAGATCGGATGAGCAGGATCACGCATGGATCAGTTTGCCATGGCATTACAAACGCTCCTGAGTTACAAGGCTCACCTGGAATTTCCCACTGTGGCTGCTCTGGTACAACCTATGTTGCAGACCGTCCCTGCTGCTGCTCCAGTCTCTGTGCAGGCACCCGCCTCAAGTATTACCTCTATAAGAGGTATGTCTGGTTCCGCTCTGCTTCCCCAGTGATTTGGGGATGATCTAGTCCAATGCAGAGGGTTTCTCAACCAGGCTGGGATATAATTTGAGATGCTGCCCCAGGCATTTCCCATGGACAGAAGCAAAGTAGGTTTTGTGATATCTTTGCTTTCTGAGAGAGCCTTGGCCTGGGCTAACCCTCTATGGGAGACGCAAAAACCTGTTGTCTTGAGTTACCATGAGTTTGTGACTTCTTTTAACCACTTGCCTATAGGGCACTTTCACGGCCTTCCTGCCCAGACCAATTTTCAGCTTTCAAGGCTCTCACACTTTGAATGACAATTACTCAGTCATGCAATACTGTACCCAAATGAAATTTGTGTCCCTTTTTTAACACAAATAGAGCTTTCTTTTGGTGGTATTTAATCACTAGTGGGTTTTTTATTTTTTGTGCTATAAATAAAAAAAGACTGAAAATTTGGTGAAAAAATGCCCTTTTCTTTGTTTCTGTCATAACATTTTGCAAATTATTAATATTTCATCATAAATGTTGGCCAAAATTTATACGACTACATATCTTTGGTAAAAATAACCCTAATTAGTGTATATTATTTGGTTTTTGTGAAGTTATAGAGTCTACAAGCTATGGTGCAAATCATTGAAAATTGATCACACCTGATCACACCTTATGTACTGAAGACCTATCTAATTTCTTGAGACACTAACAAGCCAGGAAAGTACAAATACCCACAAAATGACCCCATTTTGGAAAGCAGACACCACAACGTATAATCTAAGAGGCATAATGAGTCTTTTGAACTGTTAATTTTTTTCCAGAAGTTTTTGGAAAATGTGGAAAAAAAATGAAAACACATTTTTTTCCCCACAAATTTGTCAATTTTTAAGATATTTCCAACACATAGCATGTACATAGCAAAAATGACACCCCAAAATACATTCTGCTACTCCTCCTGAGTATGGTGATACCACATGCGTGAGACTTTTACACAGCCTGGCCACATACAGAGGCCCGCCAGGGAAGTAGCACCTTCAGGAGCTCTACAAGCATAAATTACACATCTCATTTCTCAACCACCTATTATAGTTTTGAAGGCCCTGGAGCCCCAGGACAATGGAAATGCCCACAAAATTACCCCATTTTGGAAAGCAGACGCCCCAACGTATAATCTATGAAGCATAATGAGTCTTTTGGACTGTTCATTTTTTTCCAGAAGTTTTAGGAAAATGTGCGGAAAAAATGAAAACACATTTTTTTTCCACAAAGTTGTCCATTTTTAAGATATTTCCAACACATAGCATGTACATAGCAAAAATGACTACCCAAAATACATTCTGCTACTCCTCCTGAGTATGGCGATACCACATTTGTCAAACTTTTACACAGCCTGACCACATACAGAGGCCCACCATTGAAGTAGCACCTTCAGACGTTCTACAAGCATAAATTGCACATCTAATTTCCTGAAAGCCCCATACAGAGGCCCACCAGTGAAGTAGCACCTTCAGGTGTTCTACAAGCATTAATTACACATCTAATTTCCTGAAGGCCCCTATATTTCTAACACATAGCATTTACATACCAAAAATTACACTCCAAAATAAATTCTATTGAGGAAAAGGTAAACAAAAAGTATTACCTGTTGTTTTAGTAGTGTCCCCAGAGGAGAGAATTGGTGCAGACAGCAGGCAGCAGGCAGGGATGTGCTTAGCAACAATAGTAATTATCCAGGCAGCAGGCAGGAATATTGTCTATAGTCAGCACAAGGATATCGTCAGCACAGCCAAAGCATTTGTCCATAGAAATTGTCCAGGCAGAGACAGCCAGCACAGCCATAATATTGGTCCTGGTACACCTTTACCTCCCTGCACTTATTATTGTACTGCTCTCCAGCCCTTTGTAAACATACTGCCTCTTGCTACAGCTAATTATTTCCATAGTCCAGGTAGCAGGCAGAAAATATACAAAAAAGTGTAGCACAATAAACTAAAAAAAATTAAATATATGGTGTTTAAACACTGTATAAAGTGTATAACAAACAGTTAGATGTTAATATCGAGAACTACTCTATATGGTACAAATACTGCGTACATATTAAAAACAAAGTGAACAAACAATACAATATTAGTGTAAACTACATAATACACTGTGTACATATATGAAATACAAATAATAAGAATTTGAAAATGATAATATAGATAAAGTGAAGTCCAAAGAGTCCAAATAGGGTTGAAACCACTCAGAATTCTTATAAAGTAAAATCCACCGATGTTGTTGAGAAGATATGAAATAAAAGTGAAGAAGACACCACCAAGAGTCTTAGGGGGCTTACCGAAGGCAAATAATTAGGAGGGACCAATGTCCACCTAAATGTTAAGGTTAAGGGATCAACTGGATCAAACAGGCAAGTGGAAGTATGGAAGCAACAAATGTGAGCAGGAGAGCTGTTGGTGGTTCAAAAGCCATCACCGAAGGCATCAAGAGGCTTACCAGAGGTTGTTGACTTGAGAGGACTTATGTCATCCAAGTCAAAAAGGCTTAGTGACCAACTGGTCAAGATGATAGGTCTTCTCAGATATCCTCAATGGCTTCCAAACAAAGATGGGAATTGAGCCTCCACAGTTATCCACACGGCATAAAAATTATATTCCAATAGAGGCCACAAACGGATATTCGTATATCATGCGAGAAATAGAAAACTCACATAGCGTGATAACGTAAGCACTGGTTTATTTAGAAAATTATCAAAAATAGACTCACATATTAGAAGATCATCAAAGGCACAATATTCAAATAGCGGTAATTGTGAGGGGTCCACCCAACGCGTTTCTGCTACAAAGCCGTCATCTGGGGTGCAGAACCCCCCCAACTCACCGCTTTATAAAACAATAATGACCCCTCATGAAAGTGTCATAATACCGGAAGTGCAACAAAATTGCATCACTTCCGGTTGAATAAGACTACTAAATTTAATATGGCCCTTATATAAACAAGGAACCTAAGAGTTTATTAATCTTACACAAGAAATATTGTCTTTAAAATATTCTAAACATCTAAAAATATTAAGGAACTGGCCGTAGATAGTGATAGATAAAAAAAGGGACCAAGCCTCATTTTCATAATGGATCGTGAGAGGCTGCCTAAGCTAGGCATAGCCAAGCCTCGTTCCTCAATTCCGACGTGACGTCGGAACAGTGCGGCGTCACGATGTTCCGCACGAAGGAGCCTCAGTCTGGGGTCAGTCACATGACACGCTGACACTAGAACGTGTCAGGCGCGCCAAAGGCAACAGGCGGAGCCGAGTATCGCCAACGTCGTACGTCGTGACATCACTAGTCATGACAGCGGCGTCACGGCGCCCCATGGGAAGCAAACCAAGCCTCTTTATGAGGATGGTCACGTGACTTTCCCTATAGTAAACAATAAAACACACTAGAACGTCAACTGTGGCTAGAACTGTCCAGCAGGATCTATAGAAAAGAACAAATTGGACAGCTGATGTTTAAATCCCAACAATTAGATGCGATCACCTCCAAAGCCACAGGGCCAGAGAGCCAATCGTATGTTAAATAAAAAAAATTATATTAAAAAATAACATAATTCAATAATCGTAAACCCTGTTTAAATAAACAGGGTACTTAACCAGAGACAAATCTAAACCTGATTAAAGATAAAATCCAAATCGGGACCTAAAGTGACAAAAGGTCCTAAGCCTGAACATCTAAGTGACAGCAACCAATAAGGGTCATTATTGCATACTATTAAATATAAAAAACAAATTATCATAATAGTACAGTTGAGAGAACTGACTAAAAATTTACATTTAGTACCTATTTTAAACCAACTGATAGGAATGGGTATATACCCACAAATAGTTGCCACCATAGATCATGGATTAGATCAGTCCCTAAGAGTCAGTTCCTGCAGTTGCGCAGGAATTGTACGGATTTAAATACCTTCAAAATTCAAGCTAATATCTTAAGGGAAAGATTTCTTGAAAAGGGTTATGACCCTTTGGATATAGATAGAGAGATTGCTAGCACTTGTGATATTGATCGTTTTTCACTGTTGGAGGATAAACCTCGACAGGAAAACAAGGACTTTAAATGGTCTTTTTTTAACATCTTTTTACTGTTCAATATAAGCAGATCAAGCAAATCTTTGAACACCATTGGGATGTCTTAAAGACTGATAAGGTCTTGGGCCCCCTATTGCCTGAAATACCGAAGGTGGTCTTTAGGGGAGTACCTTCACACCGGAGTAAGTTGGCACCTAATATCATCAATCCTCCGAGCAAACCATCTTTTTTCCATAATTGGATTGGGTTCCATCCGTGTAAAAAATGTTTGGTATGCCAGTTCAATACGTGCGATAGGAGAGCTAGTCATAACTTCCTTTCTACCATAACCAGCCGTACATATTAAATCAAACATTTTTGTACCTGTGCTACCACAGCAGTAGTATATTTGTTAACGTGCCCATGTGGCAAACAATATGTGGGCCGGACCATTAGATCTTTTTTGAAGAGAGTGTCCGAACATATAAATTTGATTGATTAAGGCGGGCAGTACCAAACATACCGTACCCCAGCATTATAGGGAATTTCATGATCGGAACCCTGTAGGCATACAGTTTCTTATTATTGATAAATATGTTGCCCCATAGAGGGGTGGAGCCATTTTAAGGGGTGTCTCTCGTTTAGAGACGTATAGGATATATGAGTTGCAGTCCCACTTTCCACAAGGAATGAATGTGGGGTGGGACATCAACTCATTTATCAATCAAGCCTAATAGGAGTGATTTCTTTTCTTTCTATTTATTGTCATAATTTAATGTGTTTTTATCACAAATTTTTTTCATTGATTTTTTAGGGTTAAAAATATATTTTCTCCATTTCAATCATCAATATTGCCTGACAATTGATTGTATTATTATGATAGTTTGTTTTTTATATTTAATAGTATGCAATAATGACCCTTATTGGTTGCTGTCACTTAGATGTTCAGGCTTAGGACCTTCTGTTATTTTAGGTCTTGATTTGGATTTTATCTTTAATCGTGTTTAGATTTGTCTCTGGTTAAGTACCCTGTTTATTTAAATAGGGTTTACGATTATTGAATTATGTTATTTTTTAATATTATTTTTTTTTTATTTAACATACGATTGGCTCTCTGGCCTTGTGGCTTTGGAGGTGATCGCATCTAATTGTTGGGATTTAAACATCAGCTGTCCAATTTGTTCTTTTCTATAGATCCTGCTGAACAGTTCTAGCCACAGTTGACGTTCTAGTGTGTTTTATCGTTTACTATAGGGAAAGTCACATGACCATCCTCATAAGGAGGCTTGGTTTGCTTCCCATGGGGCGCCGTACAACGTTGGTGATACTCGGCTCTGCCTGTTGCCTTTGGCATGCCTGACACGTTCTAGTGTCAGCGTGTCATGTGACTGACCCCAGACAGAGGCTTGGTCTCCTTTGTGCGGAACGTCGTGACGCCGCACTGTTGATGCAGCGTTGTGACGTCACGTCAGAATTGAGGAACGAGGCTTGGCTATGTCTAGATCCATTATGAAAACGAGGCTTGGTCCCGTTTTTTATCTATTACTATCTACGGCCAGTTCCTTCATATTTTTAGATGTTTAGAATATTTTAAAGACAATATTTCTTGTGTAAGGTCAATACCTTTTGGGTTCCTTGTTGATATAAGGGACATATTTTTAATTTAGAAGTCTTATTCAACCGGTAGTGATGCAATTTTGTTGCACTTTCGGTATTATGACACTTTCATGAGGGGTCATTATTGTTTTATAAAGTGGTGAGGTGGGGGGGTTCTGCACTCCAGATGACGGCTTTTTAGCAGAAATGCATTGGGTGGACCCCTCACAATTACCGCTATTTGAATATTTTGCCTTTGATGATCTTCTAATATGTGAGTCTATTTTTGATAATTTTCTAAATAAACCAGTGCTTACGTTATCACGCTATGTGAGTTTTTTATCTATTTCTTGCATGATATATGAATATCCGTTTGTGGCCTTTATTGGAATATAATTTTTATGCCGTGTGGATAACTGTGGAGGCTCAATTCCCATCTTTGTTTGGAAGCCATTGAGGATATCTGAGAAGACCTATCGTCTTGACCAGTTGGTCACTAATAGGGATGAGCTTCGAGTTCGAGTCGAACTCATGTTCGACTTGAACATCGGCTGTTCGCAAGTTCGCTGAACAGCGAACAATTTGGGGTGTTCGCGGCAAAATCGAATGCCGCGGAACACCCTTTAAAAGGGAGAAATCAAAAGTGCTAATTTTAAAGGCTTATATTCATGGTATTGTCATAAAAAGTGTTTGGGGACCTGGGTCCTGCTCCAGGGGACATGGATCAATGCAAAAAAAAAGTTTTAAAAACGGCCGTTTTTTCAGGAGCAGTGATTTTAATAATGCTTAAAGTCAAACAATAAAAGTATAATATCCCTTTAAATTTTGTAGCTGGGGGGTGTCTATAGTGTGCCTGTAAAGGGGCGCATGTTTCCCATGTTTAGAACAGTCTGACAGCAAAATTACATTTCAAAGGAAAAAAGTCATTTAAAACTACTCGCGGCTACTGCATTGCCGGTCCGACAATACACATAAAAGTTCATTGATAAAAACGACATGGGAATTCCCCACAGGGGAACCCTGAACCAAAACTAAAAAAAAAAAAATGACGTGGGGGTCCCCCTAAATTCCATACCAGGCCCTTCAGGTCTGGTATGCATATTAAGGGGAACCCCGGCCAAAATTTAAAAAAAAAATGACGTGGGGGTCCCCCTAAATTCCATACCAGACCCTTATCCAATCACGCAACCTGGCAGGCCGCAGGAAAAGAGGGGGGACAAGAGAGCGCCCCCCCTCCTGAACCGTACCAGGCCACATGCCCTCAACATTGGGAGGGTGCTTTGGGGTAGCCCCCCAAAACACCTTGTCCCCATGTTGATGAGGACAAGGGCCTCATCCCCACAACCCTGGCTGGTGGTTGTGGGGGTCTGCGGGCGAGGGGCTTATCGGAATCTGGAAGCCCCCTTTAACAAGGGGATCCCCAGATCCCGCCCCCCCGTGTGAAATGGTAAGGGGGTACTTGTACCCCTACCATTTCACAAAAAAACTGTCAAAAATGTTAAAAATGACAAGAGACAGTTTTTGACAATTCCTTTATTTAAATGCTTCTTCTTTCTTCTATCTTCCTTCATCTTCTTCTTCTGGTTCTTCTGGCTCTTCTGGTTCTTTCTCTGGTGTTCTCGTCCAGCATCTCCTCCGCGGCGTCTTCTATATTCTTCTCCTCGGGCCGCTCCGCACCCATGGCATGGGGGGAGGCTCCCGCTCTTCTCTTCATCTTCTCTTCTTCATCTTCTTCTCTTTTTCTCTTCTTCATCTTCTTCTCCGGCCGCTCCGCATCCATGCTGGCATGGAGGGAGGCTCCCGCTGTGTGACGTGTCTCCTCTCCTGACGGTTCTTAAATAACGGAGGGCGCATGGTGACTTGATGGGACTTCCCTGTGATATCACCGGGAATGCCACAGGGAAGTCCCGTCATGTCCCGTGCATCAGAGGGGGCAGGGTCACCGGGTGGCCCCGCCCCCGTTATTTAAGAACCATCAGAAGAGGAGACGCGTCACACAGCGGGAGCCTCCCTCCATGCCAGCATGGATGCGGAGCGGCCCAGAGAAGAAGATGAAGAAGAGAAGAAGAGAAGAAGATGAAGAGAAGATCGGTAGCCTCCCCCATGCCATGGGTGTGGAGCGGCCCGAGGAGAAGAAGATAGAAGACGCCGCGGAGGAGATGCTGGACGAGAACACTGGAGGAAGAACCAGAAGAGCCAGTAGAACCAGAAGAAGAAGAAGAAGAAGAAGATGAAGGAAGATAGAAGAAAGAAGAAGCATTTAAATAAAGGAATTGTCAAAAACTGTCTCTTGTCATTTTTAACATTTTTGACAGTTTTTTAGTGAAATGGTAGGGGTAAGTACCCCCTTACCATTTCACACGGGGGGGCAGGATCTGGGGGTCCCCTTGTTAAAGGGGGCTTCCAGATTCCGATAAGCCCCCCACCCGCAGTTCCCCACAACCATCGGCCAGGGTTGTGGGGATGAGGCCCTTGTCCTCATCAACATGGGGACAAGGTGTTTTGGGGGGCTACCCCAAAGCACCCTCCCAATGTTGAGGGCATGTGGCCTGGTACGGTTCAGGAGGGGGGGCGCTCTCTTGTCCCCCCTCTTTTCCTGCGGCCTGCCAGGTTGTATGCTCGGATAAGGGTCTGGTATGGATTTTTGGGGGGACCCCATACCGTTTTTTTTATTTTGGCGCGGGGTTCCCCTTAAAATCCATACCAGACCTGAAGGGTCTGATATGGAATTTAGGGGGACCCCCACATCATTTTTTTTTTTAATTTTGGCCGGGGTTCCCCTTAATATGCATACCAGACCTGTAGGGCCTGGTATGGAATTTAGGGGGACCCCCACGTCATTTTTTTTTTAGTTTTGGTTCGGGGTTCCCCTGTGGGGAATTCCCATGCCGTTTTTATCAATGAACTTTTATGTGTATTGTCGGACCGGCAATGCAATAGCCACGAGTAGTTTTAAATGACTTTTTTCCTTTGAAATGTCATTTTGCTGTCAGACTGTTCTAAACATGGGAAACATGCACCCCTTTACAGGCATATTATAGACACCCCCCAGCTACGAAATTTAAAGGGATATTACACTTTTATTGTTTGACTTTAAGCATTATTAAAATCACTGCTCCTGAAAAAACGGCCGTTTTTAAAACTTTTATTTTGCATTGATCCATGTCCCCTGGGGCAGGACCCAGGTACCCAAACACTTTTTATGACAACAACTTGCATATAAGCCTTTAAAATTAGCACTTTTGATTTCTCCCATAGACTTTTAAAGGGTGTTCCGCGGCATTCGAATTTGCCGCGAACACCCCAAATTGTTCGCCGTTCGGCGAACTTGCGAACAGCCGATGTTCGAGTCGAACATGAGTTCGACTCAAACTTAAAGCTCATCCCTAATCTGGAGAAAAAGAGACTTAATCTACAAATGCAGAAAGGCTTCTTCACAGTAAGAGCTGTAAAAATGTGGAAAAGACTCCCTCACGAGCTGGTTCTGGCCAGCTCAGTAGATTGTTTTCGGCCTGGATTTTTTTCTACATGCACATAATATAACTGAATACTAAAATTTATAGGTAAAGTTGATCCAGGGAATATCCAATTGCCTCTTGGGGGATCAGGAAGGATTTTTTTCCCCTGCTGGAGCAAATAGGATGATGCTTTAATGGAGTTTTTTTGGCTTCCTCTGGATCAACTGTGGGTATTGGATAATGTATATGGAGGTTTTTTATTTAAGTATGTTGGTTTTCTTTTTTTTTCTCTGTTGGTTGAACTGGATGGATTTGTGTATTTTTTCAACCAGATTAACTATGTAACTATGATTGATTTTCAAAAAACGTAAATCAGTGAATTGAATATACATTATGCCTTCACACAAAGTTTTCCAAACTGTATAGAATTACTGTATGTAATTTTTTCTTTGCAGATCATAAAGATCTGCGTGGATATATTTAGGTAAATCAAAAATTTGGATTCTCCCTATTTGTGCAAATGTTAAGTTATTAAGATCAATAAAAGCAATGGTATTGGAATCAGGAACAATAAACAAGTTCAATAAGGACCATGTAAAATAGAAAGTTATTTAGTCCATCATGCAATATTTAGGAACTAACCCAAGCCAATAAATAATAACAAGAGTCCTACTAGCTTAGTGAAAATGCAAAGTCATGAAGTCCTGCAAAGCTCTGCAGATGAAATGTTTTTCCTTTAGATAAAAAGGATGTATGTGGATTTTTTTTCTGCCTGCAAAATAAAGACACAACTCTCTGAGGTTGGCTATCAATCTAATGAATACACTTCCCTGTCTTCTGTATGTAGCAGTCACATTTTTGCTCAATAATCTAATGTTATGTTATAGCTTAGTATTTGGCGCCATCTAGCGGCCAAAATTGTGAATAGACTTTATTTATTTTCTTTCTTTCTGAAGAATGTGGGAAGATGATAGGAAGTGACTATTTTGTTTACATTTCCACATTAACTTGACCTACCACAATGCCTAATGACCTCCCATGAGCACCAAGAGAAACGAACTGCATTCTGGGAAGGTTATAAAAGAACTCCGCGCGGCCATTTTAGCTCTCTTGGGAATGTATGGCCAGCCTGTGAGGATCTGTGTGGAGGTCTCCAGCGAAGCGCGGCTTACACCCATTGCAGAGCGATCCAATCAGCGACCCTGCAGCACATCAGTGAGCTGGACTGATGGCGAGGTAAAACTGAGGAGGATCCAGTGAAGCCTGTCGGAGCCATCTGAGAGTTCCAGAACATCTTGCTGAGCAGAGCAGCGTAGCAGTGTCGGCCAGCCGGAAACAGGACCCTGTGTACCGGAGCAGAACTGTTCTACATTGCAGACCTGGTTGGGTAAGAGGGCGGCTGCCCAAAGTTTCATTGATGCACTTTTACACATTTGCACTTATAACATAGTGCTGCTGGGACCTGTAGTCCCACAGAGTAAGTTCAAAGTATTAAGACTGAGTTCAATATAGGCCTCAAGCCTGTATTTCATTACAATTCTGACACTGTGTTACTTGCACCAGAGACAGTTGTAGTGCCGCCGGACTACGACACTAGTTCAACATTCAGTTTGCTCTGACCCGGGAGTTGTTAACCACTGGATTAAAATTTAATATACACCTAGCTAGCTGAAGACAGAAGAAAAGAAGGACTGCCTCTTTAAACGCAAGGTCTTGTATTTTATTGCTCTTTAAAGTTATTGTAATATTAAGCAGTGGGAGCTCCCTAGGGATTGTGCTATGCTTTGTTAAAATAGCATTTGCCTTTTCTACAAAAACAGAGCATGCTAAGAGTGGGACAGTGCCCATAGTGAAGTCAGTTTCAGTGGTGTAGCGTGGGTTGTCAGCACCCGGGGCAAGGCAAGTAATTTGCGCCCCCTAACCTGCGGACTTTTAGCTATCCCGCAGTCCCTTCAAATACAATAGTACTGACCTACCTGATTCCTATACTTACCACTACACACTACACTGTCCACTACACTGAGAACTACACTGTCCACTACACTACATTGTCCACTACACTGACCACTATACTATACTGTCCACTATACTACACTGACCACTATACTGACCACTATACTATACTGTCCACTATACTGTCCACTACACTGACCACTACACTGTCCACTATACTACACTACACTGTCCACTATACTACACTACACTGTCCACTATACTACACTGTCCACTATACTACACTACACTGACCACTATACTACACTATACTGACCACCATACTACACTGTCCACTATACTACACTACACTGTCCACTATACTACACTGTCCACTATACTACACTACCAAGACCACTATACTACACTATACTGACTACCATACCACACTGTCCACTATACTACACTACACTGTCCACTATACTACACTGACCACTATACTACACTATACTGACCACCATACTACACTGCCCACTATACTACACTACACTGTCCACTATACTACACTATAATGACCACCATACTACACTGTCCACTATACTACACTACACTGTCCACTATACTACACTATACTGACCACCATACTACACTGACCACTATACTACACTACAGTGACCACTATACTACACTGTCCACTATACTACACTACACTGACCACTATACTACACTGTCCACTATACTACACTACACTGACCACTACACAACACTGTCCTCCATACTACACTGTCCACCATACTACATTATACTGACCACCATACTACACTGTCCACTATACTACATTAAACTGTCCACTATACTACACCGTCCACTATACTACACTGACCACTATACTACACTGACCACTATACTACACTATACTGACCACCATAGTACACTATACTGACCGCCATACTACACTGTCCACTATACTACACTACACTGTCCACTATACTACACTACACTGTCCACTATACTACACTACACTGTCCACTACACTACACTGACCTCTATACTAAACTACACTATACTGACCACTATACTAACCACTATACTATACTACACTAACCACTATACTGACCACTATACTACACTATACTGACCACCATACTACACTGACCACTATACTACACTGACCACTATACTACACTGTCCACTATACTACACGACACTATACTGACCACCATACTACACTACACTGTCCACTATACTACACTGTCCACTATACTGACCACCATACTACACTACACTGTCCACTATACTATACTGACCACTATACTACACTACACTGACCACCACACTATACTACACTGTCCACTATACTATACTGACCACTATACTGTCCACTACACTAACCACCATACTGACCACTATACTACACTGACCTCCATACTAAACTACACTATACTGACCACTATGCTAACCACTATACTATACTACACTAACCACTATACTGTACTATACTGACCACTATACTACACTGTCCACTATACTACACTACACTGACCACTACACTATACTGTCCACTACACTGCCCCCCATACTGACCAGTACACTACACTGACCTCCATACTAAACTACACTATAATGACCACTATACTAACCACTATACTACACTACACTGTCCACTATACTGACCACTATACTGTCCTGCCTACAGTCTCTCTCTTCCTCGCCCCCCCCCCGGCTAGTAACAAGACTCTCACAAGGGAGTCTCACTCACTTTCTTATCCTGGCCTGTATCAATCCGGATGAGGAGGAGAAGACAGCTGCGGCTCACGTTGTTTCTTCTCTCCCCTGCACTCTGCCTGCTGCCATGTTCAGTGTCCAGCGCCCTGTGATTGGGCGTATGGGGGGTCATGTGCGGAGGCAGGACTTCAGGAGCGATCAAGGACAGGCCAGCCCTACGCCTCACATGACCCCCATACGCCCAATCACAGGGCGCCGGACACTTAACATGGGGGCCGGAGCGCAGGGGACACAGGAATTTGAAATTAGGAGGAGGCAGCCAGTGACACATACTGGCGCCCCCCTAAATGTCGTGCCCGGGGCCACGGCACCCCCTGCACCCCCCACGCTACGCCACTGGTCAGTTTCACTCTGCCATTGGTCCCATTTCACAAACGCATTTCTAAGAGGTTAATTTAATTAATTTCCATTTGTGTAGTACTTTTGTGGATTAAATCTGTTGGCTGTCACACTACGTTGGTCTGACAGTGCAACTGCTGTAATCATTATTTTGAAGCAGATACAGTAAAATCTTATTCTTGTTTAAGTACTACTGTGGGGAGTGTTGTTTCCTTTGAATTGCTGATCAGGTGGAGAGCTGGAGGTTGAAGATAAAGACAAAAGGTATATTATATTATATATTGTGAAATTGTTTTGTGGTTTTTAACCGCGCACTAACATTACACCACAGCTGTGTCAAGGGGACTGAGTCAAATTTAGGGGGTGTGATAGCAGAGTACAGGCCCAATCAAAATTCAGCAGCTCCTTCAGGGGTTAGTGCTACATGTATTTAACTAAAAATACGGCAGCTGTTGAATTAAAGTTTGAGTAGATAGTGGTGAATTATTTTTTCTTCCTGTATTTTCTCTGTTCTGTTTTGGATTAAAATGAAAATAGCCCCTCCCTCTATTGGCAGATAGAGGCCTGCCAGCAGTGTTAATTTAGTTGGCAAAAATATTTTCGTCATAGTTTTTGTCAGCGGCATGTTTCCTGTGACGAAAACTAAACAAAAATCAATTCAAATTTTAACAGCAAAATGTACTGAGTTGTTCAACAAGGGTGTCACGGGGCAGAATGTACACCCAGACTTGCCTACTGCGTTTGGCCAGAGGCCCACGAATCAAGACGTCTGTCTAAACTGTGGAGGTGTAGGTCACTACCAGCGAGTATGTCCTAGTCCACCGAGGAGAACAGAAGACTGGCGTGGACCTCAGAGAAGTGACCCAAGGATGGAGAGAAGATCTGGGTCTTCAAGAAGAACACCTGCAGTTTATGCCGTCTTAGTGAGCAATGTTTACCAGCCTCCAAGATGTCAACGGAAACAGAATTCTCAATGCCGGAAGAGGAAGGAAGCATGGGTCCAGTCACACAAACCTGCTATTCCAAATGCTTCCACCAGGCCTCCTGCCCAGTTAGTAGGCCCTTTGTCTGTAGCGTCTGTCTTGGTGGAAGGAATCTACACAAGAGCTCTTCTTGATTCAGGTGCTCAGGTGACCTTGTTGACTAGAGGCTTTTACAAGAGGTATCTGTCATACATACCCCTGCAGAAGTTGGAAGATATAGAGATCCAGGGGATTCAAACAGAAGATTACCCTTGTGATGGATATCTGCAGATCAAGTTGTTGTGTGATCCATTAAGGACTGGGAAGCCTCAGGACTTTGACATGCTAGCTATTGTGTGTCCTCATTTGCCAGGGTCCACAGGCAGTCTGCTAATCGTAGGGACCATCACAGATCTGGTGCAGCGGCTGTTAGCCCCTGTTGTCCCCAGATGTGATCCATTACCCTCACTGCTGGAAGGAGGCCCAAAAGTGTCTCCCTTTTCCACAGTGGATGAAGAAGGACCCATTGCAGAAGTGGAAGAAACTAATCTGCAGGAGGCAGACGTAATCAAACCGAAAGAAGAGGCTAGTGAGCCTACTGTGTCTGAGCCAGTGGAACAGAGAAAATGAAGAGTCCTCACAAGAGACCGACTTGTGTTGGGTGAGAGCACCAAAGAAGTTATCCTCACCCCTCAAGAGTTGTCAAGAGAGCCTGACCTTCTCACCACAGATTTGGTGAAAGGTGACCTTAACTCACCCCCTGGCACATCTAGCTGGGCCATTCCAGTTAAGGTGGCCTGTAGGCAAGACATAATACAATGGAAGAACCTCTGCACTATTAAAATTGAGAATATAGAGATGCTGCAAAATCTAGTGGTGTTTACAAATCAACCAATAAACAAAGTATATATATAGAATGATTTTGCGCAAAAAATCGGTGGAGATAAATCCCACAAAGTGGGTGCATCAAAACATAAATAATAAATTCATTAAAAATAGTGACGATCAAAAAAATCCCAGTGCTAAATAGCTAAATGATGACTCTTCAAACAATTAAATAAGAGAAGTAGAAAAAAACAAATAAGTGCAAAATGTGGCAAAAAAAAATGTGAAAAATATATTAAATAAGTCCATCAAAAGGTGAAGGAAAAAATTCTTGAATCCTCTCAGTGGATGTACCAAATAGAAAACATGTAATCGGTGGTAGGATGGTAGATGAAATAATATGCTCACAGGGCCCTTACCTTAAAAAGGACATGGATAAATGCTTTACAACTCCTGATGAATGGATGTTGGTTTGAGACCAGAGGTTGACATCCGGAAAATAAATGGTGAATATAGGGCCGGAACAGGCTCGCATCCAGGTTCAGATGAGTATGGAAGAGAAGAGGTACTTTCCTGAGGAAGTCACGAGGTACGTGACGTAACGCGTAGGACTGACGCACTAGACGCAATCGGAAGTTCACATCTCTGACCCGGTTGTTTTTGTTTGCGAACTGGAAGTGATGTACTAGGTAACGGCGGTATGCCGTCCTGCTGACTGTACAACCTGTTTACATTGCTCTGTACAGCCGTTTTATCCAATAAATTTTCGGTCTATGGTATCACACGATTGGAGGCCCCCTTTGTTTGTTCTTCTCTTCCATACTCATCTGAACCTGGATGCGAGCCTGTTCCGGCCCTATATTCACCATTTATTTTCTGGATGTCAACCGCTGGTCTCAAACCAACATCCATTCATCAGGAGTTGTAAGGCATTTATCCACGCCCTTTAAGGTAAGGGCTCTGTGAGCACATTATTTCATCTACCATCCTACCACCGATCACATGTTTTCTATTTGGTACATCCACTGAGAAGATTCAAGAATATTTTCCTTCACCTTTTGATGGACTTATTTAATATATTTTTCAAATTTTTTAGCCACATTTTGCACTTATTTGTTTTTTCTACTTAATTGTTTGAAGAGTCATCATTTAGCTATTTAGCACTGGGATTTTTTGCACTGTTATATAATTTTTTTGATCCTCACTATTTTTAATTAATTTATTATTTATGTTTTGATGCACCCACTTTGTGGGATTTATTTCCACCGATTTTTTGCACGAAATCATTCTATATATATACTCTGTAGGCAAGACAACCTTCCTTCTTATGCTCATTGGTGGGAGTTTCCTCTGCCAGGTTCTTATGCAAATGCAAACTGTTTGTTTTCCGTGTACATTAACCTGTTTTTCTCCGCGTGTATTCTAAAACCATGTACCAGGTCAAGGACTGTTACTTCCTTTGGGGACCAAAGTTTCTTTGGTGGGGGGGAGTGTGTAGTGGGTGTCTCACTCTATAACCCGCCATCCCGCCAAGCTGGCTGGAATGAGGTACACAGGCTTTCCAGCTAAAGTTGGGGAGAGCTGCCTGCTAGCAGTTGTAAGTGGGATTTTTCACCCCTCCTTCTTCCTGTTTTTCACTGACTGAGTTAATGTAATGTGAGCTGACACACACAGAGCTGTGCATTCAGCAGCTTCTCTTGTGCCCCTATTTGCCGGAAGAAGAAAACCAATTAAAGGCACAGTTACAACAGCCAATGTGAGAGGCTGTACTGAACTGCAGGGAGAGCTGCAATGGATTTGGGACATGCAGTTCCCAAACAAAATGGCCCCATAGACTGGTATACATGGGAGAAATACAAATCCCAGCAGGCTTTGCTGAGAGAAAAGTAAAATACTCCATTTTGTGTCCTGAGGTAAAGTTCAGTCAGCCATGAGAGAGTGAAGAGACCAGACATAAAAGAGAGGTGCTGTCTTTCAGATGATCTCCCTGCACGATTCAGGCCTCCACCGCCAGTTGGGACATCCAGTCTGAGAGTGGGGGATCCCAGGTGAAGATTGGGGTGCATCTCCACCAACGGTGAACCATTCCAGTGTGAGGTGACCAGTTGGGTTGCCATGAAAGCCTGCCTGTTCCAGGATGTTCGCTTGAGCCCTGATTGCAGGATTTGGTGAGAGGGCATTTCTGCCCATCTGTAGGGAACAGAGACACTGCACCGCAGAAAGAGTTATTTGAACACTGTATAGAGAAATCATTGCTGGTAGTCATCTTGCTGACACTTGTACAACTACAGGGATAAAGGATAAGGCTACCCATTTCTGGGACATTGTATACAGACATCATTGTCCTCTCACCTTGTTGAACAAAATCCTGACTGTTTCATTTGATAATCTGGGCCAGTTATATTGTTTGCCCTGCTACCCAGGCGTTAAAGTGCACCAACGAAAGTGGCTAGCTGAAGACACCAAAGCTTATCTTTGCTTCAAAAAGAACTGAAGCTGTTAGGGCCATACGGATCCGCACACACATATTCAGGACTCTGCACAAGTATTGGGTGTGTGGGACAGTTTATCTATAACAGGGGTGTCCAAACTTTTTTCAAAGAGGGCCAGATTTGATGAAGTGAACATGCATGAGGGCGGACCATTTTGCCTGACATTCTTTAAACCATTAAAATTTGGTCTAAGTGTGTTAGTCTGAGCACTGCCCAGGAAGAATTCTCTTGCCTTTGTGGCTGTGTGTGGTGAAGAGATGAGCTCAGGGGTGTTATTTGTATATACCATATTTATCGGCTTATAACACACACCTTCACTTTAAGAGGGAAGTTTCATGCAAAAATCTTAAATTTGAAATAAAGAACTGTGAAGCAAAATAAGGGTCAGTGCCCATCAATGCAGTATAATCAGTGCCCATCTGCAGCCTCACAAGTGCCATGAATGCAGCCCCACCAATTGCCATGAATGCAGCCCCACCATTGCCATGAATGCAGCCTCACCATTGCCATGAATGCAGCACCCACATTGACGTGAATGCAGCACTCACATTGACATGAATGCAGCACCCCCATTAACATGCATACAACACTCCTATTGACATGAATGCAGACTCACCTTTGCCATGAATGCAGCACTCCCATTGCCATGAATGCAGCACCCCCATTGATATGAATGCAGACTCACCGTTGCCATGAATGCAGCACTCACATTGCCATGAATGCAGCACCCACATTGCAATGAATGCAGCACTCCCATTGACATGAATGCAGACTCACAATTGCCATGAATGCAGCACCCACATTGACGTGAATGCAGCACTCACATTGACATGAATGCAGCACCCCCATTCACATGAATGCAGCACCCCTATTGACCTGAATGCAGACTCACCGTTGCCATGAATGCAGCACCCCCATTGCCATGAATGCAGCCCCACTATTGCCATGAACGCAGCACCCACATTGACATGAATGCAGCACCCACATTGACATGAATGCAGACTCACCATTGCCATGAATGCAGCACTCCCATTGCCATGAATGCAGCACTCCCATTGCCATGAATGCAACACCCCCATTGATATGAATGCAGACTCACCGTTGCCATGAATGCAGCACCCACATTGCCATGAATGCAGCACCCACATTGCCATGAATGCAGCAAACCCTGTTGCCATGAATGCAGCACCCCCATTGCCATGAATGCAGCACCCCTGTTGCCATGAATGCAGCACCCACATTGCCATGAATGCAGCACCCACATTGCCATGAATGCAGCTGTCCCATTGCCATGAATGCAGCACCCCCATTGATATGAATGCAGACTCACCGTTGCCATGAAAGCAGCACCCACATTGCCATGAATGCAGTACCCACATTGCCATGAATGCAGCACTCCCATTGACATGAATGCAGACTCACAATTGCCATGAATGCAGCACCCACATTGACGTGAATGCAGCACTCACATTGACATGAATGCAGTACCCCCATTAACATGAATGCAGCACCCCTATTGACATGAATGCAGACTCACCATTCCCATGAATGCAGCACCCCCATTGCCACGAATTTAGCCCCACCATTTCCATGAATGCAGCCCCACCATTGCCATTAACGCAGCACCCACATTGACATGAATGCAGCACCCACATTGGCATGAATGCAGACTCACCATTGCCATGAATGCAGCACTCCCATTGCCATGAATGCAGCACCCCCATTGCCATGAATGCAGCACCCCCATTGATATGAATGCAGACTCACCATTGCCATGAATGCAGCACCCACATTGCCATGAATGCAGCACCCACATTGCCATGAATGCAGCACTCCCATTGACATGAATGCAGACTCACAATTGGCATCAGTGCAGCCTGATTCATGCTTATCTGCAGCCTTGGTGGAGACAGGGAGGGGGCGGGACGAGCGCCAACAGACATACAGAAGAAACTCCTGATTTCTCGGTGGCCTCTTTAATAGAAAGTCCCACTTCCTATGATGGACAGAACAGTCGTCCAATGACAGCGCAGGAGACGGGACTTCCTATTACAGAGGCTGCCGTGTAAACAGGAAATACTCCTGTATGTACTGCACTAGTCCCACCCCCTCCCAGGCAGCCAGCATGTATATCTTTTGTGGCCCCCAGCGCTCTGGGATTTGTTGGGGGCCACAAATGATATACATGTCCAAATTACCAGGCTGTCCGAAACTGGAACGCAGGCTGCAATTGGATTGCATTACATGCCTCCTCAGACCGTCAAAAGCACTCACTGTGCATTACAGGCCTCCTCAGACTGTCCAGAGCACTCACTGTGCATTACAGGACTTCTCAGACCATCCAGACCTCTCTCACTCCCATTTACTTCCCATCCCCACTTGCTGCACAAACTGCACAGAAATGTTGGAGTCTGGGACTGGAAGTAAGAGAAGAGAGGATCTAGGGATGCATTTTACATTTGATGCTAAGGAGAACAAGACCCTTTGCAAACCATGTGGAGTGACAATCACTGGTAAAAATACAACAAACTTAAAGCGTAATTTGCAGACGAGTCATCCTGAAATTCAAACAAAGGTTAGCGCACTTAACTTCACTTTTGTTGAGAAAAAAAACATTCCCCTCTGGGTGATATTATCTATGTACATTGCAGGGATTTTACCATATTTTGTTGCAGTCAGATTTCCTACCTTTTGTTATTCTGAAGTAATATATGTTTGTTTGTCTGTGTCCATGTGCAATCACTGAATCTGTATGGGAGTTGTTTTAAAATTATCTATCAGCTGCTGCACCTGCACGGCTCTAATGAGGAAAATTGCTGGGTCTGTGTGACAGACCTAGCCAGAACAGAGGCTGTTGGAGAGGACTGTATGCAAGCCTGTTGCCTTTTGATTATGGGCCCTGGATTTTCAATGGAACAATACTCTTTGTGAGGTGAATGAGAAATCCAGGCTGAACTGTACTAATCGGACTCAGTCGTGTATATATGTATATATTGTATGGGGACTCCTTACTGTAGATTTGTGTCCCTGAAGAGGGAGGGGGGATTCCTCCAGCAGCCCCCTGCTGATAAGAATGATTCATTCTGTTGGGACACATCCTGTGAGGAGATGCTGGTGTCATCAATTCCAACTACCTGTGTTTATGTTAATTGAATGAGCTAATGACATTGTCCTCTATACAATGTAGGAGACGGGACGATGCTATTGTGTTGATATAACTGTGTGAAGCTCGGTGACCACAAGTCTGGGCGAAAGGTCATGTCTCAGTCACCTAGGCTGTATAAAGGATTAGATAATTAGCTCATGTTAATTAAGTTACAGTTGTATTGTTAGAGGAGGTTCCAACGGCATATAAAGTCTTGTAATTTTGATTCTAAATAAAGTGAGTTCTTGGTAGCAACAAGCAAGTGTCGCCTTGTTTGTGCTCAGAGAGGTTGGGATATCTGTATACAGACTGGGAGGAAGTGGTATATGACGGAAGCACTCAAGTGGAGTGTGGGACGTTCCGTGACAGTCTGCATCCCTTTTAGATTTGCTTTGACTTAGTATCTAACCAAAAGGATATTTTTGTTGCACAAGGGATGCCCAAAATTTTTTTCTGTATACCATCTATGTACAGAACGCCTCCAGGTTACTATATTGCATAAAATTAGAGCACTGTAGATTGAAAAGGAAAGGTAATTGTAAATAATATTATTTACCATATAACTCACAATTGTATATGCTATATTAATTCTTTTTAATTTGCTAGCTTTTTTCCCCATGAAAGTGGAGTTAACCTTTAAATTTTTTTAAGGTAACGGTTTTTAGCCAGGTAACCAAACTGGTGTATTCTGATTTGAAAAATTAGCTGAATTGGAGAATTTTTCAGATTTGGCTATTTTTACCTAGATTTTTAAACTCTTCTGCAATTTACCTTTTAGTAAATAAAAACACACATCATGCTGTGTCTCACACACTCTTATAAATATAGATGGATGTGGTCTCCTGTGAAGAATTTTTGCACAGGGCACCTAAATGCCTAACACCAGCCATGGCAAGCAGCATAAATGTAATATATTATAGAGAGACAACTTGGAGCTGTGTGGATGGGTGAGAGAGAAAGAAAAATCAGAATAACTTGATTTTTTCCCCTTAATTCAACCCCACAGAAACACAAAACCTCCAATGACAGGCCAGGTCAAGCCAGTGCACCACAGCAAACTATTTGCACAGGACTTTTAAGTGCATAAAGATACAAAATTGACTCTAATGCCGCGTACACACGAGCGGACTTTACGGCGGACTTTGCCCGGCGGACTTTTCGTCGGACTTTGTTTGCTCCTTGCGCCGGACTTAAAAACGGACGGACTTGGCCACACACGGTCACTGCAAAAGTCCGCTGGTTTTGAACGCGGTGACGTATAGCACGTACGACGGGACTAGAAAAAGGAAGTCCAAGCCCCACTCCTGCACCCTTTGGGCTCCTTCTGCTAATCTCGTGTTTATCTCGTGTTAGTAGAAGTTTGGTTAGAGACGATTCGCGCTTTTCACACTTCAGCTTATTTCGTTCGTTTTCTGCGGTTCAGTTTGTGCTTGTGAGGTTTGTATCTGCTTTTCAGTGCGTGTTGGTCAGTTCGTAACCTGCCTTGCAGGCCGTTCTGCTCCGCTCGTTCCTGATTTTCAGGTCGTTCTTCATAGGCCTTGCTGTTCTTCAGTGCGTTTGTTATAAGTTTGTTAGTTTGAGCAGCCGACCGTTTTGAAGCCATGTCGAGTGGACGTTCTCGTTCTCGAGTTCGTGCTGTGTGGGGACTTGGTGTTGGGGTTAATACTTTGACCCGAGTCCAGTCCATGAACAGGGTGAGGAGGAGTTCATGGACCAAGAATTGGTTGCGCCAGCGTGACCAGTTCTGTCATATGCCTTTGCTCCGTGAGCTCCGTGAGAATAATCCTGATGATTTCAGGAATTTTCTCAGGATGACGGACCCCATCTTTGAGCATCTTTTGGCTATGCTGACCCCCTATATCAGCAGGCAGGATACCTGCATGAGGCAAGCCATCAGTGCGGAGCAGAGGCTAGTTGCCACGTTACGTTACTTGGCGACAGGGAGAAGTCTTCAGGACTTAAAGTTCTCGACAGGCATCTCCCCCCAGGCTCTGGGGATCATAATCCCAGAGACCTGTTCTGCTATTATTCAGGTCCTGCAGAAGGAATATATGAAGGTAAGTTTTATCCTTTAACATTACATGATATGTATTAACTGTTTTTTGATGTATTGTAGAACTGTCCTCTTTACCTAATTGCCATGCTTTCAATCTGCTGTGAATGTCCCCTTTATCTTTGTGCATGCCTATTTTAATCATTTATTGCCCTACATGCATAATTTCTTTCATTAACCTCCCCACCATGCAATGCTGGGTCCATTTTTATCTCTAGCCTATAGTCCATTGAACAATGTATATTGTCTGCTCCATTGTCTTGTTTGTCCCTCCCCCACCCCACAAATGTTTCAGCCAGTCAGGTGTGTTTGTTAACCTAATTAGAACCCCTCCCCCACCCCACAAATGTTTCAGCCAGTCAGGTGTGTTTGTTGACCTAATTAGAACCCCTCCCCCACCCCACAAATGTTTCAGCCAGTCAGGTGTGTTTGTTAACCTAATTAGAACCCCTCCCCCACCCCACAAATGTTTCAGCCAGTCAGGTGTGTTTGTTAACCTAATTTGAACCCCTCCCCCACCCCACAAATGTTTCAGCCAGTCAGGTGTGTTTGTTAACCTAATTAGAACCCCTCCCCCACCCCACAAATGTTTCAGCCAGTCAGGTGTGTTTGTTAACCTAATTAGAACCCCTCCCCCACCCCACAAATGTTTCAGCCAGTCAGGTGTGTTTGTTAACCTAATTAGAACCCCTCCCCCACCCCACAAATGTTTCAGCCAGTCAGGTGTGTTTGTTAACCTAATTAGAACCCCTCCCCCCACATTCAAATGTATCAATGGGCCATCATAGGGGGTGAGTAATCTTATAAGTGTGCCTTATGTTTTTCAACATTTCAATTACAAACACACATATTCATAATATTTGACTGCTGTTGTTTAGTAATGTTTTGGTGTAATCTGATATACAATTTTTTTATTAAAGTCCTTATCTTATTTTTTTTACACTCCACAGTTTCCTTCAAGTCCACAGGAATGGCAGACTGTGGCCTCCCAGTTCGCTGACCGTTGGGACTTTCCCAACTGTGTAGGGGCGATTGACGGGAAGCACGTCCGGATTGTGCCACCACCGCATTCGGGGTCATATTTCTTTAACTACAAGGGGTTCCATAGTGTAGTTTTGATGGCGGTGGTCTCGGCACATTTGGAGTTTATGTTTGTGGATGTGGGGAAGAACGGCCGGATGTCTGATGGAGGAGTCTTTGCACAGACCGAGCTGTGCCATCGTCTCCAGACCGGTGGCCTGGAATTGCCACCTGATGACGAGAATGTGGATGGACTCCCCTCAGTTTTTATTGCTGATGAAGCATTTGCTCTCTGTGAGAACTTGATGAGGCCGTTCCCCCAAAGGACACTCACCCCTGAGAGGAGGGTATTTAATTATCGGCTGGCCAGAGCAAGAAGGGTTGTGGAGAATGCCTTTGGTATTCTGGCCAGCCGGTTCCGTATCTTTCTTACGGCTATTAATTTGGCGGACTATAAAATCAACCACGTCATCCTTGCTTGCTGCATCTTGCATAACTTTTTAAGGAGACATTCAGCTACCTATCTATCCTCTGTTGGGCCTGAGGCCAGACTGGAAGAGGCTAGCACTTTGACAGGCCTAGAAATTGGCCGTATTGGCTTGGCCCCCCGAACCGCACGTCAAGTGCGTGACCGTTATGTCAATTATTTTAATGGTCGGGGGGCCATTGCTATTCAGCAACAGCTATAATTTTTTTTAAAAAATAAAAACGAAAATTTGTTTATCTAAATATCTTGTTTTTATTGTTGTTTACCTTTAAGTTATGTCTGTCTCCTAGTGCACTTGTAGTAGTGTCAAGTGCATTTAGCTTTAGTTAATCAGGCCCACAAAAACAAACCCCAAATGTTGACTTCAAGAAACAGCCACACACATTGTATAGGGAAAAAAATTTTACTTGGTGCACATTGAAAGGTGCATTTTGTATCATATTTTTGTAAATTTTTGGTTCTTTTTATTTTGTAAAAAAATATTTTACGTTGTGTAAAAAAATTAGCTTTTACTAAATTATTCAAGCCATTTTTTATAAAATATATAGACCTTTATCTCCAAACATTTACATACACAACAGTGTTTTTATAAACAAAACTTACAATACATTAAAACTTACAAAGTTCAATATTTTGAGAACGGTGCATGTAATGTCACCCTTGCAGAAATTGCTCATTTAGAAGATGCTCAAAATTGAGCTTTACTAAAGGGTCAAGTCAACATGTGCTATCTCCTATCATGGGAGAGCAATGTACGTGTTTTGTGTGTGCAATCCCATTTTTGGTTCCTCTCACCACCAAAGAATTTTCAGGATGAAGGGTTTGCAAACACAAAACAAGTACATTGCTAACCCATGATGGAAGATAGCACATGATGACACACCGTGTGCATCACACAATGAAAATTTGGGTATACCCCAAAACTTTAAAAAAACTTGTTTTTAACGAAATAACTTCCCAAGGAAATGAAGAACATGATTGATGTTTTTAGGCCAAACGTGATTATATTCGGCCCAAAACATCAATCATGTTCTTCATTTCCTGTTGCATGGAGTCCAGGCGAAGTTTCATGCTGTGAATTTGTTCACGCATTTGATCTATGTGGCCATTCCACAGCATAATCTGGCCTATTAGTCTTTGCGCACTGTCTGTGGTGAAGTGCTCTGCCGCTTGGCCTTCCACAACCAGAAACTCACCTAAAACGAGTGAATAAAAACAAGGTTTACAATATGCACGCCAAAATACAGTAACTCAAGCTGGGGTGTCAGTCACTCACTTGGTGGGCTTGAAACCTCGCACACTTCCTCCACCTCTCCTTCCTCAAGGTCGTCGGGTGGGCGTGGTCTTGGGCTGGGGCTTGGGGTATCTTGGGCCTCAGGCTGGTGACTTGGGGGGGTCCTGAGATCCTTGGACTGTTGTCTGAGTCTTTTCTCCCCTATGAGATTAGAAAAAAAGGTAAAGTTAAAACACACTGATCTTTTAGGTTTTAATAAAGAAAGTAAAATGTTGTTTATGATTTTTTTGCCAATTTTGCATCATAATAAATGTTGAAGACAGGATGAACATTACCTCTGAACAACAATTAGAAAGAATGCATATTTTTGGGCAAGTTTCACAGATGCTGACACCTCAATGATCTCCTATGTGTATTACCCCTCAAACATTTAGTTATGGTCACATAGTACACTAGAAAATGCATTTCCTTAGCAAAATGCGGGGGAATGCTGAATAGCTAAATGGCTAAAATGGCCGCCATCAAAACTGCCCCATCATATTCCTATATTATAAATCAGTACATGGTGTGTCTGTCCCCTCCCCCCGGGCTCTGTAATCAGAGCTGAGATGCTCCGGCCACCTCCCCCCCTGTGTATAACAGAAGCTTTGGTAACCATGGCAACAAAACAAACACAGTACACTCTGATTAATGTCTAAAATTACACGAAATGACCTCTAAACAAAAAGCTTTTTCTCCAAAAATTATAAAAAGATCAAACTGAAAAGATATAGCCAGATAGCTGAATATTTAGTGAACATTGTAAAGTTTGTTTGGTGTCTCTAGGTGAAAGTATGAAGGAGCTGAAACTTTGGGGAGCGGAAGAAGAATTTGAGGATTTCAAGCATGCTCCCATTGAATTCAATGTTTAAAAAAGTGAAAAAAAAAAGATTATTTAATAAAGTATAAATGGTAGTAAAAAAGTTGAAAATGACCACACATCAGCTAAAAGAGACGAACATTTTAATAGTTGAATGGTTTTAATAGCTGAAAGTATGCAGAAGTTACGCAGAGCCAAAAAACGTACGTAATAATATTCCAATTCAATATTTCAAAAAATAAAATCGAAGAACAATAGTGGGACTGCTAAATCATTCCCACTAACTATAGTGCTCGTGAGTCCAGATGTGGAAACAGCTGCTGTGTCCTGTCCCTACATTACACTGAATCATTTTTGATGAAGCATTATATTTTCAAACACATCTACACCACATCAACTCATTGTGGGAATTCGCCAAATTATCAAGCCATAAATGTATGTCCAACCCTGTCCCATCGTATTTGGCGAAAAAAATAACGTCACTTTATAAAGTATCCGATCTATTCCAAAGAACGGTATTTACGAACGATGCAGAAAAACCGCCAAAAATAAGGATCAGCATGCAAGTTCTGTATCTCAATAGTAAAACACAAGTACTTACTTTTTTTCAGCAGCTTCTTTATTCGCCAATATTGTTCTGGCTCCCGACTTTTGATGTCAGACCACCGCTTCCGCAATTGTTCTTTCGAACGTTTTGTACCAAATTTATCTTCCAGAGCGGTGACAACTGAGGACATTATTTTGTCCTTTCTCAGATTGGGTCGTGTGTACGGTCCTTTTTTGCCATCGTAGTCCTCCCTTCTTAATATGGACACCATCTCCACCATCTCTTCAAAAGCCATGTTGGTGGCCTTATATCTCCTCCGGGATGTGGATGTTTGGGGCTCCGGGCTTTCCTCCGCGCTACTTCCACTTAATCGCTCCGCCATCTTTTGCTATCTACTCCCACTGCGCAACGAAGAGTGAAGGGGCGGGGCCAAATCGTACTCACGAACGTCAGGGGCGGGCGACGCAGGCGGAGCATGACACATGCGCAGTGTATATAAAGCTAGTACGATGGCCTACGTATGTCCGTGCGGAAGTAGCGAGCGTCACAAACGAAGGTAAGTGTGTGTGTGTGTGTGTGTGTGTGTCCCCTAGATTACAACACAAACTAATCCTGAGATTTGGGACTGACATTTAAGTTTTGATCTTGTGTCTTGTCTTGCAGAAATAATGAATCCCTTTAAAGAGGAAGAGTTTTTGATCCATTTCATTGATCTCTATGAGCAGAAGAAAAACCTCTGGGAGGTCAAACACCCCCAATATTATAATCGTGATGTTAGGAAGGCAACACTGGGCACACTTTTAGAGTTTGTGAAGACTCGACTCCCCCAGGCAGACCTCAAGTTTGTGGACAGGAAAATAGGTATCTTGCGTAATATGTATAAGCGGGAACACAGGAAAATCCAGGAGTCGCTGAGATCCGGGGCAGCAGCTGACCAAGTATATGTACCCAAGTTGTGGTATTACCACAAATTGCGATTCCTGGATGAGCAGACCGAAGCCAGGCAATCCCTTTCCACCCTTCCCCCCACCCTTCCCTCCAGCCTTCCCTCCAGCCTTCCATCCACTCTTCCCTCCAGCCTTCCATCCACCTCCACCCCAGCTGAGGAGTCCCAGGATGAACTGGGCCTTTTCACCATAGATGAAGTGGATGCGGCCAGCTTCAGCCAGGTATACTTTTTTTGAAGATTTTGGGATTGTGTAAATGTTATTAATGATGTTAAGGTGTTCATTTTGAAAGTGCTTCATCAAAAATCACTTCTGCACAAAGAGTAATATGTAGACATATCACTAGACAGTAGTGGCCAAATATATACGTAACTTCAGATCTTGTTGATCATCTGAAATAATGGTGTGGTCAAATAGATAGCCTTTACTATTTTGTGTAATTATATTTGAAAGTTAGGAGCTGAAAATTGTGTGTGATTGCATAACAGAAAATTACAACTATGTCCCTTTTTTTTTACACAGGATGACCTCAGCCAGGAGGAGGCCTTGCCCAGTGGGAGAGAGGAGGAGGCCTTGCCCAGTGGGAGAGAGGAGGAGGCCTTGCCCAGTGGGAGAGAGGAGGAGGCTGTGGCTGGGCCAAGTAGAAGCCGCACGGAGTGCCAGGTACCTCCCCTCCGCATTCTACACAAAAGGCCCAGGAGGATGACTGCAACAGAGCAGGAATCCCTAGAGCTCATACGGGAAGCAAGCCGGATCCTGAGTAAACCTCCCAATGTAGAGGAGGCGTATGGCACCTATATAGCCTGCAGATTACAGGAGTTGGAAAAGGGCCAACGCCTCCTCTGTGAGGGTCTATTTTTCCAGGCTTACCAGAAGGGCTTGAGAGGGGAGCTTACTGCTACCACATATCTGGCAGATGAAGCCACTCCTACTCCTCCTCCTCCTCCTCCTCCTGCCCCAAGTACACCACCAGAGGCACAACCTCCGAGGAAGGCTGCAGAGAAGCGTGGAGGGAAGGCTGCAGAGAAGCGTGGAGGGAAGGCTCCACGGAAGAGTCGAAAGTGATTGCCTGGTTTCTGTCTGGTCTGACTGTGCTCCCTGTGCTCCCTATAGTCGCAAGATACCTATTTTCTTGTCCTCAAACTTGATGTGTGTCCTGGGGGACGAAAGGCTTCCCAGATTCTAAAAGTGTGTCCAGTGTTGCCTTCCTAATTTTTTTGTTTATAAAATAAATACTTTTTGGTTTACCTTACATTCTTGCCTATGTCTTTTGATTAAAAAACGCCATTTTGTTTGGGAGTCGGCAGGTACAGGTCAAAAAGACTATGGGGTTGATTTGAGAAAAGCAAATAGTCTGTGCACTTTGCAGAGGGCAGTTGCCCTCTGCAAGTGCAATTGCTCCAGAGCATCAGAAATTATTTAAAAGCTTGACTTTGCAAAGAGTACCCAATCCTGTGCAAGTAAAAGAAAAAAAAAAAGATTTTTGCTTGCACATGATTGGATGATGGAAGTCAGCAGAGCTGCTTCACATTTAATAAAGCTTTGGAGCAACTGCTCTTGCAGAGGGCAAATGCAATTTCCAAAATGCACAGGCTTTTTACCTTTAGGAAATCAACCCCTATGTGTGTTTTTGTCAAATAAAAAGAATTTATTTTGATTTTACATGATTTTAGGAATAAATCAGCAGAGCTTCCCCGAATTTAAGCTCTTCCCCTCAGTTTTTCAGCGACTGCACTTCCAACAAGTGCACTTGGTGTGCAATTTCTCAAGTGAACGTTTCACTTGATATTCTTAAATGATTTAAGCCTTTTGTCAAAAACAAGCTCGGGGGAAGCTCTGCTGATTTTTTCCGAAAATCATGTCAAATAAAAATTAATTGTTTTGGTTTGGGCTTCCTTGCATGTGCCCCTCGGATCCACAGCGAACACACTTCAAAATGCTCTTTATGTGGAATTATATGTATAATTACCAATTGGAGTGAAAAATGATTTTGCCTTTGTTAAATACACCCCCCTATGTCTAATGAACAAGGGACAACAACCTCATTAAGGTTCTTTAAAACAACACAAAATATGAATGTTAATTGTGGTAACTTGAAAATACACACCAAAAATGTGGTTAGCATTTAACACACATTGTAAAATAGCTAAAGTGCGGAAATAAAAAAAAAAAAATAAAATATCTATTTTAAAATTTCAAAGTTATGGAGATCTAGCTGTTACAAAATATTATATTAGTCATGGCAGGAGGATAAATCATGAAGAAAGAAGTTTGTGAGAACTCTGTGTGAATATAAAGCAGAAAAACAACTTCATTCCTCTCGCATTATCAATCCTAAAAAAGGGCTGTATTAAAAGACGACAGAAGAGGAATGTGCTAGCTTCAAGACGAAGGCTAGTTTTACCAGACCGAGCGCTTCCGTCTTGTAATTGCTTCAGAGCATGCGTCAGTTTGAGTTCGTCGGACTAGCACACAGACGATCGGTTTGTCCGCTAGAAAGAAGAGTCCGTCGGATAAATTTTAAACAAGTTTAAAATCTAAGTCCGTCCAACTTTTGAGAAAACAAAGTCCGCTGGAGCCCACACACATCGAATTGTCCGACGAAATCCAGTCCGCCGGGCAAAGTCCGCCGTAAAGTCCGCTCGTGTGTACGCGGCATAAGGAACACCAGCATTTTGCTTAATTCTTAGATCCAAATGATGAAATGTTCTCGCCACTTGCAGCAGCTGCTTGTTTTGTCAACCCCACTGTCTGTGAAACTCTTGTTGTTGTGGCTGATGACAATATTCAGGAACTGCTTAGAGAAGTAAGGCGTAAGAAAATTCACTTTGCCCCACACAAGATGAAGATCTGTCTAAAGATGATGCAGAAGTGGAAAATATTGAAAGTCAAAGGAAGAAGCACCATCCACATCAAAGCAGCCAGTCTTTCGGGTTCTCTCAAAATGCCACAGAAGACCCAGGGAGAGGATCTCCCCAAACAGCAGAGCAGCAGATCAGGAAATATAAGGAAGAGCTTTTGCAACAACCCATCACTGATGACACCAGTACAGATTTTTAGCTGGCAAAGGATGACACTTTTTATCACTAGGTAAAACCTTTTGCATTAGACCTCTTGGCTATGTCAGCTTCTTAAAGCGGTTGTATACCGCTGGGTGTTTTAAATTTTTTTTCCTGCAAGGTAAAGTAATAATGTGCTAGTATGCATCGCATACTAGCACATTATGTGAAACTTACCTTGAAACAAAGCTTTTCCAGCACTGCGATGTTAGCGCTGCAGCCGCTTCCATCTTTACCCATCTTGCTTCCCGGTTTGCAGGCTCTGGCTCTGTGACTGGCTGGAGCCGCCGTGACGTCACTCCAGCGCATGCGCGCGGGAGTTGCCATTCACGGCACAGGGCTCGGAAGGAATGGCATGGGTGGCCATTCCTTCAGAGTGCATGTGCCAGTCATGTAACTGGCTGCATGTAATGTAAATATCTCCTAAACGGTGCACGTTTAGGGGCTGTGTAGGTGCTATATTAATCAGCAGGTGGAATCTGACCGTGCCTATATTCTGGCTCCTGGAACAAAACTGGCTGTAACAAGGAACGGAGGAGGAAAGTGTATCTATATAATTGTATAAAGAGCCCCACCAGCATAATAGGACCCACAGAGAGGAAAGGAGGATGGAAGGAACACGAGGATCTGATGAGCCGGGATTTGAACCCCAGCAGGGGAAAGTTTATTAAGACCTGGAGACAGGTCTAAAATTGAGGTGGTGGGATTCACATAATATACCCAGGATTCACAAGGGTGAAGAAGAAGCACAATATAAGGATTACATGTTTAAAGAACTTTGCACACAATACTTTGGATATACAGTGCCTTGAGAAATAGTATTTATACCCCTTGAAATTTTCCACATTTTGTCATGTTACAACCAAAAACATTAATGTATTTTATTGGGATTATATGTGATAGACCAACACAAAGTGGCACATAATTGTGAAGTGGAAGGAAAATTATAAATGGTTTTCACATTTTTTTACAAATAAATATCTGAAAAGTGTGGTGTGCATTTGTATTCAGCCCCCTTTACTCTGATACCCCTAACTAAAATCGAGTGCCTTTGGAAGTCACCTAATTAGTAAAATGAGTCCACCTGTGTGTAATTTAATCTCAGTATAAATACAGCTGTTCTCTGAAGCCCTCGGAGGTTTGTTAGGGAACCTTAGTGAACAAACAGCATCATGAAGGGCAAGGAACACACCAGACAGGTCAGAGATAAAGTTGTGGAGAAGATAAAGCAGGGTTAGGTTATGAAAAAATATTAAAAAATAATATAATAATAAAAAAAATAATAAACCTAAACCGACAGACCGGGCAAGGAGAGCAATAATCAGAGAAGCAGCCAAGAGGCCCATGGTAACTCTGGAGAAGCTGCAGAGATCCACTGGTCAGGTGGGACAATCTGTCCACAGAACAACTATTAGTCATGCACAAATATGGACTTTATGGAAGAGTGGTAGGAAGAAAGCCATTGTTGAAAGAAAGCCATAAGAAGTTTTGTTTGCAATTAGTGAGAAGCCATGTGGGGGACTCAGATGAGACCAAAATTTGACTTTTTGGCCTAAAAGCAAAATGCTAAAACTAACACTGCACATCACCCTGAACAACACCATCCCCTACGTGAAACATGGTGGTGGCAGCATCATGGTGTGGGGATGCTTTCCTTCAGCTGGGACAGGGGAGCTGGTCAGAGTTGATGAGAAGATGGATGGAGCCAAATACAATCTTACAATCATGGAAGAAAACCTGTTAGAGTCTGCAAACCTTCCAGCAGGACAACGACCCTAAACATACAGCCAGAGGTACAATGGAATGGTTTAGATCAAAGCAAATTCAAGTGTGTTAGAATGGCCCACTCAAAGTCTAGACCTAAATCCAATTGAGAATCTGTGGCAAGACTTGAAAATTGCTGTTCACAGACGCTCTCCATCCAATCCAATCAAAGCTTGAGCTATTTTGCAAAGATGAATGGGCAAAAATGTCACTCTCTAGATGTGCAAAGCTGGTAGAGACATACCCAAAAAGACTTGCAGCTGTAATTGCAGCGAGAGGTTGTTCTACAAAGTATTGACTCAGGGGAGCTGAATACAAATGCACGCCACACATAATTATTTGTAAATAATTTTGAAAACCATTTATCATTTTCCTTCCACTTCACAATTATGTGCCACTTTGTGTTGGTCTATCACATAAAATCCCAATAAAATACATTTACGTTTTTGGTTGTAACATGACAAATGGTGGGAAATTTCAAGGGGTATGAATACTTTTTCAAGGCACTATACAGGTGCAGCTCATAAAATTAGAATATCCTAAAACAGTTAATTTATTTCAGTAATTCAATTCAAAAAGTGAAACTCATATGTTTTATATAGATGCGGTACACACACGCAGAGTGATATATTTCAAGCATTTCTTTTAATTTTGATGATTATGGCTTACATCTAGTGAAAACCCAAATTCAGTAGCTCAGAAAATTTGAATATTACATAAGACCAATAAGAAAAATTATTTTAATACAGAAATGTTGGTTTACGGAAAAGTATTTCCATGTAGAGTATAGTATGCACTGAATACTTAGTCGGGGCTTCTCTTGCATGAATTACTGCATCAATGGCGGGTGGCATGGAGGCGATCAATCTGTGGCACTGCTGAGGTGTTATGGAAGCCCAGGTTGCTTTGATAGCGGCCTTCAGCTCGTCTGCATTGTTGGGTCTGGTTTCTCTCATCTTCCTCTTGACAATACCCCACAGATTCTCCATGGGGTTTAGGTCAGGCGAGTTTTCTGGCCAATCAAGCACAGTGATACCATGATCATTAAACCAGGTATTGGTACTTTTGGCAGTGTGGGCAGGTGCCAAGTCCTACTGGCAAATGAAATCAGCATCTCCATATCGTTGGTCAGCAGAGGGAAGCATGAAGTGTTCTAGAAATACCTGGTAGAGGGCTGCACTGATTTTGGACTTGATAAAACACAGTGGACCAACACCAGCAGATGACATGTCTCCCCAAATCATCACTGACTGTGGAAAATGTTGCATTTCATATGGAAATCAAGGTCCCAGAGTCTGGAAGAAGAGTGGAGAGGCACAGAATCCAAGTTGCATGAGGTACAGTGTGAAGTTTCCACAGTCAGTGATGATTTGGGGAGCCGTGTCATCTGCTGGTGTTGGTCCACTGTGTTTTATCAAGTCCAAAGTCAGTGCAGCTCTCTACCAGTAAATTCTAGAGCACATCATGCTTCCCTCTGCTGACCAGCTTTATGGAGCAAACTCGCCTGACCTAGGAAGATGAGAGACACCATACCCAACAATGCAGATGTGCTGAAGGCCGCAGAGCCCCCCTGTCCCAAAGCACACACCCCCTCATGTTGAGGGCATGTGGCCTGGTATGGGTCAGGCGGGGCGCTCGCTTGTTCGCCCCCTTTCCTTACCTGACTGGCTGCATGCTCAGATAATTATCTATTATGGATTTTGGGGGTGACCTCCATGCCATTTAAAAAAAATGTTCGTGTTTTTTTAAACATTTAACAAAATCTCTCATCCCCACAACCGTGGCTGGTGATTGTGGGGGTTTGCAGGCAGAGGCTAATTGGAATCTAAGAAATGTCAAATGGCTTAGCCTGCAGTAGGCGGCCAGCCATCATGCCGGCAAGAGCGTCTTTTTTCTTTTTTTTGGGTGCGGCGGGTGATGTGATTGATGATGGATTTACATTCGGTTTTGTTTATATTTCATTTTTGAATAAAGGTTTTGTCAAAAACTGTCCTTGTGTTGTTATTACTTTTTGGCACTTTTTTGGTGAATGGGTAGGGGTACTATGGGTGGGATCTAGGGGGCTTCCAGATTCCGATAAGCCCCCTTCCCGCAGACCCCCACAACCACCAGACATGCAGCCAGGCAGGACAGGAAAGGGGGGGGAGCGAGCACCCCCCTCCTGACCCATACCAGGCCACATGCCCTCAACATGGGGAAAAGGTGCTTTGGGGCGGGGGGCCAGAGCACCCCCCTTTCCAAGACCTGCCTGGCTGCATGCTCGGATAAGGGTCTAGTATGGATTTGGGGGACCTCCAAATCCATACCAGACCCTAAGGACCTGGTATAGACTAGGGGAGGGGGACCCCACACCGGTTTTTAAAACATTTTTCTATTGCTGGCAATGGTATTGTATTGACAGCAATTTAAATGTCATTTTAAGCATTTTTTTTCTTTAGAAATGTCATTTTTGCTGCAGCATGTTTAATACATGCTACAGATGTGCCACTTTACAGGCAGACCCCCCAGGCACTGTATTTAAAGGGATTTTTATAATTTCACTTAAAGTGGGAACCCTCTGCCTGTAAAGTGGTGCATCTGTAGCATTTATAGAACATGCTGCAGCAAAAATGACACTTCTAAAGAAAAAATCAAATCACATTTATATTGCCGACCCGGCTATTTAAAAAAAAAGAAAGAAAAAAATGACATGGGGTCCCCCCAAAATCCATACCAGACCATTATCTGGGAATGCAGCTCAGCAGGTCAGGAAAGGGGGGGACAAGCGAGCACCCGCCTAAACCATACCAAACCACATGCCCTCAACATGGGGGGGGTGCTGTGCCCCCCTCCCAAAGCATGCTGTTCCCAAGGGCCTCATCCCCACAAACGTGGCCTGTGGTTGTTGGGGTCTGCTGGCAGGTAGCTTATTGGAATCTGGAAGCCCCCTTTCACAAGGGGATTCCCAGGTCCCAGCCCCCCCCATGTGAACGAGTATAGGGTACATAGTACCCCAACCCATTCACCAAAAAAGTGTCAAAAAGTAATATAAACACAAAAATAAAAAAAATAAAAAAAATAAAAAAACAGTGTTCCCCAATGTAAATCCATCATCAATTACGCACTCCACTCTGACATGAAGGCTGGCTTCCTACTGCAGGCCTCCCTTTTGAGGTAATGGATCAGTGCAGGCTGGGTATGTGATGTCAGAAGGGGCGGTGCCACCAGGTGATGCAGCCAGGTGGCTCCACCCCTTACCTATATAAGTAATGTCAAACAGAGGAGCCTGCCGCAGGCAGATGGTATTCATGTCAGCGAAAGCATCTTTTTTTATTTCTTCCACTAGTGTGGCGTGATTGATGATGGATCTGCATCGGAGGGGACGCTGTTTTTTTTTTCTTATAAAGGTTTTGTCAAAAACTGTCTTTGTCAAAAATTGTGTTTTTATTACTTTTTGACACTTTTTTAGTGAATGAGTAGGGGTATGGGAGGGGTCGGGATCTGGCCCAGATCTTTCAGATTCCAATACACCCGCCTGCCCGCAGATCCCCAAAACCACCGGCCAAGGTTGTGGGGATGAGACCCTTCTCCCCATTAACATTGGGGACAAGGTGCTTTGGGACAGGGCCCCCCTGCCCCAAAGAACCCACCTCTCATGTTGAGAGCATGTGGTCTGGTATAGTTCAGGAGGGGGGCACTCTCTCGTCCCCCCCTTTCCTGACCTGCCGGGCTGATAAGGGTCTGTTATAGATTTTGGGGGGGACCCCTCTTAATTTTTCTTTTATTTTGGCTTGGGTTCCCCTTAAAATCCATATCAGACCCTAAGATGGCAGTTTTTTAACATGGAATAACAACAACTTTTGATTTTAAATAAGTGAATTGCTTTATCTTGCTCTCATTTGTCTGGCACATCTAAAGTCCATTTTTCTTTCCTTTTTGATTGAGGGGTACCTATCCATCTGGTATGGTACCCTATTCTATAAGGAATAACACTTTGGTACTTCAACTAGATGGTGCCACAATGAGAATGTAATTTTGCTGGGTTAACACTTGTTTCTACTTTCTAAACTTTCCTCATAGCCGAGCTTCTCAATGTCCCTTATCAGTTTGGTTGCCCTTCTCTGAACTTTCTCCATTTCTCCAATATCCTTTTTGTGAACTGGTGCTCAAAACTGAACTGCATAACAGGGACATGCGGTGAGGTCAGTGGCTGGTGAGGCACTTGATTTTAACAGACCCAGATACACACAGGTTACATACGCCATGATTGTTAGAGCGAGAGCAATAATTCTTGCACTAGAACTCCTCTATAACTTTAGACATGCAACTGTAAAAAATTTTACAGCATCGCCTATGGAGATTTTTAAGTACTGAAGTTTGGCGCCATTCGACAATTTTAAAGCGTGACATGTTAGGTATCTATTTACATCATCATCTTCATTTTTTACATTATACAAAAAAATTGGGATAACTGTACTGTTTTTTTTACTTTTGTTTTTTTATTCATGAAGCAGTTTCTTTCCAAAATAAAAGCGTTTGAAAAATTTCTGTGCAAATACCGTGTGACATAAAAAGTTGCAATCACCACCATTTTATTCTCTAGAGTGTCTGCTAAAAAAAAAAAAAAAAAAAAAAAAAAAAAAAAATATATATATATATATATATATATATATATATTTTTTTTTTTTCAAGGAGGACCTTAGACTCGGTGTTGGTGAAACCACAGGTAAAAAGAAAAACAACCCGCAATAAATCAGCAGCTCCACAGTGAGTTAGTGCTATATATATATATATATATATATATATATATATATATACATATATATATATATATATACATATATATATATATATATACATATATATATATATATATATATATATATATATATATATATATATATATATATAGCACTAACTCACTGTGGAGCTGCTGATTTATTGCGGGTTGTTTTTCTTTTTACCTGTGGTTTCACCAACACCGAGTCTAAGGTCCTCCTTGAACTTGTTATCAGATAATATAGGCAACAGTCACTTTAGTACTTTTCCAATGCTTTAATGGGAGGTAACTGGAAGAAGTAGCAGGAAAGAGGTAGAAGAAGAGTCGCAGGGAAGTTCAAATACCTTTTCTTGGTGTGGCATCAAGGAATTGAAATCTTTGGGATGAATATATCCTCAGCTCAGGATTAAAACTTTGCCCGCCTGGATAGGTCTCTCTCACTAACCTAGCAGCCGGAACGCAGCACGAACAAAAAGTCTCTGGCACAGACTTGAATGAAACAGTTTTGAATGTAATAGTTTTCGATGAACAGCAAACACAGTACCAGAACATTTAAGCAGACCCGGCAGCACTTGTGCGATAGAGTAGTTTAAGATGCGTCCTCCAATCGAGTCACCAGGCCCTTCTCAAGACCAGCCTTGCATGGTCTCTTCCAAGATGGGTCCTCCCCTGGATCTTCCCGCAGGACAGACAGCACAGGACCATCTCAGCTATAGCAGGCCCCAGGGAGGCTTCTGGGTCCACCCGCACGGCTGCAGCAACGCAATCCTCCAGGCTGGAGGGTTACGAGATTGAACTCACTGACACATACCTTTAGGCCAGGAGGGCCACGAGGCAAAAAGCTCTCCAAAATATGGCGTCTGTCCCATAAATACCCTCTCCCAGAATGCAACTCGGAGGACCACCTCCGCCTAGTTATCTCCGGGACAGAAGAGCACTCATACACTTCAGCTTGTTGCTTTCCAACACTGACCTATGATGATAAGGACACCCATAGGCACAATGTGGAACTGCATGCAACACAGCCAAGCTGGAACAGAGGCTAACCTAACATTAGATTGAATCTGAACTATGTACAGAACAGATGACCCACTAAATTTACCTATAATTGGTAGATTGAAAAATCTACCAGCGCTACATTTATTTATATATATATATATATATATATATATATATATATATATATATATATATATGTAGCGGTAACCCATAGGGGTTGCTGATTGACTCTATACCCCGCTGGCTACCCCGACTTCTGCAGATCCTCTCTTACCTCTGACACCTCGGGTTCCATATTGTAATGTGATGTTATTAACACAGAACCACTGTGAGAACCACACACAGAGTTACTGAACCACTTAAATAATTTACTGTAATAGATGTTGAACATAAAAGAAAGTGCAATTCAGTGTTAACAATAAGTGACAATTGATAACATAAAATATAAACTTGAGAATCATAGAGCAAATAGTTACCTTAATGGATGTAAACGCCCAATATATACTCCAAAACTTATATTAAGCGCCTTCCCACTGAAACCTCAAAGCACACACACAAAATTTGCAGTATAATATTATGAACATGCAACAGTACAATACAATATATATATATATATCCTGTACTCAAAGGTACCCCCTAGGTTGTAATGCAATGTTCCAAATGCAAAGCAAACTGTGATGCTTGGTAGAAGATAATAAAAGTCCCTTGTCTTCTTAATCTTCAGCTAGCTTATGGTAATAGACTGCAGTATTTGTAAATCCAAACAGGGAAACAAGTAGAGTGCAAATTGTAGGATAAATGATGCGCTGGTAATTGTGTACTTGCACATATAAGGCACTTGTAATACTTTATCCCTAGCAGTGTGTACAACTCAGCATTAACTTTATAGCACAGGGAAGGCAAACCCTGAAGTTCCACTGTATGCAGCCTATGGATAAGTGAGATCACTTCTGTGGGACTACAAGTCTCACAAGCAGGCTGTAACTAACTCAGACGGCAGCAGTGCACTATATTGATCTGGGCAAGTGCCCGCTCACCACAACATGCCCAGAAGTTTGTAAGGCTCCTTTCCGGATATCTCAGTCTGATCCAAGCTGGTGCCATCACACCACACAGCTCCTTCTGATGGCTGATGAATGTAATGCAAGAAACCTCCAGAAATCTTGGGTCCTCGGGTCCATCCGCATGCTGGTCCAGCTGACTATGCTATGAAACACCTCAGAGGCCGCTCCGCACCTCACAGGCCACAGTCTCCTGGTCACACACACAGACCTCACTGCAGGCAGGTATTGAATGGCGTCCCAAGAGACTGAAATAGACCTCTGTTCCTTTTATTATCGCTCCCAGAATGCAGTGCAGTAACTTGGCCTTGTGGGTCCTGTGACTGGGCATTGTGAGTTTAGTAGTTCCCAAACTAAGTTAACATGTGAGTCACTTCCTCATTAAATTACATCTCCCACAATGCTTTGTAACACTGCTTCACAGAAACTAAACAAAGTCTTAATAGCATACAAAGGACACTAGAGGGAGCCAAACTCATTTGTAACCAACACAACTGTAATGCCTATTTTAGCAAAGCATGGCTACACACTCTCCCTACTTAAACTCTTTGGTCCCCAAAGATATGAAGATTAACACTTTATCTTGCTGAAAGGAAAGAGTAAGTTATTAATTCCTAATCCCACTCTAAATTCAACAAATACCGATACACTTCTGGATGTTCTTGAAACCACTTGTACACACCCTCAGTAAGTTCAGAATCGGTCTTTGAACAGGCCAGGGCAATTGCCGGTTTCCACCCATTGGTGCCAGAGGTTAGAGCAGAGTTGCCCCCTACCCAATTAACGGTGGGAGGTGTAGCTTCAGGAGCTGACCTATGAATGGTATGAATCTGCTCTTCGGAACTCTCCCCCAGCGTATCATACGTGAGTCTCTTGGGGGGTTGTACATCCCGCCTTAACCGCATAGGTGAAAAGGTCCTTGCAGGCTGTATATCCAAACAAAAGAACTCACTGCTCCAGGTGAGACAGGAAACCTAATGATATCACGGGTGCCCACCTCGGCTCGCCTCCGCATACGATCAACACTGAAGAAATGGCTGCACTCCAATATCCATCAAAATTCGTATTTAATGAACGAACATCCCAAGTGTTACAGACAGTTCAAATGGTAGTTGCGTTTTACACACTAACAGGTACGCTTATTCATTATTGGTAATGAATAAGCGCACCTGTTAGTGTGTGAAACGCGTCTACAATTTGAACTGTCTGTAACACTTGGGATGCTCGTTCATTAAATACGAATTTTGATGGATCTTTGTCAGGAAATGTTCCATCCGCTGGTAATATCTGTCATTTGGCATGCAGTACTGAGGTCCACCAGCAGGTGTTTCCTGGCAGTTTGGAACTGTCAGCAGAGCTTTACCCTGCTGATGTTATGTCATCTTTGGGCCGCAGTACTGGCGTCCACCAGCGGATGAATCCTGGCAGTGTGGAGCAGACAGTACCTCCTACAATCAGGTGTCACTTGAGGCCAATCACAGGCCTATAAATACCCGGCAAGCACTCACATGTTTGCCTTGGTTTCTTCATTGTGCCCTGACCTGCTAGCTTGTGATCTGATCCTGATTCTGAACCTGGTCCTGTGCCATGAACCTGTGACCCGTGTTTCTGATCCTGTCTCCCTGTCCCGATCCCTATCCTGTCCCACCTGTTACCTTGCATCCCTGCCTGCAGTCTGATCCATCCATCCTCTCCCTGTCCTGTGTTCCATACCCCATCTGCTGATCTCCCTGTGTATGACCTTGGCCTGGCTTACGTTTATGTCTCTGGAACATCCCCTGTCCATCTACTGATCTGCTGTGTATGACCCTGGCCTGGCTATTGCTTATGATCCTGGTATTTCCCATTTATTGTACTGTACTTATCTGTCTGTTATTATTTGTGGGTCTCTGTCTGTGGTTGGTTATTGCACTGTGTCATATTGGAGTTGGTTGTACTATATTATTCACTTACTTATAAATTATTATATTTTCATTTATATACGTTTTGGTGTCCTTTGTCGCAGATCACACAGTTCTGGTCACACCTGTTCTTGACAATCTTGGAGTGCAGCCATTTCTTTAGTGTTGTTCCTAGCAGGCTGTACTGAGTCTTTGACTTCATCCTGGACACTCAAGTCAATAGAAAGATCTGGTGTTTCAGTTACAGGAACCTGTAACCTGTAAAGACTCCTTAGTTTCAGAAACTGGCAATACTTCACTGGAGAAGTCCATCAAATCTCCAGTCTTTTGTTCAGGAACAACTGTTACAGCCTTAGTTCTTTCCACATCCTTCCTTGGTAACATTTTCTGAAACTCTGGCCCAGGGGACCTACGGACCGTCTTTTCCTTCTCCAGTGGCTGTGGAAGTACCACATTGTCAGTATCTTTTGACCGTTGAGGCTCCACTCTGACTGGTTCTTTTGGCTGTGGTGGCAAAGCTCTAAGAGTTTCCATCTCTCTGATTCTCTCCTTTATTCTTTTGAAAGGGCTGGCTATTGAACCTTCTTCCTCAGGCCAAAACCAGGTAGGCACCATCACCATATCGTCCTCCTCAATCCTTCCTCTTCTCAATGATGATAAAGGCACTGTACTAGGAACTTGAGAACACACATACTCTTCCCCAAACTCATCATCTTCTTCATCCACCTCCTTTTCCTCCAGCAAAAGTACTAGACTAAAGGATTGAGAGTACCCATAATCTTCTCTAAACTCGTCATCACCTTCATCCATCACCTCAGCTTCAATGGGTATTTCCTTCTGTGAGTGTGTACGAGGTGGAGTCGTCTTTTGAGGAGGTAATTGAGGTGCTTGAGGTATCCTCACTGCATCTGACAGTGGTAACAAGTGATTTTGGTGCCACATCTTTCTTGGTCCCGTCTCCCCTTCAGGTCTAATCTGATACACTGGTAAACCAGGAGTTTGCTTACACGCAATTTAAGGCTGCGGCTTCCACCGATCTGCCAATTTGTGCATTCCAGGTACTCCCAGTACCCAACCTCCTGGTTGTAGATCTTGAACTTTTACTCTTGCATCAAAGTTTCTCTTATTTCGGGATTCCCTGGTAGCAGCATGTTCCACCGCTTTCTCATAGGCCTGTCGCAGATTTTTTCACAGTCTATTCACATATCCTTTATGCGACATCAATGGAGTATCATCCAGGGAAATGCCAAAAGCCAAGTCAGCAGGAAGTCTAGCTTCTGTCCCGAACATAAGACAGTAAGGGAAATAACCAGTGGCATCACTCTCTGTGCAATTGTAAGCATGAACTAGTGCTGCTATATGATTCCCCCAATGCTGCTTCTTGTCTGTAGTCAAGGTTCCCAACAAGTTCAATGAAATTCGATTAAATCGTTCTGGTTGAGGGTCACCTTGAGGGTTATGGGGCATGGTATGTGATTTCATGATACCCAGCAAAGCACACAACTGATGTATTAGGCAACTCTCAAAGTCTCTCCCTTGATCAGAGTGAATTCGCACAGGAAGTCCATAGTGCACAAAAAACCTCTCAACGAGCACTTTAGCTACTGCACTAGCCTTCTGATCCTTAGTAGGGTAGGCCTATGCATAGCGAGTGAAATGAACAGTCATGATCAGAATATTATTTATTCCACCTGCATCGGGTTCCAGACACAGAAAGTTAATGCATACCAAATCTAAAGGCTCTTGACTTTGCATTGGGGCTGCCCTAACTGGCAGGGTTTTCCGCTAGATACAAGTTAGACAAGAGCGACAGTAACTCTCCACTTCTCCTCTTAAATTGGGCCAGTAGAACCTATCTCTGATCAATCGAAAAGTTCTGTCTGTCCCCAGGTGACCATGCTCATCATGTAATGACACTAGAAATGTAGAACGGTGTTTTTCTGGAAGAAACAGCTGCCACCTTTCTTCCCTGTTTTCAGTTGGGCAATGCCTGTACAGCACTCCATCCCTGGTTTCCAACTGATCCCATTTTTGATGCATGATCTTTGCTCCCTTTATGTGATTCTTCAGCAACAGTCCAGGATCCTGCTTGTTCAATGCCTGTAATGCTAATTGACCCAGTGGGTCCTGCTCCTGGTTCCTCTTCAAATCCCTCTTGGACAATTGGGGTAAGCCCTCTCCTTTTACTTGGGTCAGTCCACAGTAACGCCTTGGTATACCAGACGGATGAACTCCCAGATATTCAGCAGCCACTCCTCTCTTCATCTTCTGGTCCAAGCCCCGACACTGGGGCTTCTGGTTCTTCTTCCCGTCTATACGGCCTGCGATATAATGCATAACAAGAAACAAATGAACGTCGCCCACGGGACTTTAAATGAGGTGTAAATGGTGATCAAAGGGTAAACAGGTATAGAAGTACAAGTATTTTATTGAAAACAACAGCATAATCCATAATAGAACATAAGCATGGGTGAACAGGTTCATAAAACAGCGACATTGCATAGTAGTCCTAAAACATAGCCATAATGTAATAGTAATACATATAATACAGGTATGCATGGTACATCTCTAACCCGACGTGTTTCGCGAGCTTTCCTCGCTTCATCAGGGGCTGATGTGCATAACTGCTGTCTGTAAATACAGATTAAAGTAATTAGAGTATCGGTTATGTTTGGGTAAAAGCAAGAAGCCAGAACCGGTCATCCCATACTTACTTGTAAGACCAAGGCTACAGACACATAACCCAGGTATGGGTCGGCGGAGGGCATTTCCCCCGGGAGCTGAAGGGGCCGAGGATCCAACCAGAGGACCGAGGCCAGGCACGGGGGGGCAGCATGGCAAAATAAGAGAGAGAAAGAAGAGCGTGAACCCAAATTGTTCCCAAATGTACTGCAGGGCAACTCACTGTATGGAAATATAAATATAAGGTAGTATAGGATTAAGACGTTTGGAAGTATGAGATGTATATCGTGGCATCAAATGCAAGGTATGTTAATAAGCAAGGTCTAAAATAGTAATAACATTGGTATTGTCATGGAAATATAAAATGTATGCTACTTGCATGGTATGCATAAGGTGTCCCGCAGAGCAGAGAGAAAAAGAAGGGTACAGGGTGAAGGAGTGAATGAGAAGGGGAGGAAAGGGAAGGGGAGGAGGGGAAAACAGGGGGAGGTGAAGTGAATAGTGACAGAAGAAAGACAAAGAAGGAAAAGAAAAATGAAAAGAAAGGGGAACAGGACCGGGGGGAAAAAAGAAAGAAAGAGTGAGAGAAGTGAAGGGAGATGAGGCACGGTGAAAGAGAGGACAAATTGATTACTGATGTGATAAACTAGAAAAGTACTTCCGTGTAAAAAGAGAAAATGTAATTAGAGGAGTGAGTCAGAAACAGCAAGTGAGGATAGGTACGCTGTGAGGTGCAGGTATTCATATTAAAGTAGATAGATAGGGTGCCTACCAATATAGTGCAGCGTCCCGACTGAGTGTTGGAGAAGTAGTGAGGGAAAAGTTGCCATACTGACACCCCCTGCCTTATACCCGGACATCCGCCGAGTTCTCCGCCCCTAACGTCATGCGTCAGGCGGAGCCAAGGAGACCGCAATGCGCCCGCCACAGAGAGGCAGGCACTCGCGATCCCCAGCTGCCGCCTGGATGACACATCCCGCCCATCACGGAGGGGGATACCGCTGAATTGCAGGCATCCCCAGGTGGGCGTGGAAGAGCATGAAGCCGATGCACTGGTGGCCCCGCCCCTCCGGAGAAACCAGAGAGACGGGGACAGCTGGGGAAATGAATCCCCATTTGTGCATCGCAGCTCCCAGAGGATAAGACAGACCGCTCAACCCAAACATGGGCGCAGTGAAGGAGCTAGGTCTGCAAGTACATAGTAAATTCAAACATGATAGTATTGAGGGTATGCTAGCAAAGTCATTGAGGTTCAGTAGTAGCCGAACCACTGTAACCCCTAAGATCTAGGATCAGCATCAGACAAGGGCATTATGGTGTTTTCCACCTGGGTACAAATTATAAAGGAAGTCTGAGAACTGACCCCTAACATAAAACACCTCCATCCCTAATATCAGAAAAAGAAACAAATGAACGTCGCCCGCGGGACTTTAAATGAGGTGTAAATGGTGATCAAAGGGTAAACAGGTATAGAAGAACAAGTATTTTATTGAAAACAACAGCATAATCCATAATAGAACATAAGCATGGGTGAACAGGTTCATAAAACAGCACCATTGCATAGTAGTCCTAAAACATAGCCATAATGTAATAGTAATACATATAATACAGTTATGCATGGTACATCTCTAATCCGACGCGTTTCGCGAGCTTTCCTCGCTTCATCAGGGGCTGATGTGCATAACTGCTGTCTGTAAATACAGATTAAAGTAATTAGAGTATCGGTTATGATTGGGTAAAAGCAAGAAGCCAGAACCGGTCATCCCATACTTGTAAGACCAAGGCTACAGACACATAACCCAGGTATGGGTCGGCGGAGGGCATCTCCCCCGGGAGCTGAAGGGGCCGAGGACCCAACCAGAGGACCGAGGCCAGGCACGGGGGGCAGCATGGCAAAATAAGAGAGAGAAAGAAGAGCGTGAACCCAAATTGTTCCCAAATGTACTGCAGGGCAACTCACTGTATGGAAATATAAATATAAGGTAGTATAGGATTAAGACGTTTGGAAGTATGAGATGTATATCGTGGCATCAAATGCAAGGTATGTTAATAAGCAAGGTCTAAAATAGTAATAACATTGGTATTGTCATGGAAATATAAAGTGTATGCTACTTGCATGGTATGCACGATTTTTGGAAGGCATCGCTCATCCTAACTGTCAGTACACTTTATGTTGTGCCTCTTCCACCTTATGCATACCATGCAAGTAGCATACATTTTATATTTCCATGACAATACCAATGTTATTACTATTTTAGACCTTGCTTATTAACATACCTTGCATTTGATGCCACGATATACATCTCATACTTCCAAATGTCTTAATCCTATACTACCTTATATTTATATTTCCATACAGTGAGTTGCCCTGCAGTACATTTGGGAACAATTTGGGTTCACGCTCTTCTTTCTCTCTCTTATTTTGCCATGCTGCCCCCCGTGCCTGGCCTCGGTCCTCTGGTTGGATCCTCGGCCCCTTCAGCTCCCGGGGGAGATGCCCTCCGCCGACCCATACCTGGGTTATGTGTCTGTAGCCTTGGTCTTACAAGTAAGTATGGGATGACCGGTTCTGGCTTCTTGCTTTTACCCAATCATAACCGATACTCTAATTACTTTAATCTGTATTTACAGACAGCAGTTATGCACATCAGCCCCTGATGAAGTGAGGAAAGCTCGCGAAACGCGTCGGGTTAGAGATGTACCATGCATACCTGTATTATATGTATTACTATTACATTATGGCTATGTTTTAGGACTACTATGCAATGTTGCTGTTTTATGAACCTGTTCACCCATGCTTATGTTCTATTATGGATTATGCTGTTGTTTTCAATAAAATACTTGTACTTCTATACCTGTTTACCCTTTGATCACCATTTACACCTCATTTAAAGTCCCGTGGGCGACGTTCATTTGTTTCTTTTTCTGATATTAGGGATGGAGGTGTTTTATGTTAGGGGTCAGTTCTCAGGCTTCCTTTATAATGCGATATAATGCATCTGCATCTCGGTTCCCAACTCCAGGCCGGTACTTCAGACTGAACCGAAATCCTGCTAACGCTGCTAGCCACCTGTGTCCTGTGGCATCCAGCTTTGCTGTGGTCAAAACGTAAGTTAATGGATTGTTGTCCGTCTTGACAACAAACTCAGCCCCATACAAATAGTCTCTTAATTTATCCACCACTGTCCACTTGTGTACAGGGTAGTGCTTCTCTGATGGAGTGAGGCTTCTACTCACATAGGCCACGGGTCTCAATCCACCATTCTGTTCCTGATACAACATACTTTCAAGGCCTTCTCTACTGGCATCCACATGTAACTCGTAAGGCAGCCTAGGATCAGCGTAGGCCAAAACTGGAGCCTCTGTGAGACTTTTCTTCAATTTCCAAAATGCCTTCTTTGTCAGAGCTCTGACGAAGAAGGGACGAACCCTTCGAAACGTGTTAGCTGATTGTGATGTTTGTGCGTCCCTCCACGATTTTTGGAAGGCATCGCTCATCCTAAGTCGCATGCTGACTGTCAGTACACTTTATGTTGTGCCTCTTCCACCTATTGCTTGTGAGTTGTTTCTTTTTATCATTTCTATTTAATAAATGTTGTAAAAGTTAATGCACAAGGCTGGTGCACCCCTGTTTTTCTTTTATTGTGGTGTATTGGTCTGGGATAGTGCGCCGATTCAGGGTAAATAGTCTATACACATGTGCAATGACCCATTCTTTTTCCTTACCACCACGATGGGAGATGCATAAGGGCTCCGAGATTCCTGGATGACCCCTGACCTTTTTAGCTCGGCAAGCTGCTCTCTTAAGTCTTCCAGGTCACTGAGAGGTACCCTACTGGCCCGTTCTCGGAAAGGTTTATCTTCTTGAAGGCGAATTCTGTGTTTGGCACGTCTTGCACATCCCACATCAAAATCCTCCTTTGCAAACAGCTTCTCCCATCACATCAGCTGAGTCTTCATCAGATTTTGCCAAACACGAGACAGGACTTGCGCACATGGCTGAAACTCCTGCAGTTGTCGGCCATTCTTCAAACTCTTAACTTCTTCAGGGATTACAGGAGTGGCAGCACTCACCTGTCCCACCAACATACGGGCACCCAACTTAATGGGCTGATCAGTCACATTCTTCAACTGAATGGGCACTTTTCTCCCTGTTTTGTGCAGACCTCAGGTGGGAACCAGCTCAGGAACCCTCTCCAATCCAGCTGCTCTGGCTTGTTCATCCGTCTCCAACACCACAAATGGGCCTGGTTGATCCCAAGTCAGCTTGGTGATGGCCTTCACATGAGCAACCTCCCCCAGCTGTAGTACCCACTCTTGAGTCTCCAACTTCCACAGCTGCCCCACTCCTCCTTTTGGGCCCTTCTTCTCTCTTGCTACTCGCCAGCAAGCTTGCAGTAACTGCGGGTGAACCTTATTGGTGGTAGACCCATCTTCATTCAGCACGGAAGACAGCAGCCTTCTCACTAGGGCAGTGTTAGTCCCCACCAGTATGGAATTCCTCCCAGTCCCGGGTGGTCTGGGGCACACGACAGCCAAAGTTTCGAAAGCTTCTTCTTTCCTGACAGCTGCTGGCCCAAAGGATATATGGATAGGAATGTAACCATCTTAGGGGCATCTGGTTGTTCCAATCCCCCAGATCTCAAGCTCTTCCAGTTTGCGGATAGGAATGTGACTCAAATGTTTGTCATAAAAGTCTTGGTATAACAGTGTGACTTGCACCCCTGTGTCCAGTAAAGCTTTGGTGTAGACTCCCTCAATTTGCACTGGCACAATCGGGGACAGCCCTGCTAGCTTTTCTGGGAAGTTTGCAGAAGCACCCCGAAGGCGGTTAGAGCCACCATTCTTCTTCTTGGTATTCTGTGAAACTCTAACAGTGACCCTAGTTGGTGTTGCCAGACTTCTTTGAATTGGGCCAATCTGACAAACTTTCTCAGGAGTGTTCTGATAGGACCTAACTGTGGTCCTAGGGGATGGTAAAGCATTGACCCTCTGTGCCTGACCCCGGTGCCGGGTTACTTGACCGTCGGTATGGCCCAGGTGTTTGAGCCGCGCTCCCCTTCTGTGGCCTGATTCTGGCCCCTTCCTTCTTTTGTTTCCTGGAGCTCTGCTTTTCAGCGGGGTTCTCAGTTGGCTCCCTCACTGAGACCCCCTGGAGTTTTCTGCTGGTTTATCTTTCAATAATGTCTTCAGCATCTTCACCAACTCCTCCAGTAGTTCAACATTCACTTCCTTCCGTGGGCACTGTACCTTGAAGTGTCCAGGATCCCCGCACTTATAGCACTTCCGAGTACCCGTCCACTCAGTCTGGCGCTGGGCTTGTGCCTCCATCATTTGTAACAAAACTTGCTGCATCTGCTCTTGAACTTGAGCTCCATTCTCTGGTGACTTGGCTGGAGTAACCTTTGGGGTGGACTGCACAATAGGAATCTTAGAGTGTTCCCCCCACTCAGACTCCTCATCACTCTCTTCCACGCTGCCTTCTACATGTACTAATTGTGCAGCAATCTTCTCATTCTTCTGAAAGGTCCTTGCAGTGAGTCAAGCCTCTTGGTCCTCCTCATCTAGGATAGCCTCCTCTTCTCTCACCAACCCCATCAACTCTGGGTAAGAAGGGGCCTCTTTAGTGCCTTTCAGGAGTAATCGGAGGACGATAGGATGGTTTGGCCTAGCTCCTTGTAGAGTCTGGTATAACTGGACTTTTTCTGCCTCTCTGAGATCAACACCCTTTTTCAGAATGACCTGGTGTAGAATCTGGCCTAGGCAGACAATGTATGCCAACTTCTCTCCTTTCATCTGGTGGGTATGCTCGAACTGGTACATCAGATCAGATATCTTCTCCACCCTTCCATAAATGGCATAGAGAGCTTCGATGTAATCCTTGGCTTCACAATCCGGCTTTCCCCTCCTAAAGCTCCTGATTACATCTGCTGCTGGGCTCAACAGGCTAATTCGCCGTCTTCCCACTGATCTTGGCACATTCCAGTCTTCTAGGGCTTGCATAGCCTGATCCATCCAACTCTCAAATTCTTCCTCCCCATCAGGCCTGGGGATACGACCTGAGAAGGTCAGGCAGTTTCCGATATCTCTCATTGTTGGATGTCTGGTGACTCTGTATCAGACTATCCACTAGGCGGCTCATGTCCAGATAGAATGATGTGGGTGGCATCCCGGTTCTGGGGCTTCCCACTGCGGCAATGGTGGAATTTGGATTGCCCCCTGTTGAGTTTCTTGCAATAGGGCTCTCTGGTGGTGTCTCCGGTGATTTCTCTCCCTTCTCCGCTGATGACTGTACTGGGATCACCTTGCCATCTAAGCCTTCTGCTAAACTCACCACTCCCTCTTTGAACTCTGCCGGAACGTACTCTTTCCATTTTAGAAGGGCATAAGTGAAGTCCTCCTGCATGTCATGTTTCAGGTCCAAGAGGTAGGACCCCTGTTCTGGGACCGCCTTCTTCATCAACTGCCGTACCTTTCTATCAAACCATTGGTCTCCTGGTAACCTCAAAACTGTGGTTTTCTCCAACTGGCTCCCATATTCTTGGCTCCATTGGGTAGCCATTGCCGAGTCCATGACCTCTTCTATATTACATCAGCATCAGGTGCTTGGTAGCTGGTGATCCAAGACTGATTCATTTTTATGAAGGTGAGCCAATCAACTGAGTCTGTGGACAGGCACACTCTGTGATCGGTTACAAAGCCTCCAGCAGCACTAAATGTGCATTCAGAAAGAACACTGGATGCAGGACAGGCCAGTAGCTCAATTGCATATTGTGCTTGCTCTGGCCAGTGATCCATCCTCAAGACCCAGTAACCCAGAAGATTTTCGGTTGGAAAAGTCTCCAAGTCTGATCTTAAAATAAATAATAAGTGACTGCGCTTAGGATCCTTACTAGGTATGCAGCCTCCCCTAATATAGCTCCTCGGGAGGGGTCTATAAGTATATGAGTAGGGTGAAAGGGGATTGTGGCACTCCCTAGTGTGCGCATAAGTGACCAGTTAGTGGTGTGCACTTTAAATGGTGTAGTATACCAAGCAATAATAGATAAATAATATGTGTGCAGACTATTATACAACACGAATGGATGTAGTGATTAAATATGTTCTAAGTGCATACACAGTGCTTGATAGCAATCACTGGATCAACAGTAACCCATCAAACAATCAAAAGTACCCACACAAAAAGAGCATATATGAACATAATTATCTTCTATTAATAGCAAGCCCCACTCGAATAGGATATTCCAGGCACCTGAACAGCTAGGATGGTGGAAGCGACCGCAGTGGTTACAATTACAAGCGCATTACCCCTGTGGGGGTGAGTGGATCTGGTGAGTGGGGACCCTGGAGGGGGAGCACAAAGTCACGAGAAGATTCTCTGAAAACACCTAAAAGTCACATCTCTGTGTTACTCACTTTGAGTACATTTATTTATGAACACTTTTTTCTTTTTATATATATACATATATCTTTTTATATATATATTTTCCCACCTACTAAGTGTTTGGCTAAACCACTACATGTGAGCTATCACTTTGAATTAAAGTATATGGACTACTTTTTGTGCATTCACTTTTAGATACCTTTTTTCTCATTAATCACGTTAGTGGAACCATGGTATTCGAGTGGGGCTTGCTTAGTGCTCACTTTATTCATAGAAGATAATTATGTTCATATATGCTCTTTTTGTGTGGGTACTTTTGATTGTTTGATGGGTTACTGTTGATCCAGTGATTGCTATCAAGCATTGTGTATGCACTTAGAACATATTTGATCACTATATCCATTCGTGTTGTATAATAGTCTGCACACATATTATTTATCTATTATTGCTTGGTATACTACAAATTTAAAGTGCACACCACTAACTGGTCACTTATACACACACTAGAGAGTGCCACAATCCCCTTTCACCCTACTCATATACTCCAAGTCTGATCTTGCCCCTAGGTATTCCTGCACCATGTAAATCAGACACTGGCGATGGATGCTGGAACCGATCAGACCTTGGGGCTGCAGACTTAAGAATTGTCTGAACGCATCAGTCAGATGGCCGCCCCTTCTCCACCGCTCCTTCTGTGACTGACAGAAGCCTCAGCAACACGTTGTCCAGGAGGACCAGGAAATTGTAACCTCACAGGCTCTGGAAACGCGTTGCACAAACCTTCCTGCAAGGCCTCCCAAAGATGTTTCATCCTCTGCTCCCTCTGCGAAGGCTGGATAAGTTCCGTAACCTTACCCTTGTAACGTGGATCAAGAAGGGTTGCCAGCCAGTAATGATCCCTCTCCTTGATACCACGAACCTGAGGGTCCTTTTGCAGGCTTTGCAGGCTCAGGGAGGCCATGCAGCGAAGGTGTGCTGAGGCATTCGATCCGGAGTACTCTGGGTCACTAAGGATGACATGATCCACAGCCACCTCCTCCCAGCCACGTACAAGTCCATGGGTTTCTGGGGACTGAAAATGATCCCTTGAAGACTGCTGCTGATGCTAAGTGCTAGGCTCCACCTCCATACTGACACAATCCCCATTTTCCTCCTCCTCCTCTTTCTGTGTGATTAGCGGTTCCGCAGGAATACTGTCAGGATAAAGGGGACCTTGAGAAATAAGGAAGTCCTCCACTTCCTCTCGCTGTTCTGCCTCAAGTGCCCTGTCCATTATTCCATGCAGCGTGTGCTCCAACAGGAAGACAAGAGGGACAGTATCGCTGATGCATGCACTGTCACTGCTCACCATCCTTGTAGCCTCCTCAAATGATGACAGGACAGTGCATGCATCCTTGATCAGTAGCCACTGGTGTGGCGAAAAAAAGCCAAGCTCCCCTGACCCTGTCCTGGTGCCATACTCACACAGGTACTCATTGATGGCCCTCTGCTGCATGTGCAGCCGCCGCAGCATTGCCAACGTTGAGTTCCACCTGGTGGGCATGTCATAAATGAGGTACGATCTGCTGCACATGTATCAAAAAAGGCCCACACCAAAGAACTTTTCAAAATATGTGGGGAGTCAGCAGTGTCCTGCACATGCGGAGCTCTGCGGTGTGATGCAGTTGGGTGGCTGCCCTTAATCTGGCCCCTGGAGGGCATCGTTGGAGATATGCCTCCTCCTCCTCTCTTCTATCAGGCACCCACGTAGAGTCAGTGACCTCATCATCCCCTCCCTCTTCGTCACTGGAGCAAACCTGGCAGTATGCTGCAGCTGGGGGAACATGACTGCCAGTTTCTTGTCCTTCATTAGCACCCCCTCTCTCTGGGCTCATGTTACCGCCTTCCTCAACCTGGGTACCATTATCGGAGCCTTTAAAACGCTGCGCATCCTCCTTCAGCATGTACCCGACACTATGGTTGAACAGTTCGGGGAACTCCTCTGTGCATGATGGTGGGGCTAAGGAAGGAGTGACTGATGACATTGAGCTGATGGAATAGGCCGCTTTGGCAGCTGCATTGGCAGGCAAACTTCTCTGTGCCTGGGTGACAGAGGATGAGGAGGATGAGGACGGCTTAGTTATCCACTCTACTAACTCTTCTGCATGTTGTGGATCAACACGGCAAGCTGCCAAAAAAAAGGACAAGCGTGCCCCACAGCCACATGCTGAGAATGCACCGTGTCCATGACCAGCACTGTTGGCTGTAGACACAGAGCCTGCTTGCCCCCTTTTAGTGGCTTGAGAGCATCTGCCTCTCCATGGTGGCCTTCCAGACATGCTGTAAAATGTTATTAGCAAAACACTGCCTGAAGTTTACTAGAAAAAGTACACCAGGAACGGCCTGCAGTCAGATATAGGCTTGGCTAGACTAGAATGCAATGGATATATATATGTAGAAGACTGTATATATATATTTTATGCACTGCAGATCACTGAATCCCCTGCCTGCCTGCCTGAAAGTGTATTTGAAAACGTACACCAGGAACGACCTGCAGTCAGATATAGGCTTGGCTAGACTAGAATGCAGTGGATATATATATGTAGGAGACTGTATATATATTTTATGCACTGCAGATCACTGAATCACCTGCCTGCCTGCCTGAAAGTGTATTTGAAAACGTACACCAGGAACAGCCTGCAGTCAGATATAGGCTTGGCTAGACTAGAATGCAGTGGATATATATATGTAGGAGACTGTATATATATATTATGCACTGCAGATCACTGAATCACCTACCTGCCTGCCTGCCTGCCTGAAAGTGTTTTTGAAAACTTACACCAAGAACGGCCTGCAGTTAGATGTAGGCTTGGCTAGACTAGAATGCAGTGGATATATATATGTAGAAGACTGTATATATGTTATGCACTGCAGATAACTGAATCACCTGCCTGCCTTCCTGAAAGTGTATTTGAAAATACACACCAGGAACGACCTGCAGTCAGATATTGGCTTGGCTAGACTAGAATGCAGTGGATATATATATGTAGGAGACTGTATATATATTTTATGCACTGCAGATCACTGAATCACCTGCCTGCCTGAAAGTGTATTTGAAAAGGTACACCAGGAATGGCCTACAGTCAGATATAGGCTTGGCTAGACTAGAAAGCAGTGGATATATATATATATATATATATATATATATATATATATATATATATATATATATGTAGGAGACTGTATATATATTTTATGCACTGCAGATCACTGAATCACCTGCCTGCCTGCCTGCCTGAAAGTGTATTTGAAAATGTACACCAGGAACAGCCTGCAGTCAGATATAGGCTTGGCTAGACTAGAATGCAGTGGATATATATATATATGTAGGAGACTGTATATATATTTTATGCACTCCAGATCACTGAATCGCCTGCCTGAAAGTGTATTTGAAAACATACACCAGGAACTACCTGGAGTCAGATATTGGCTTGGCTAGACTAGAAAGTAGTGGATGTATATATATATTTGTAGGAGACTGTGTATATATTTTATGCACTGCAGATCACTAAATCGCCTGCCTGCAAGTGTATTTGAAAACTTACACCAGGAACGGCCTGCAGTCAGATATAGGCTTGGCTAGATTAGAAAGCAGTGGATATATATATATTTGTAGGAGACTGTATATATATTTTATGCACTGCAGATCACTGAATCACCTGCCTGCAAGTGTATTTGAAAACTTACACCAGGAACGGCCTGCAGTCAGATATAGGCTTGGCTAGACTAGAATGCAGTAGATATATATATATGTAGGAGACTGTATATATATTTTATGCACTGCAGATCACTGAATCACCTGCCTGCCTTCCTAAAAGTGTATTTGAAAACGTACACCAGGAATAGCCTGCAGTCAGATATAGGCTTGGCTAGACTAGAATGCAGTGGATATATATATGTAGGAGACTGTATATATATATTATGCACTGCAGATCACTGAATCACCTGCCTGCCTGCCTGCCTGAAAGTGTATTTGAAAACTTACACCAAGAATGGCCTGCAGTTAGATGTAGGCTTGGCTAGACTAGAATGCAGTGGATATATATATGTAGAAGACTGTATATATATTTTATGCACTGCAGATCACTGAATCACCTGCCTGCCTGAAAGTGTATTTGAAAAGGTACACCAGGAATATCCTACAGTCAGATATAGGCTTGGCTAGACTAGAAAGCAGTGGATATATATATATATATGTAGGAGACTGTATATATATTTTATGCACTGCAGATCACTGAATCACCTGCCTGCCTGAAAGTGTATTTGAAAATGTACACCAGGAACAGCCTGCAGTCAGATATAGGCTTGGCTAGACTAGAATGCAGTGGATATATATATATGTAGGAGACTGTATATATATTTTATGCACTCCAGATCACTGAATCACCTGCCTGCCTGCCTGAAAGTGTATTTGAAAACATACACCAGGAACTACCTGGAGTCAGATATTGGCTTGGCTAGACTAGAAAGTAGTGGATGTATATATTTATATGTAGGAGACTGTGTATATATTTTATGCACTGCAGATCACTAAATCGCCTGCCTGCAAGTGTATTTGAAAACTTACACCAGGAACGGCCTGCAGTCAGATATAGGCTTGGCTAGACTAGAAAGCAGTGGATATATATATATATTTGTAGGAGACTGTATCTATAGATCACTGAATCACCTGCCTGCCTGCCTGCAAGTGTATTTGAAAACGTACACCAGGAACGGCCTGCAGTCAGATATAGTTACATAGTTACATAGTTAGTCAGGTTGAAAAAAGACACAAGTCCATCCAGTTCAACCTTAAAAAACATAAATAAATAAAATAAATAATATTGTACAATCCAATATACCCAATTTTATACCCTCAGTTGATCCAGAGGAAGGCAAAAAACCCCAGCAGAGCATACTCCAATTTGCTACAGCAGGGGAATTACTTCCTGGTCCCCCAAGAGGCAATCGGATTTTCCCTGGATCAACTTTACCTATAAATGTTAGTACCCAGTTATATTATGTACATTTAGGAAAGTATCCAGGCCTTTCTTAAAGCAATCTACTGAGCTGGCCAGAACCACCTCTGGAAGGAGTCTATTCCACTTTTTCACAGATCTTACTGTGAAGAAACCTTTGCGTATTTGGAGATGAAATCTCTTTTCCTCTAGACTTAAAGAGTGCCCCCGTGTCCTCTGGGTTGACCGTAAAGAGAATAACTCAACACCAAGTTTGCTATGTGAACCCCTTATATATTTGAACATGTTGATCATATCCCCCCTTATTGTCGTCTTTTCAAAAGTGAATACATTTAGTTCCTCTAATCTTTCCTCATAGCTGAGCTCCTCCATGCCTCTTATCAGTTTGGTTGCCCTTCTCTGCACTTTCTCCAGTTCCCCGATATTATATCTTACTAATGATTTGAACAGAGACAAAATTATATCTCTCTCTCTGGAGTCCATACCTCTCCTAATACAAGAAAGGACTTTGCTCACTTTGGAAACCGCAGCTTGGCATTGCATGCTATTATTGAGCTTATGATCTACCAAAACCCCCAGATCCTTCTCCACCACAGATTCCCCCAGTTGTACTCCCCCTAGTATGTATGATGCATGCATATTCTTAGCCCCCAAGTGCATAACTTTACATTTCTCAACATTAAACCTCATCTGCCACATAGTTGCCCAATTAGACAGTGCATTGAGGTTGGCTTGTAAATTGGAGACATCCTGTAAGGACGTTATTCCACTGCATAGCTTGGTGTCATCTGCAAAGACAGAAATGTTATTTTTGATCCCAGACCCAATATCATTTATGAAGATATTAAAAAGTAATGGTCCCAGTACTGAACCTTGGGGTACACCATTGATAATCTTAGACCATTCAGAGCAAGAATCATTAACCACTACTCTCTGAATTTTGTCTTTTAGCCAGTTTTCTATCCATTTACAAACTGATATTTCCAAGCCTGTAGACTTTACCTTACACATGAGCCGCATGTGGGGAACTGTGTCGAACGCTTTTGCAAAATCCAAGTATACCACATCCACAGCCACCCCTCTGTCCAAGGTCTTACTTACCTCTTCATAAAAAGCAATCAGGTTTATCTGACAACTTCTGTCTTTTATGAATCCATGCTGTCCGTTGCTTAAAATGTTTTTTTCCAGCAAGAACTCGTCTATGTGGTCTCTTATTAAACGCTCCAGTATCTTCCCGACTATAGAAGTTAAACTAACAGGTCTATAGTTACTTGGTAAAGACTTTGATCCCTTTTTAAATATAGGCACCACATTCGCCCTGTGCCAATCCAGTGGTACTAGTAGTCATTAATGAGTCCCTAAAAATTAGATACACAGGCTTTGAAATTTCAGAGCTCAATTTTTTTAGGATCTGTGGGTGGATGCCATCAGGTCCAGGTGCTTTATCCACCTTTATTCTGTCTAAATATTTCTTTTCATATCACTTTTGAGCCATTGTGGATCATTCGGGGCTGTGTCACTACCACCCCCATTATGGACATGAGCTTCCCCATGCTCTTTTGTTTACACAGAGCTAAAAAAAGTATTTAATAAATTTGCCTTCTCTTTGTCCCCAGTCACCCACTCTAAATTATTTTGTAAAGGGCCTACATGCTCAGACCTGACCTTTTCACTATTAATATATTTGAAGAATTTTTGGGGGTTTGTCCTACTATCTTTTGCAATCTGTCGTTCGTTTTGAATTTTTGCATCCTTGAATTCCTTTTTACATATTCTGCTAAATTCTTTGTAGCATTTAAACGACACTAGTGTTTCTTCATTTTTATATTTTTTAAAAGCTCTTTTCTTATTGTTTATAGCTTTTTTTAACTTTGACCGTGAGCTTTTGGTTTTAGCCTTTTAAACTTATTGCCCATGGGAATATACTTTGCAGTGAGGTCCCAAACAGTCTTTTTGAAGAATTCCCATTTCTGTTCTGTGTTTATCAATGAAAATATTCCCTCCCAGTCTAAATCCTGGAGAGCAGCCCTCATTCTTGGAAAATTTGCTCTCTTGAAATTAAGTGTTTTTATCTTTCCCGTATGTATTTCTTGTTTATAGCTAACATCAAACGAAATCATGTTATGATCACTGCTACCCAGGTGTTCCTTTATCTGGACATTAGTAATAAGCAGAGACCTTCAAATGCCACATTGCCAAGGCGCCATACTAAAATGCCACATTTTGCCCATTTTTCGGCGAAATGCCATATTTCACCGATTTTCGGGAAAATGCCACATTTTGTGCCCTATTTTACCTTATTTGGGCGAAGAAAAAATAAAAATATTCTAATATTTTTCAAGTGGGACAGTAATATTTGTCAGCAATATCTTCATATAGAAATATGAAGATTTAATACCACCTTACACAGTGTATTCCATGTGCTTGTCTGTGAGAGAGACACACAGACTGTCATTGGCAGACTTCCCTAGTGTTTGTGTATTGGGAGGGAATATGGATTTTGCCTGACTCATTGTTAAATGTTAATGACCTCACATTGTTCTGTCTGCCTTAAGATAAACTTATTATGGGATGTATATGTGTATGTGGATTGGCTGCTAAATGGGAGGGGGGATTGTCCCACAGTGTATATCTTTGTGTACACTGTATGTAAAAATCCATTAGCAGGGGGGAGGACCGTAGGGAAACACGTATATACAGTATATCAGCTCCCTTTCCCATGTCCTTCATACCAAGCTGAAGTGCATTACTGAAGTCATCGCTCGTGTTTTACATTTTCGTGTTTTCCTAATTCAATATGCCTAAAGTTGCTAGTTCAAATGTAACCCTTTTCAAGAAGTGGATTAATGATGACAACAATTTCGCCGTGGAAGGTGGGAAGATATTCTGCAAGTTGTGCACAAAATCGGTAAGTTTTTATTCAGTTTTCTTTGAGAACTCTTCTTATACCTATATCATTCTCATTTCTCTCACTTTTTCCATTTTTCGAGAGAATGTCATCTTTTTCTATTACTTCCACAAGCACTATATATTTTGAAGTTATGGCCACTAACGTTCGTTTTATGGTACCCAACAGCCTTGTACCCCAAGTAGCCTTGAAATGCTCCTCAAGTGTCAAAATTTTCTATAGTTGAAAACTCTTTTCTGTCCTCACCTTAGTCCCCATTCGGAAACTGATCTATTCTTGTCTGTGTAGGAAACGTACTTTTACTGGAGAATTTTTACCGGTACTGAATACAAAGAAGAAGAGGCAATTCGACGTGCACAAGAAAAGCGAGCAGCACCTGGCAAGGGACAAAGCTCTGAGTACTGATCGGAAGCAGAAGCAGCTCTTTAGAGATGTGGTGTCATGGGAAATTCGGCCCGAGGTCCAGGAATTTTCCAGAGACGTCCCCATGGCTTTCCTTAAAGAAGGCATTCACACAAACTGGAGAAGGGTACCCTGCGCGACATTTTTGACAAGTACTGTAGCGTCAAATTGCCAAGCGTGAGCACCCTAAGACGAATGGTACCCCAATTGTGTGAAAAGGTAAGCAATGTTCAATGATAGTTTATGTTCAAATCACGCATAGGTACCTTTGGTTGAGCAACAATACCTTCTGCAAAAATTAAGATCAACGAGTAAAAATTTACAAACATGTTTACGTGTAGGTATGAAAAAAACAAAATGTTCATGTTTTAAATTATGCCGACTGTATACATGTATATATTTTTCTTTCTTAGAACTTGGAGGAAATTCGCAAGGACATTGGTGACTCAAGGATCTGGCTCAGTGTAGACAAAGCAACGGACTCACTCGGACGATACATTGCCAACGTCGTTGTGGGAAAATTGGATCCTGACAATGCCCAAAAAGGTCATCTTATCCATGTGGCTCAGTTGGAAAAAAACAATGCTTCAACCATTGTCCAAACTGTCCAGGAAGCCCTAAGTAAGTGCCTTTTTTTCCCTACACTACTACTACTACTAAACCAGCACCCTTCAGGCTATAATTTTAGCTTTTGTCTGTCACGGTGCCATTTTTAGTGCTTATATACAGCATTCTAAAATTTCATTTATTTCAAGGTGCATGCGCGGCAGCTCCGAAGATGGCCGCTGCCTTCTAGAGCTCCGCTCCACGGCGGCCCTGTAACAGCCACCGGAGCGTTCTGAGCACACCCCACAGCATACCGCCAGGATATATTAGCAGGGGAGACCCCCGGGAATCACCGGATCACAACGGCGAACGTTAGGAGGAACTTGGAGGGTCAGATGAAAGTGTTCGGAGTCCTGGCCAGCTATGCCAAGATGGCGGCGGCTCCACGAGGCACATACAGCACAGAGGGAGCTGAAGACTCCATAGCTGACCAGGACACACATCCTCCTCAGTCCCCAGGTATGGACTTTCCGCCCCTGCCTCTGGCCACCTCTCCTTCCTCCACCGAGTCCCTTTTGGGCAGGATGTGCCCTGGCCTTCCATCCACCCCCATGATGGATCCCCACACAGGACTGTTATTGTCTGTATCAGAGACATCTGCTGCCATCCCAGCTCCCTCAGACTTCCCCTCAATGATGGATGCCTTCTCCCAGCTGCTCTCTAAAAGCCTGGCCTTAAATGCAGCCCAAATTACAGCATCCATTCATGCTGATCTGCAGCAAATTGGGCAAAGAATGGACACAATTGAAAAGAAAGCTGATCAAGCTGTGTCTCGCATTAACCAAAATTCAGCAAGGATTCAGGACATGCAGGAACAACTGAAAACAGCATTTGCGAAAATCGATGACCTCGAGAATAGATCGAGACGCTATAACTTTCGCATTCGCTGACTTCCCGAATCAAAAAAAGAGGTACACAGTTGTGTGAAAACCCTGCTGCGGAACCTCATTCCTGATATCACTGAACATTGCCTGGAGCTCGACAGAGCACACAGGGCCCTGCATCCCCCTCACTCGGATGGTCTCCCCAGAGACATTATCGTGAAGCCCCATTTCTATTCCGTAAAGGAGGAAGTGATGAGGAGATCTAGGGGCGCAGACGACATCAAATTACTGGGTCATAGGATCCAATTCTTCGCAGACTTGTCGCCATACACAGTTCAAAAAAGGCGCTCCCTTAAACCTTTACTGCAACTTCTGCTGGAAAAGGAAATCTCGTACCGTTGGTCATTCCCCCTGCGTCTGAACTTTTCCTATAAAAACAAAAACTATAACTTTTCTTCCTTCGCAGAGAGAGAACGTCTGCTTCTCCAGTTAGGCCTGATTCCCCTGGATCCATCGTCCTCCCAGAACAGCAGGAGCTCCACTTCGTCCACGAAAAGACCTCCACCTGCAAGCCCGCTACAACCTATCTGGCTGAAGCAAAGCTCCAAGTGTTCGAAAGAAAATCTTCCCCCATGATGTCCGGCTTTAACCAAGGATCAGGGCACTGATCCGTAACTCTCCTTCTGCCTTTCTCAGTTCCTCGGAGTCTCTCCCACTTCTCCATTGCCCCCCACTTCTGAGATATTCCACATTAGGGGCTTGACTTATTCGGTACAAGTTACTTTTCATAATTGGGTTCCCAGCTTCACCGGCCCGATAACAACAGTACCTACACATCCATTGGCCGGGGTCAGAGACAGGGGGGTAATTTTGCCTAAAAACCTCTGGACTATGTTGGAGGGGTTATTTTTGATATTCAGGTGTAATCTAACATCTCTGAGATCTACCCTTCTATCTATGTGCAGTCACACTATCTTTTTTCTGGTAGAAAGTCTTTGGGTATCCTGTCTCGTTTTAACCAAGGTTTAGGCTTTTTACCACATATCACAGTTTACACTGCACCGCTATGAAGGCCCAGGGACCAGGCGTTGCAGTATCATCTCCCATTTTCACTTCACGGCTTGTGGACCTAATAGTTCTTTAGTTCATGGTTACCCAGATGTTACGTGTTTATCAGCCCTCCCGGGCTCCAGGGTGGGGGGGGGTACCAGGTAGGGGATGGGATTTCTATGTGGGGACACTCAGTTCTTTCAAGAAATGTTAGACTATTTAACGGTCTCCAGTTGTGTTATTTTTTAGGTGGCAGGGCAGCGGTGTTCTAAATGCACCTCAAGTAGAAACCAAGTGCACTGATAGTGCATTGGGTTTCTTGCTCGGTAGTCCTACTGCTTGGACACCAAACCTTTCAGGTTTAGGGTTAGGTATGGCAAAACCATCCTACCCCGGGGTAAGGGGGGTCTGGGGACCCCCGTTTTATTATTTTATGTTACATGCATGAATGTTTAATGTTCCAATATTATGCAATCATTGAACTCTCTTTTCTTCTCTTTCTCATCTCTCTCCTCTCCCTTTCCCTTTATCTCCACATGAGCAGGTCTGGACCATGCATTCGTCTCTGGTCTTTCCTCCCAGGTCTCACGTTCCCCGCTCTCTCCAACCTCAGGAACCTCAAGACACCCTCCTCTCACCGGTCAGGTAGGACCACTCACACAAACAGGACTTTACACCACTTACTTTATGTCTGATCACATAACCAATTCTCCCACCCTCAAAATTATATCGCATAACACCCAGAGTTTTAACTCCCCCATCAAAAGGAGAAAACTATTCCAACTATATCAGTCTATGTAAGTGGACGTTCTCCTCTTGCAAGAGACCCACTTTCCCATCTCCTACAATACCACCTTCCTTCACCAATGGTTTCCCCAATTCTTTTTATCCTCGGCGCCCAAAAGGGGTCGCAATCTGTTTTGCTAAACATATCAACCTGTCTCAGCCTGAAACAGTAGTAGACCCCCACGGCCGGTATATTTTGGTCTTGGGGAATATAGACGGGGAATTATACACTTTTGTTTCCTATTACTCACAAAACAAGGGCCAGAGGGTTTTCTTTGAATCCCTACTCTGCAAACTGGGACCTCACCTAAAGGGCACAATTTTTTTTGGGGGGGGACTCTAATATAGCTTTCGACTTTTCCCTGGACAAATCCGGATCCGGGTTGTCAAAATCTAAACGTCCTTCCAAACAAAGTGTACGAATAGCGAAGTTAATACATGGGGCGGGTTTGGTGGACATTTGGAGGGAAGCTAATCCTCGGGCGAGAGACTACACGCATTTCTTGGAACCCCATGGATCTTATGCCAGGATAGACCACATCTTTATGCGCTCCAATTCGATTCCTTTACTTGTCAAATCCCGGATTGTAGATACCCCTTTATCCGATCACTCTATGGTCACATTGACAGCCCTCAGACCCTCAGGACATAGAGACCGCCCGCGCTGGCGCCTACAGGAATCTATTCTTAGTGACCCCAGTCTAGCCTCTATTGTCGAGGAAGCAATTAAGGAATACTTCAGTCTAAACACTACGCCGGGTGTTACTCCAACAATGGTGTGGGCGGCACATAAGTCTGTAATCTGGGGGAAAATAATACAATTGTCTGCTAAACTTAAAGCAGAACATAGAGCAGACACAGTGAAGTTGACAGCAGAATTTCAATCACTCACAAAGGCACACAAACTACATCCCACTCCAGGTTCTTTGGCTAACCTAGACAAAGCTCGGGCACTTCTCAATCTGTCCTTAACTACAGCAGCTGAAAAGCACCTTAGGTGGACTGGGGAGCATTTTTACTCTCAGAAGGATAGGATAGGTTCGAAGCTGGCAGTTAAACTTAGCCCTAAACCTTGACAACTAGCCTTCCCCAAAATCAAGTTGCACTCGGGAGATCTAACTCAGCACCCTACAAAAATTATGGAGGAATTCCATCGGTTCTACTCAGAACTTTACAAACCTCAAGGCCCCTCTTCAGGACAGCTGAAAAACGGCTTCCTTGATTCATTAAGTTTACCCACAGTGTCTAAAGAACATAAGGAACTGCTGGACAGCCCGTTTTCACCTTCAGAGGTCCTTGATACGATCAAATCTTTGAAAATAGGGTCCTCTCCTGGTCCAGATGGGTTCTCCACGGGTTATTATAAAAAATTCGGTACTACCCTGGCACCTCATCTCTCTAAGTTTTTTAACTTTCTCCGGAAAGGCTCCCCCTTGGGGACAGAGTTAAACACAGCATATATCTCGGTGATTCCCAAGCCGGGGAAAGACACGAGCGAAGTAGGGAATTACCGGCCTATCTCGCTAATTAATAACGACATCAAGATTATGACCAAGATTTTAGCAAATAGATTAGCGAGTTTTATACTCTCCTATATCAATGGAGATCAGGTAGGCTTTATACCGGGGAGACAGGGCCCCGACCAGATTAGAAGGTCCATAGATGTAATTTCTCTCCTTAAATCGCAATGGGACGGGAGCTCACCCCAAACAGGCTTCTTACTATCGATTGACCTCCACAAGGCTTTTGACTCAATAGATTGGGGCTACTTGTCAGAGGTTCTGCGAAGATGGGGCTTTGGCCCTCACTTCTTAAACATAATCCACTCTATGTACTCTAACCCTTCTGCTCAAGTGAGACTTATGGGTAGATACTCAGATTCATTTTCCATTGGTAGGGGGACCAGACAGGATTGTCCTCTCTCCCCCCTCCTTTTTGCCATGGCAATTGAAACCCTAGCTATAGCCATTAGAACAAATCCCGATATAAGGGGGGTGACCTGCGGTGACAGGGAACACAAATGTGCCCTATACGCGGATGACCTCTTGCTTTATGTTACCTCTCCATTGATTTCTATGCCAGTCATACATAGGGTGCTAAATTCATTCAGTAGAATTTCAGGCTTGAAGGTTAATATGTCCAAATCCACGGCTCTAAATGTCACGGTCCCGCCCGATCTACTTTCACAACTCACTAATAACTTCACATTTTCCTGGGCCCCTAAGGCTATCCCCTATTTGGGGATAAACTTGACCCCGGATGTTAAAGATCTGTTTAAAGCCAACTATTCCCCAATGATCATCAAATGTAGAGGGGACCTTCAACGATGGTCGAGATGTGGTCTGTCCTGGCTGGGAAGGGTACATGCCGTTAAGAGGATGCTCCTGCCTCGTCTCCTATATTTATTTCGATCTCTGCCAATCCCGCTCCCGAAGAGCTTTTTGGGGAAATTTCAATCTGAAATAATCCGATTTATCTGGGGAAACAAGGGGTATAAATGTCTGTCCAAATTGCTTCTACGACTGAAATCCCAAGGTGGCTTGGGCCTACCGAACCTCTGGGGGTACTACTAGGCGGCTCAATTATCCCAAATCTCGTTGATTTTTTCTAAAGGCCAGAAACCGGAATGGCTTTCCATGGAAAGATGGGCAATCCCCCTCAACACCATAGACTTTCTACTATGGTGTGACCCCAAACAAAGACCAGCCATAATGGCCCCTATGCTTTCATACTCTATCTCATTGAGCACTAAGCTATTCAAAAATTCCTCCATCATATCCCCCCTGAAACCATTATCACACATCTTCCATAACTCTAGATTCCCCCCGGGACTGAATATTCAGGCTTTCCGATGGTGGACGGATAAAGGTCTCTATAGGATAGGCCACTTCTTTTCCCAATCTGGCCCTCTTACCTTATCCCACTGTACACGTAAGTTGGATATGCCCATCTCGGAACAGTTTAGATACACACAAATCTCTCACTTCCTAAACACTATTTGGGTCACCAAACCGGAACCTCCCTCAATTACCCCCTATAAATCTTGGTGCTCCAATATTTCTGACCAAAAGGGTGGAATTTCACTAATATACAACGCATTACAGTCGAATCTGGACAAGCCGGGCTACGCAAAGGCCTGGGAGGAGGACACGGGAGGTTCGTGGACGCCAGCAGAATGGTTCAGGGCCTGGAATCGCTCCTTCAGAGGTATATGTAACATCTCCCTGATCGATGCTAATGTAAAGGTTCTCTCCAGGTGGTACTATGTCCCCTCTAGATTAGCCTTGATATACCCTGGAACCTCTCCTCTTTGCTTTAGGCGTTGCGGGCTAGTTGGTTCTATGCTACATACCTGGTGGACCTGCCCCCGCATTAGATCCTTTTGGCGGAAAACCTTTCACACAATATGCAAATTAGTGAAGGCCCCAATAGGCCCCAGCCCCTACATTGCTTTGTTCAACCATACCATCCCGAGATACCTAAACAACTACAGGCCCTCTCTTTCTTTGTCCTTCTGGGGGCTAAAATCACTATAGCTAAAGCCTGGAAGAAAACCTCGGTTGATTTTCAGTCTTGTAAAAGAAAGGTGTCTTGGATCATGTCTCAGGAACAAATAGTTGCTAAGCTTAATGACAAAACGGAGAAGTTTTATGCTATTTGGGAGCCATGGGCCATGCTGTGTAATATAACTCTTATACTGGGGTTGGAGCCTAGTTACGGACCTGCCCATGCTCTAAGCTAATCAACCTCCTGCTCTTCTCCTCTTCTACCCTTCTTTCTCCCATGTCTCTCTCTCTCCTCCCCGTTTCTTCCTAGCCTCTTTGGCGCTTTCAAAGTACTAAGCGATTTTTACCCCATTTGCAGGGGAAATCTTGGAGACATCTGGTTGGGGCGTCGGTGGGGTCCCTTCACTGCTAGACATCTTTTACTCTTTACTTAATTCATGAACTAGAGGGGGAGGGCACCATTCTATTGCCCTCTCTCTTGGTCCTCATATTCCTGGGGGCGGCGAGGGATGCTGGGGAGTCCCTTATCACACCTACAGAAAGATCCCATAGGGGTAGCGTGTGTGGGCCCCCAGTATGTCCCGGCGTACGCTCATCAGGAAAACTCACTTTAAAATGGTTTCCTGCTCGGGCGGTGGTGGGCTCCCCCCCAACGGCTCCAACCTGATTATTCTGACTGGTGGTTTAGAACCCAATTCTATTCCCCAGAAACACTCTACCTTTTACACTAGGAGTCATTAAAGTTGATTTCTACTTTCATTCAGTATTTAGGTACCCTCAGGACAGCCTATAAAGGTGTTTAGCATTAGTTTTTGGGTTTTTCTCTCTCTGCCCGCCCTATTCACCCAAGGTAAAACTTTTTGAACGGTTTTGGTACTGAAGGGGTGGCAGACTGCCTGTTTGGTAGAGTCCATGGGTAATTCTGGAGGTATTGGTAGCAAGTTCGACATAAGATCTTCTTTTGAATTATGTTCTATGTAATAAGCTCCCACTTGGTACTTCCTCTCTCCTCCTTTACTTTAATATCAGCTTTGTTATTTTCTTTCAAACTGTTTGCAAAGCGTTAGCAAGCAATTGCATGTATCTGTCTCAGGAATTTATGGCTTTTTGAATTCACGTAATGTTATGTTATTTTTTATGTGAAAAAACGCAATAAAAATACTTTAAACTAAAATTTCATTTATTTATTTGTTTCAGGACTGCTGTGGCAAGGGGCCCCCAACACGGCAGCACGCTTGCTACTACTTGTCACAGATAGTGTAGCATACATGCTGAGTGCGGGGAGGACCCTTAAGGCTATCTACCCAAAAATTATCCATGAGACGTGTCTGGCGCATGGACTACATCGTGTTGCGGAGGCCATACTGGAAGAGCACCCCAAAGTCAATAAACTCATTTTGGCGGGGAAAAAAATACTCCTGAAGGCACCAAAGAGGGTCGAGGTATTCAGGAAACATTTGCCTGGCGTGCCACTACCTCCCAAGCCTGTTGTCACTAGGTGGGGCACCTGGTTGTCTGCAGTATCGTGGTATGTGAAGCATTTTGAAGGTTTTAAAACCGTGGTGAAGGAGCTGGAAGGCGATTCTGGTGCTGTTAAAAAGGCAAAAGACCTCATAGACGACCCGGCCCTCTTCCCGCAGCTTCTCCTTTTGGAGGCCAATTTCAAGTCAATTCCAGAAGTCATCAAGCAGCTTCAGTCTCAGAACATTCTCCTGACGACCTCTGTGGTGAAAATGAAGGAAATTGCCAACACAGATTACCCAGGAGCCACTGGAGGAGGATTAAGGCCAAAGTACAGACCGTCCTGACCAGGAATTGTGGCTGGGAGGAAGTCAGGAGCGCGGCTGTGAACTTCAAAGGAAAGGAATCCCCGCTGAAAGAAGATTGGGACGCTGCAGACGTGCTGGCAATGAAATGTGCGCCTGGAACATCAGCCGACGTAGAGAGGACTTTTTCAAAATTAAAGTACATCCTCAACAACCGTCGCATCAATTTTTCTATGGAGAGCATAGTCGCTCACGTAAAATTATACTACAATTAAAACTAAAATTGTTGTAAATACCTGTAAATAGTAATAAAGTAGTTATTATGATTCAAGTTGCACGATTTAATATTCCTTTTACGATGGGAAGGGGGGTGGAAAGTTGAAAAATAAATGCCACATTTGGCCAAAATAAGTGCCATATTGCCACATTTTTTAGTGCCACATTTTGTAAAAATAAATGCCACATTTTGAAGGTCTGTGGTAATAAGCTCTGCATGGTTTGAGATTACCAGGTCCAACAGAGCTTCATTCCTAGTTGGGGCCTCAATAAACAGGGCCATAAAATTGTCCTGTAATAGGTTTATAAATTTTTGCCCTTTAACTGTCCCAGCAGTGCCATTACTCCAGTCAATTTCTGGGTAGTTAAAATCCCCCATTATTATCACCATCCCAGCCCTTGCAGCCCCTTCCATCCGTGCAAGGAGCTGAGTCTCCACCTCCTCGTTAACATTGGGTGGTCTATAACAAACTCCAATGATTAACTTTAAACTACGCACATCTATATGCAGTTCCACCCATAATGCTTCAGACTCATCACACTCTCCATCAACCAGGTCCTCTTTCACACTTGCTTTGAGATCACTTCTCACATAGAGACAGACCCCACCACCTTTCCTTTTTACCCTATCTCTCCAAAAGAGTGCATAGCCAGGAGTATTAATAATGTGAGGATTGAAGCCACATTTCAGCAATACCGAATACATCGTAGCTCTCCTCATGCACCAGAGCTTCCAACTCACCTATTTTGCTTGTCAGACTTCTGGCATTGGTGTACAAACACTTTAATGCATTATTACATTTTGCTCTGGTGTTTTTCATATCATTTTTGATAGTACAAATGGCACTATAGTTTCCAATGGCTGTTTGCAACATGGGAAATTTCTTGTCACCTGCCATAACCCTCCCCCCATCTATCCCCATTCCACCCTCCATTAATGTCTGGCCCCTAACTGACCTGTCTGCCCAATGTAATTCTAGTTCACCCTCCCCCCTCAATCCTAGTTTAAATACTCCTCCAGCCTTCCCATAAACCTCTCCCCCAGCACAACAGAACCCCTTCCATTCAAGTGCAAACCGTCTTTAGCATATAATTTGCACCCCAATGAAAAGTCAGCCCAGTGCTCTAGAAACCCAAATCCCTCCTCCCTACAGCAGGTCTTTAGGCATGCATTCAGCTCTCTAATCACCCCCTGCCTTTTCTGTGTTACGCATGGCACAGGCAATATTTCAGAGAATATCACCTTGGAGGTCCTTCCCTTCAACTTGCAGCCTAGTTCTTTAAATTGATTCTTAAGGAGCCTCCACTTTCCATGTATACTGTCATTGGTTCCAACGTGGACCAAGACAGCTGGGTCATGCCCAGCCCCTCCCAGTAATTTATCCACCCGGTCCACCACATGCCGAACCCTAGCACCAGAGAGACAGCAAACCATTCAGTTGAGGCGACCCTGGCGACAAATTATTCTATCAGTCCTTCTGATTATAGAATCCCCTATAACCACCAACTGTCTAGGCCTACCTGCACTCCCCTCACCATCTCTACTAGACGGGCTGCTTTCACGGCTGTTAGGGGTAGCAGTGACATCTAGGGCTGCCACCTCTGTGTTTGCCACCTCTACATCTTCACCCAACTTGGCAAATTTGTTTTGATGCACAAATACAGGACTGGCCTTCCTTTTTTGCGAGCCCCTTCCACTCCCTCTAACTACATTAACCCATCTTCCTATCTGATAATCCGGACTTGCCCCTCCACCCTCCACATCAACCCTACTGACCACCTGCTGAGCAAGCAGAGGACCCCTTTCAAGGTTGTCCTTTCTGCCCAGTGTTGCAATTTGCACCTCCAGTTTTCTAATGTGAGCTTCCAGAAGGGCAACCTGCTCACATCTGTCACAGCGGTATCCATCCTGGAGCTGTTGCACCAATTTTGCATACATGTGGCACACTGTGCACTGAGAAAAAACCTTCAACCCTGCTAGCACTCATTTCCCAGTTACAATACAATTACTTAAAGGAAATTTAAGATGTTACTTACAGGTTAGAAGACTCTTGTCTTAACTCCTGTTTTCAACTCCTGGTTATTAACTCTCCACTTTAGTTCAAAATTCACTTATGTTCACAAGATCCACATGCAAGCTCCTAGGGGAGTTTGTATAATTACTTTTATACACCTTTGAACAATTAACCACCCCCCCCGATTAGCAGGAAGAAAAAAAAAATGCTGTTTAAAAAGTGTCAGAAAAAAAGAAGGGGAAAAAAAGTATTTTAAAAACTGCTAGCAAACGTATCAGATAAAGGAGGAAAAAAAAAAAAAACCCAAAACAACACTTGCAAGCAGAAGCAGTCAGAAGCACAACTCCTGGTTATTAACTCTCCACTTCAGGTCAAAATTCCACGTATGTTCACAAAATCCACATGCAAGCCACCGTCAGGGAGCAAGCTCCTCTCGGAGTTTGTATAAATACTTTTAAACACCTGTGAACAATTAACCACCCCCCTTGATTAGCAGGAAAAAAAAAATGCTGTATAGGCTTGGCTAGACAAGAATGCAGTGGATATATATATGTAGGAGACTGTATATATATTTTATGCACTGCAGATCCCCGAATCACCTGCCTGCCTGCCTGAAAGTGTATTTGAAAACATACACCAGGAACAGCCTGCAGTCAGATATAGGCTCGGCTAGACTAGAATGCAGTGGATATATATGTAGGAGACTGTATATATATTTTATGCACTGCAGATCACTGAATCGCCTGCCTGCCTGAAAGTGTATTTGAAAACATACACCAGGAACAGCCTGCAGTCAGACATAGGCTTGGCTAGACTAGAATGCAGTGGATATATATATGTAGGAGCCTGTATATATATTTTATGCACTGCCTGCCTGAAGTATATTAGAAACAGTACA